>NW_023494990.1:0-520023 GCF_904425465.1 Colossoma macropomum
CCGTAGGCGAAAGCCAACCTCCAATACAGCCCCATTATAGCTTCTATCCACTCTATAAACCATTTTAACTTATTTTTTTAAGTTTTCTTCCTTGAACCTTGACAAAATTAGCTTTCCAAGCTGTTTACAATGGACTATTACATTAATAGCTGAGCTGAAAAGCTTACAGCACCTGGTATTCCCAGGCGGTCTCCCATCCAAGTACTAACCAGGCCCGACCCTGCTTAGCTTCCGAGATCAGACGAGATCGGGCGTTCTCAGAGTGGTATGGCCGTAAGCGAAAGCCGACCTCCAATACAGCCCCATTATAGCTTCTATCCACTCTATAAACCATTAAACTTATCTTTTTTAAGTTTTCTTCCTTGAACCTTGACAAAATTAGCTTTCCAAGCTGTTTACAATGGACTATTACATTAATAGCTGAGCTGAAAAGCTTACAGCACCTGGTATTCCCAGGCGGTCTCCCATCCAAGTACTAACCAGGCCCGACCCTGCTTAGCTTCCGAGATCAGACGAGATCGGGCGTTCTCAGAGTGGTATGGCCGTAGGCGAAAGCTGACCTCCAATACAGCCCCATTATAGCTTCTATCCACTCTATAAACCATTTAAACTTATTTTTTTAAGTTTTCTTCCTTGAACCTTGACAAAATTAGCTTTCCAAGCTGTTTACAATGGACTATTACATTAATAGCTGAGCTGAAAAGCTTACAGCACCTGGTATTCCCAGGCGGTCTCCCATCCAAGTACTAACCAGGCCCGACCCTGCTTAGCTTCCGAGATCAGACGAGATCGGGCGTTCTCAGAGTGGTATGGCCGTAGGCGAAAGCTGATCTCCAATACAGCCCCATTATAGCTTTTATCCACTCTAAAAACCATTTTACTTATTTTTTTTAAGTTTTCTTCCTTGAACCTTGACAAAATTAGCTTTCCAAGCTGTTTACAATGGACTATTACATTAATAGCTGAGCTGAAAAGCTTACAGCACCTGGTATTCCCAGGCGGTCTCCCATCCAAGTACTAACCAGGCCCGACCCTGCTTAGCTTCCGAGATCAGACGAGATCGGGCGTTCTCAGAGTGGTATGGCCGTAAGCGAAAGCTGACCTCCAATACAGCCCCATTATAGCTTCTATCCACTCTATAAACCATTAAACTTAACTTTTTTAAGTTTTCTTCCTTGAACCTTGACAAAATTAGCTTTCCAAGCTGTTTACAATGGACTATTACATTAAAACCTGAGCTGAAAAGCTTACAGCACCTGGTATTCCCAGGCGGTCTCCCATCCAAGTACTAACCAGGCCCGACCCTGCTTAGCTTCCGAGATCAGACGAGATCGGGCGTTCTCAGAGTGGTATGGCCGTAGGCGAAAGCTGACCTCCAATACAGCCCCATTATAGCTTTTATCCACTCTATAAACCATTTTACTTATTCTTTTTAAGTTTTCTTCCTTGAACCTTGACAAAATTAGCTTTCCAAGCTGTTTACAATGGACTATTACATTAATAGCTGAGCTGAAAAGCTTACAGCACCTGGTATTCCCAGGCGGTCTCCCATCCAAGTACTAACCAGGCCCGACCCTGCTTAGCTTCCGAGATCAGACGAGATCGGGCGTTCTCAGAGTGGTATGGCCGTAAGCGAAAGCCGACCTCCAATACAGCCCCATTATAGCTTCTATCCACTCTATAAACCATTAAACTTAACTTTTTTAAGTTTTCTTCCTTGAACCTTGAAAAAAATTAGCTTTCCAAGCTGTTTACAATGGACTATTACATTAAAACCTGAGCTGAAAAGCTTACAGCACCTGGTATTCCCAGGCGGTCTCCCATCCAAGTACTAACCAGGCCCGACCCTGCTTAGCTTCCGAGATCAGACGAGATCGGGCGATTCTCAGAGTGGTATGGCCGTAAGCGAAAGCTGACCTCCAATACAGCCCCATTATAGCTTCTATCCACTCTATAAACCATTAAACTTAACTTTTTTAAGTTTTCTTCCTTGAACCTTGACAAAATTAGCTTTCCAAGCTGTTTACAATGGACTATTACATTAATAGCTGAGCTGAAAAGCTTACAGCACCTGGTATTCCCAGGCGGTCTCCCATCCAAGTACTAACCAGGCCCGACCCTGCTTAGCTTCCGAGATCAGACGGCATGGGGAATTCTCAGAGTGGTATGGCCGTAAGCGAAAGCTGACCTCCAATACAGCCCCATTATAGCTTCTATCCACTCTATAAACCATTAAACTTATTCTTTTTAAGTTTTCTTCCTTGAACCTTGACAAAATTAGCTTTCCAAGCTGTTTACAATGGACTATTACATTAATAGCTGAGCTGAAAAGCTTACAGCACCTGGTATTCCCAGGCGGTCTCCCATCCAAGTACTAACCAGGCCCGACCCTGCTTAGCTTCCGAGATCAGACGAGATCGGGCGTTCTCAGAGTGGTATGGCCGTAAGCGAAAGCTGACCTCCAATACAGCCCCATTATAGCTTCTATCCACTCTATAAACCATTAAACTTATTCTTTTTAAGTTTTCTTCCTTGAACCTTGACAAAATTAGCTTTCCAAGCTGTTTACAATGGACTATTACATTAATAGCTGAGCTGAAAAGCTTACAGCACCTGGTATTCCCAGGCGGTCTCCCATCCAAGTACTAACCAGGCCCGACCCTGCTTAGCTTCCGAGATCAGACGAGATCGGGCGTTCTCAGAGTGGTATGGCCGTAAGCGAAAGCCGACCTCCAATACAGCCCCATTATAGCTTCTATCCACTCTATAAACCATTAAACTTAACTTTTTTAAGTTTTCTTCCTTGAACCTTGACAAAATTAGCTTTCCAAGCTGTTTACAATGGACTATTACATTAATAGCTGAGCTGAAAAGCTTACAGCACCTGGTATTCCCAGGCGGTCTCCCATCCAAGTACTAACCAGGCCCGACCCTGCTTAGCTTCCGAGATCAGACGAGATCGGGCGTTCTCAGAGTGGTATGGCCGTAAGCGAAAGCCGACCTCCAATACAGCCCCATTATAGCTTCTATCCACTCTATAAACCATTAAACTTAACTTTTTTAAGTTTTCTTCCTTGAACCTTGACAAAATTAGCTTTCCAAGCTGTTTACAATGGACTATTACATTAATAGCTGAGCTGAAAAGCTTACAGCACCTGGTATTCCCAGGCGGTCTCCCATCCAAGTACTAACCAGGCCCGACCCTGCTTAGCTTCCGAGATCAGACGAGATCGGGCGTTCTCAGAGTGGTATGGCCGTAGGCGAAAGCCGACCTCCAATACAGCCCCATTATAGCTTTCATCCACTCTATAAAACCATTTTACTTATTTTTTTAAGTTTTCTTCCTTGAACCTTGACAAAATTAGCTTTCCAAGCTGTTTACAATGGACTATTACATTAATAGCTGAGCTGAAAAGCTTACAGCACCTGGTATTCCCAGGCGGTCTCCCATCCAAGTACTAACCAGGCCCGACCCTGCTTAGCTTCCGAGATCAGACGAGATCGGGCGTTCTCAGAGTGGTATGGCCGTAGGCGAAAGCTGACCTCCAATACAGCCCCATTATAGCTTTTATCCACTCTATAAACCATTTTACTTATTTTTTTAAGTTTTCTTCCTTGAACCTTGACAAAATTAGCTTTCCAAGCTGTTTACAATGGACTATTACATTAATAGCTGAGCTGAAAAGCTTACAGCACCTGGTATTCCCAGGCGGTCTCCCATCCAAGTACTAACCAGGCCCGACCCTGCTTAGCTTCCGAGATCAGACGAGATCGGGCGTTCTCAGAGTGGTATGGCCGTAGGCGAAAGCTGATCTCCAATACAGCCCCATTATAGCTTCTATCCACTCTATAAACCATTTTACTTATTTTTTTTAAGTTTTCTTCCTTGAACCTTGACAAAATTAGCTTTCCAAGCTGTTTACAATGGACTATTACATTAATAGCTGAGCTGAAAAGCTTACAGCACCTGGTATTCCCAGGCGGTCTCCCATCCAAGTACTAACCAGGCCCGACCCTGCTTAGCTTCCGAGATCAGACGAGATCGGGCGTTCTCAGAGTGGTATGGCCGTAAGCGAAAGCTGACCTCCAATACAGCCCCATTATAGCTTCTATCCACTCTATAAACCATTAAACTTATTTTTTTTAAGTTTTCTTCCTTGAACCTTGACAAAATTAGCTTTCCAAGCTGTTTACAATGGACTATTACATTAATAGCTGAGCTGAAAAGCTTACAGCACCTGGTATTCCCAGGCGGTCTCCCATCCAAGTACTAACCAGGCCCGACCCTGCTTAGCTTCCGAGATCAGACGAGATCGGGCGTTCTCAGAGTGGTATGGCCGTAAGCGAAAGCCGACCTCCAATACAGCCCCATTATAGCTTTTATCCACTCTATAAACCATTTTACTTATTTTTTTTAAGTTTTCTTCCTTGAACCTTGACAAAATTAGCTTTCCAAGCTGTTTACAATGGACTATTACATTAATAGCTGAGCTGAAAAGCTTACAGCACCTGGTATTCCCAGGCGGTCTCCCATCCAAGTACTAACCAGGCCCGACCCTGCTTAGCTTCCGAGATCAGACGAGATCGGGCGTTCTCAGAGTGGTATGGCCGTAGGCGAAAGCCGACCTCCAATACAGCCCCATTATAGCTTCTATCCACTCTATAAACCATTAAACTTATTTTTTTAAGTTTTCTTCCTTGAACCTTGACAAAATTAGCTTTCCAAGCTGTTTACAATGGACTATTACATTAATAGCTGAGCTGAAAAGCTTACAGCACCTGGTATTCCCAGGCGGTCTCCCATCCAAGTACTAACCAGGCCCGACCCTGCTTAGCTTCCGAGATCAGACGAGATCGGGCGTTCTCAGAGTGGTATGGCCGTAGGCGAAAGCTGACCTCCAATACAGCCCCATTATAGCTTTTATCCACTCTATAAACCATTAAACTTAACTTTTTTAAGTTTTCTTCCTTGAACCTTGACAAAATTAGCTTTCCAAGCTGTTTACAATGGACTATTACATTAATAGCTGAGCTGAAAAGCTTACAGCACCTGGTATTCCCAGGCGGTCTCCCATCCAAGTACTAACCAGGCCCGACCCTGCTTAGCTTCCGAGATCAGACGAGATCGGGCGTTCTCAGAGTGGTATGGCCGTAAGCGAAAGCCGACCTCCAATACAGCCCCATTATAGCTTCTATCCACTCTATAAACCATTAAACTTAACTTTTTTAAGTTTTCTTCCTTGAACCTTGACAAAATTAGCTTTCCAAGCTGTTTACAATGGACTATTACATTAATAGCTGAGCTGAAAAGCTTACAGCACCTGGTATTCCCAGGCGGTCTCCCATCCAAGTACTAACCAGGCCCGACCCTGCTTAGCTTCCGAGATCAGACGAGATCGGGCGTTCTCAGAGTGGTATGGCCGTAAGCGAAAGCCGACCTCCAATACAGCCCCATTATAGCTTCTATCCACTCTATAAACCATTTAAACTTAACTTTTTTAAAGTTTTCTTCCTTGAACCTTGACAAAATTAGCTTTCCAAGCTGTTTACAATGGACTATTACATTAATAGCTGAGCTGAAAAGCTTACAGCACCTGGTATTCCCAGGCGGTCTCCCATCCAAGTACTAACCAGGCCCGACCCTGCTTAGCTTCCGAGATCAGACGAGATCGGGCGTTCTCAGAGTGGTATGGCCGTAAGCGAAAGCTGACCTCCAATACAGCCCCATTATAGCTTCTATCCACTCTATAAACCATTAAACTTATCTTTTTTAAGTTTTCTTCCTTGAACCTTGACAAAATTAGCTTTCCAAGCTGTTTACAATGGACTATTACATTAATAGCTGAGCTGAAAAGCTTACAGCACCTGGTATTCCCAGGCGGTCTCCCATCCAAGTACTAACCAGGCCCGACCCTGCTTAGCTTCCGAGATCAGACGAGATCGGGCGTTCTCAGAGTGGTATGGCCGTAGGCGAAAGCCGACCTCCAATACAGCCCCATTATAGCTTCTATCCACTCTATAAACCATTTTACTTATTTTTTTAAGTTTTCTTCCTTGAACCTTGACAAAATTAGCTTTCCAAGCTGTTTACAATGGACTATTACATTAATAGCTGAGCTGAAAAGCTTACAGCACCTGGTATTCCCAGGCGGTCTCCCATCCAAGTACTAACCAGGCCCGACCCTGCTTAGCTTCCGAGATCAGACGAGATCGGGCGTTCTCAGAGTGGTATGGCCGTAAGCGAAAGCCGACCTCCAATACAGCCCCATTATAGCTTCTATCCACTCTATAAACCATTTAACTTATTTTTTTAAGTTTTCTTCCTTGAACCTTGACAAAATTAGCTTTCCAAGCTGTTTACAATGGACTATTACATTAATAGCTGAGCTGAAAAGCTTACAGCACCTGGTATTCCCAGGCGGTCTCCCATCCAAGTACTAACCAGGCCCGACCCTGCTTAGCTTCCGAGATCAGACGAGATCGGGCGTTCTCAGAGTGGTATGGCCGTAGGCGAAAGCTGACCTCCAATACAGCCCCATTATAGCTTCTATCCACTCTATAAACCATTTTACTTATTTTTTTAAGTTTTCTTCCTTGAACCTTGACAAAATTAGCTTTCCAAGCTGTTTACAATGGACTATTACATTAATAGCTGAGCTGAAAAGCTTACAGCACCTGGTATTCCCAGGCGGTCTCCCATCCAAGTACTAACCAGGCCCGACCCTGCTTAGCTTCCGAGATCAGACGAGATCGGGCGTTCTCAGAGTGGTATGGCCGTAAGCGAAAGCCGACCTCCAATACAGCCCCATTATAGCTTCTATCCACTCTATAAACCATTAAACTTATTCTTTTTAAGTTTTCTTCCTTGAACCTTGACAAAATTAGCTTTCCAAGCTGTTTACAATGGACTATTACATTAATAGCTGAGCTGAAAAGCTTACAGCACCTGGTATTCCCAGGCGGTCTCCCATCCAAGTACTAACCAGGCCCGACCCTGCTTAGCTTCCGAGATCAGACGAGATCGGGCGTTCTCAGAGTGGTATGGCCGTAAGCGAAAGCTGACCTCCAATACAGCCCCATTATAGCTTCTATCCACTCTATAAACCATTAAACTTATTTTTTTAAGTTTTCTTCCTTGAACCTTGA
Organism: Colossoma macropomum; assembly: GCF_904425465.1. NCBI lineage: Eukaryota > Metazoa > Chordata > Actinopteri > Characiformes > Serrasalmidae > Colossoma > Colossoma macropomum. The sequence continues at coordinate 7,147 of NW_023494990.1, forward strand.
CAAAATTAGCTTTCCAAGCTGTTTACAATGGACTATTACATTAATAGCTGAGCTGAAAAGCTTACAGCACCTGGTATTCCCAGGCGGTCTCCCATCCAAGTACTAACCAGGCCCGACCCTGCTTAGCTTCCGAGATCAGACGAGATCGGGCGTTCTCAGAGTGGTATGGCCGTAGCGAAAGCTGACCTCCAATACAGCCCCATTATAGCTTCTATCCACTCTATAAACCATTTAACTTATTTTTTTAAGTTTTCTTCCTTGAACCTTGACAAAATTAGCTTTCCAAGCTGTTTACAATGGACTATTACATTAATAGCTGAGCTGAAAAGCTTACAGCACCTGGTATTCCCAGGCGGTCTCCCATCCAAGTACTAACCAGGCCCGACCCTGCTTAGCTTCCGAGATCAGACGAGATCGGGCGTTCTCAGAGTGGTATGGCCGTAGGCGAAAGCTGACCTCCAATACAGCCCCATTATAGCTTTCATCCACTCTATAAACCATTTTAACTTATTTTTTTAAGTTTTCTTCCTTGAACCTTGACAAAATTAGCTTTCCAAGCTGTTTACAATGGACTATTACATTAATAGCTGAGCTGAAAAGCTTACAGCACCTGGTATTCCCAGGCGGTCTCCCATCCAAGTACTAACCAGGCCCGACCCTGCTTAGCTTCCGAGATCAGACGAGATCGGGCGTTCTCAGAGTGGTATGGCCGTAAGCGAAAGCTGACCTCCAATACAGCCCCATTATAGCTTCTATCCACTCTATAAACCATTAAACTTAACTTTTTTAAGTTTTCTTCCTTGAACCTTGACAAAATTAGCTTTCCAAGCTGTTTACAATGGACTATTACATTAATAGCTGAGCTGAAAAGCTTACAGCACCTGGTATTCCCAGGCGGTCTCCCATCCAAGTACTAACCAGGCCCGACCCTGCTTAGCTTCCGAGATCAGACGAGATCGGGCGTTCTCAGAGTGGTATGGCCGTAGGCGAAAGCCGACCTCCAATACAGCCCCATTATAGCTTTTATCCACTCTATAAACCATTTTACTTATTTTTTTTAAGTTTTCTTCCTTGAACCTTGACAAAATTAGCTTTCCAAGCTGTTTACAATGGACTATTACATTAATAGCTGAGCTGAAAAGCTTACAGCACCTGGTATTCCCAGGCGGTCTCCCATCCAAGTACTAACCAGGCCCGACCCTGCTTAGCTTCCGAGATCAGACGAGATCGGGCGTTCTCAGAGTGGTATGGCCGTAAGCGAAAGCCGACCTCCAATACAGCCCCATTATAGCTTCTATCCACTCTATAAACCATTAAACTTATTTTTTTAAGTTTTCTTCCTTGAACCTTGACAAAATTAGCTTTCCAAGCTGTTTACAATGGACTATTACATTAATAGCTGAGCTGAAAAGCTTACAGCACCTGGTATTCCCAGGCGGTCTCCCATCCAAGTACTAACCAGGCCCGACCCTGCTTAGCTTCCGAGATCAGACGAGATCGGGCGTTCTCAGAGTGGTATGGCCGTAGGCGAAAGCTGACCTCCAATACAGCCCCATTATAGCTTTCATCCACTCTATAAACCATTTTACTTATTTTTTTAAGTTTTCTTCCTTGAACCTTGACAAAATTAGCTTTCCAAGCTGTTTACAATGGACTATTACATTAATAGCTGAGCTGAAAAGCTTACAGCACCTGGTATTCCCAGGCGGTCTCCCATCCAAGTACTAACCAGGCCCGACCCTGCTTAGCTTCCGAGATCAGACGAGATCGGGCGTTCTCAGAGTGGTATGGCCGTAGGCGAAAGCTGACCTCCAATACAGCCCCATTATAGCTTTTATCCACTCTATAAACCATTTTACTTATTTTTTTTAAGTTTTCTTCCTTGAACCTTGACAAAATTAGCTTTCCAAGCTGTTTACAATGGACTATTACATTAATAGCTGAGCTGAAAAGCTTACAGCACCTGGTATTCCCAGGCGGTCTCCCATCCAAGTACTAACCAGGCCCGACCCTGCTTAGCTTCCGAGATCAGACGAGATCGGGCGTTCTCAGAGTGGTATGGCCGTAAGCGAAAGCTGACCTCCAATACAGCCCCATTATAGCTTCTATCCACTCTATAAACCATTTAAACTTATCTTTTTTAAGTTTTCTTCCTTGAACCTTGACAAAATTAGCTTTCCAAGCTGTTTACAATGGACTATTACATTAATAGCTGAGCTGAAAAGCTTACAGCACCTGGTATTCCCAGGCGGTCTCCCATCCAAGTACTAACCAGGCCCGACCCTGCTTAGCTTCCGAGATCAGACGAGATCGGGCGTTCTCAGAGTGGTATGGCCGTAGGCGAAAGCCGACCTCCAATACAGCCCCATTATAGCTTCTATCCACTCTATAAACCATTTTACTTATTTTTTTAAGTTTTCTTCCTTGAACCTTGACAAAATTAGCTTTCCAAGCTGTTTACAATGGACTATTACATTAATAGCTGAGCTGAAAAGCTTACAGCACCTGGTATTCCCAGGCGGTCTCCCATCCAAGTACTAACCAGGCCCGACCCTGCTTAGCTTCCGAGATCAGACGAGATCGGGCGTTCTCAGAGTGGTATGGCCGTAGGCGAAAGCTGACCTCCAATACAGCCCCATTATAGCTTTCTATCCACTCTATAAACCATTTTACTTATTTTTTTTAAGTTTTCTTCCTTGAACCTTGACAAAATTAGCTTTCCAAGCTGTTTACAATGGACTATTACATTAATAGCTGAGCTGAAAAGCTTACAGCACCTGGTATTCCCAGGCGGTCTCCCATCCAAGTACTAACCAGGCCCGACCCTGCTTAGCTTCCGAGATCAGACGAGATCGGGCGTTCTCAGAGTGGTATGGCCGTAGGCGAAAGCTGACCTCCAATACAGCCCCATTATAGCTTCTATCCACTCTATAAACCATTAAACTTAACTTTTTTAAGTTTTCTTCCTTGAACCTTGACAAAATTAGCTTTCCAAGCTGTTTACAATGGACTATTACATTAATAGCTGAGCTGAAAAGCTTACAGCACCTGGTATTCCCAGGCGGTCTCCCATCCAAGTACTAACCAGGCCCGACCCTGCTTAGCTTCCGAGATCAGACGAGATCGGGCGTTCTCAGAGTGGTATGGCCGTAAGCGAAAGCTGACCTCCAATACAGCCCCATTATAGCTTCTATCCACTCTATAAACCATTAAACTTAACTTTTTTAAGTTTTCTTCCTTGAACCTTGACAAAATTAGCTTTCCAAGCTGTTTACAATGGACTATTACATTAATAGCTGAGCTGAAAAGCTTACAGCACCTGGTATTCCCAGGCGGTCTCCCATCCAAGTACTAACCAGGCCCGACCCTGCTTAGCTTCCGAGATCAGACGAGATCGGGCGTTCTCAGAGTGGTATGGCCGTAAGCGAAAGCCGACCTCCAATACAGCCCCATTATAGCTTCTATCCACTCTATAAACCATTTAAACTTATCTTTTTTAAGTTTTCTTCCTTGAACCTTGACAAAATTAGCTTTCCAAGCTGTTTACAATGGACTATTACATTAATAGCTGAGCTGAAAAGCTTACAGCACCTGGTATTCCCAGGCGGTCTCCCATCCAAGTACTAACCAGGCCCGACCCTGCTTAGCTTCCGAGATCAGACGAGATCGGGCGTTCTCAGAGTGGTATGGCCGTAGGCGAAAGCTGACCTCCAATACAGCCCCATTATAGCTTTCTATCCACTCTATAAACCATTTTAACTTATTTTTTTAAGTTTTCTTCCTTGAACCTTGACAAAATTAGCTTTCCAAGCTGTTTACAATGGACTATTACATTAATAGCTGAGCTGAAAAGCTTACAGCACCTGGTATTCCCAGGCGGTCTCCCATCCAAGTACTAACCAGGCCCGACCCTGCTTAGCTTCCGAGATCAGACGAGATCGGGCGTTCTCAGAGTGGTATGGCCGTAAGCGAAAGCCGACCTCCAATACAGCCCCATTATAGCTTCTATCCACTCTATAAACCATTTTAACTTATTTTTTTAAGTTTTCTTCCTTGAACCTTGACAAAATTAGCTTTCCAAGCTGTTTACAATGGACTATTACATTAATAGCTGAGCTGAAAAGCTTACAGCACCTGGTATTCCCAGGCGGTCTCCCATCCAAGTACTAACCAGGCCCGACCCTGCTTAGCTTCCGAGATCAGACGAGATCGGGCGTTCTCAGAGTGGTATGGCCGTAGGCGAAAGCTGACCTCCAATACAGCCCCATTATAGCTTCTATCCACTCTATAAACCATTTTAACTTATCTTTTTTTAAGTTTTCTTCCTTGAACCTTGACAAAATTAGCTTTCCAAGCTGTTTACAATGGACTATTACATTAATAGCTGAGCTGAAAAGCTTACAGCACCTGGTATTCCCAGGCGGTCTCCCATCCAAGTACTAACCAGGCCCGACCCTGCTTAGCTTCCGAGATCAGACGAGATCGGGCGTTCTCAGAGTGGTATGGCCGTAGGCGAAAGCCGACCTCCAATACAGCCCCATTATAGCTTCTATCCACTCTATAAACCATTTTACTTATTTTTTTTAAGTTTTCTTCCTTGAACCTTGACAAAATTAGCTTTCCAAGCTGTTTACAATGGACTATTACATTAATAGCTGAGCTGAAAAGCTTACAGCACCTGGTATTCCCAGGCGGTCTCCCATCCAAGTACTAACCAGGCCCGACCCTGCTTAGCTTCCGAGATCAGACGAGATCGGGCGTTCTCAGAGTGGTATGGCCGTAACGAAAGCTGACCTCCAATACAGCCCCATTATAGCTTCTATCCACTCTATAAACCATTTAACTTATCTTTTTTAAGTTTTCTTCCTTGAACCTTGACAAAATTAGCTTTCCAAGCTGTTTACAATGGACTATTACATTAATAGCTGAGCTGAAAAGCTTACAGCACCTGGTATTCCCAGGCGGTCTCCCATCCAAGTACTAACCAGGCCCGACCCTGCTTAGCTTCCGAGATCAGACGAGATCGGGCGTTCTCAGAGTGGTATGGCCGTAGGCGAAAGCCGACCTCCAATACAGCCCCATTATAGCTTCTATCCACTCTATAAACCATTTTAACTTATTTTTTTAAGTTTTCTTCCTTGAACCTTGACAAAATTAGCTTTCCAAGCTGTTTACAATGGACTATTACATTAATAGCTGAGCTGAAAAGCTTACAGCACCTGGTATTCCCAGGCGGTCTCCCATCCAAGTACTAACCAGGCCCGACCCTGCTTAGCTTCCGAGATCAGACGAGATCGGGCGTTCTCAGAGTGGTATGGCCGTAAGCGAAAGCTGACCTCCAATACAGCCCCATTATAGCTTCTATCCACTCTATAAACCATTAAACTTAACTTTTTTTAAGTTTTCTTCCTTGAACCTTGACAAAATTAGCTTTCCAAGCTGTTTACAATGGACTATTACATTAATAGCTGAGCTGAAAAGCTTACAGCACCTGGTATTCCCAGGCGGTCTCCCATCCAAGTACTAACCAGGCCCGACCCTGCTTAGCTTCCGAGATCAGACGAGATCGGGCGTTCTCAGAGTGGTATGGCCGTAAGCGAAAGCTGACCTCCAATACAGCCCCATTATAGCTTCTATCCACTCTATAAACCATTTAAACTTATTTTTTTAAGTTTTCTTCCTTGAACCTTGACAAAATTAGCTTTCCAAGCTGTTTACAATGGACTATTACATTAATAGCTGAGCTGAAAAGCTTACAGCACCTGGTATTCCCAGGCGGTCTCCCATCCAAGTACTAACCAGGCCCGACCCTGCTTAGCTTCCGAGATCAGACGAGATCGGGCGTTCTCAGAGTGGTATGGCCGTAAGCGAAAGCCGACCTCCAATACAGCCCCATTATAGCTTCTATCCACTCTATAAACCATTAAACTTATTTTTTTTAAGTTTTCTTCCTTGAACCTTGACAAAATTAGCTTTCCAAGCTGTTTACAATGGACTATTACATTAATAGCTGAGCTGAAAAGCTTACAGCACCTGGTATTCCCAGGCGGTCTCCCATCCAAGTACTAACCAGGCCCGACCCTGCTTAGCTTCCGAGATCAGACGAGATCGGGCGTTCTCAGAGTGGTATGGCCGTAAGCGAAAGCTGACCTCCAATACAGCCCCATTATAGCTTCTATCCACTCTATAAACCATTTAAACTTATTTTTTTAAGTTTTCTTCCTTGAACCTTGACAAAATTAGCTTTCCAAGCTGTTTACAATGGACTATTACATTAATAGCTGAGCTGAAAAGCTTACAGCACCTGGTATTCCCAGGCGGTCTCCCATCCAAGTACTAACCAGGCCCGACCCTGCTTAGCTTCCGAGATCAGACGAGATCGGGCGTTCTCAGAGTGGTATGGCCGTAAGCGAAAGCCGACCTCCAATACAGCCCCATTATAGCTTCTATCCACTCTATAAACCATTTAAACTTATTTTTTTTAAGTTTTCTTCCTTGAACCTTGACAAAATTAGCTTTCCAAGCTGTTTACAATGGACTATTACATTAATAGCTGAGCTGAAAAGCTTACAGCACCTGGTATTCCCAGGCGGTCTCCCATCCAAGTACTAACCAGGCCCGACCCTGCTTAGCTTCCGAGATCAGACGAGATCGGGCGTTCTCAGAGTGGTATGGCCGTAAGCGAAAGCTGACCTCCAATACAGCCCCATTATAGCTTCTATCCACTCTATAAACCATTTAAACTTAACTTTTTTAAGTTTTCTTCCTTGAACCTTGACAAAATTAGCTTTCCAAGCTGTTTACAATGGACTATTACATTAATAGCTGAGCTGAAAAGCTTACAGCACCTGGTATTCCCAGGCGGTCTCCCATCCAAGTACTAACCAGGCCCGACCCTGCTTAGCTTCCGAGATCAGACGAGATCGGGCGTTCTCAGAGTGGTATGGCCGTAGGCGAAAGCCGACCTCCAATACAGCCCCATTATAGCTTTCATCCACTCTATAAACCATTTTAACTTATTTTTTTAAGTTTTCTTCCTTGAACCTTGACAAAATTAGCTTTCCAAGCTGTTTACAATGGACTATTACATTAATAGCTGAGCTGAAAAGCTTACAGCACCTGGTATTCCCAGGCGGTCTCCCATCCAAGTACTAACCAGGCCCGACCCTGCTTAGCTTCCGAGATCAGACGAGATCGGGCGTTCTCAGAGTGGTATGGCCGTAGGCGAAAGCCGACCTCCAATACAGCCCCATTATAGCTTTTATCCACTCTATAAACCATTTTACTTATTTTTTTTAAGTTTTCTTCCTTGAACCTTGACAAAATTAGCTTTCCAAGCTGTTTACAATGGACTATTACATTAATAGCTGAGCTGAAAAGCTTACAGCACCTGGTATTCCCAGGCGGTCTCCCATCCAAGTACTAACCAGGCCCGACCCTGCTTAGCTTCCGAGATCAGACGAGATCGGGCGTTCTCAGAGTGGTATGGCCGTAGGCGAAAGCTGACCTCCAATACAGCCCCATTATAGCTTCTATCCACTCTATAAACCATTTTAACTTATTTTTTTTAAGTTTTCTTCCTTGAACCTTGACAAAATTAGCTTTCCAAGCTGTTTACAATGGACTATTACATTAATAGCTGAGCTGAAAAGCTTACAGCACCTGGTATTCCCAGGCGGTCTCCCATCCAAGTACTAACCAGGCCCGACCCTGCTTAGCTTCCGAGATCAGACGAGATCGGGCGTTCTCAGAGTGGTATGGCCGTAGGCGAAAGCTGACCTCCAATACAGCCCCATTATAGCTTCTATCCACTCTATAAACCATTTAAACTTAACTTTTTTAAGTTTTCTTCCTTGAACCTTGACAAAATTAGCTTTCCAAGCTGTTTACAATGGACTATTACATTAATAGCTGAGCTGAAAAGCTTACAGCACCTGGTATTCCCAGGCGGTCTCCCATCCAAGTACTAACCAGGCCCGACCCTGCTTAGCTTCCGAGATCAGACGAGATCGGGCGTTCTCAGAGTGGTATGGCCGTAGCGAAAGCCGACCTCCAATACAGCCCCATTATAGCTTCTATCCACTCTATAAACCATTAAACTTATTCTTTTTAAGTTTTCTTCCTTGAACCTTGACAAAATTAGCTTTCCAAGCTGTTTACAATGGACTATTACATTAATAGCTGAGCTGAAAAGCTTACAGCACCTGGTATTCCCAGGCGGTCTCCCATCCAAGTACTAACCAGGCCCGACCCTGCTTAGCTTCCGAGATCAGACGAGATCGGGCGTTCTCAGAGTGGTATGGCCGTAGGCGAAAGCCGACCTCCAATACAGCCCCATTATAGCTTTTATCCACTCTATAAACCATTTTACTTATTTTTTTAAGTTTTCTTCCTTGAACCTTGACAAAATTAGCTTTCCAAGCTGTTTACAATGGACTATTACATTAATAGCTGAGCTGAAAAGCTTACAGCACCTGGTATTCCCAGGCGGTCTCCCATCCAAGTACTAACCAGGCCCGACCCTGCTTAGCTTCCGAGATCAGACGAGATCGGGCGTTCTCAGAGTGGTATGGCCGTAAGCGAAAGCCGACCTCCAATACAGCCCCATTATAGCTTCTATCCACTCTATAAACCATTAAACTTATCTTTTTTAAGTTTTCTTCCTTGAACCTTGACAAAATTAGCTTTCCAAGCTGTTTACAATGGACTATTACATTAATAGCTGAGCTGAAAAGCTTACAGCACCTGGTATTCCCAGGCGGTCTCCCATCCAAGTACTAACCAGGCCCGACCCTGCTTAGCTTCCGAGATCAGACGAGATCGGGCGTTCTCAGAGTGGTATGGCCGTAGGCGAAAGCTGACCTCCAATACAGCCCCATTATAGCTTCTATCCACTCTATAAACCATTATACTTATTTTTTTTAAGTTTTCTTCCTTGAACCTTGACAAAATTAGCTTTCCAAGCTGTTTACAATGGACTATTACATTAATAGCTGAGCTGAAAAGCTTACAGCACCTGGTATTCCCAGGCGGTCTCCCATCCAAGTACTAACCAGGCCCGACCCTGCTTAGCTTCCGAGATCAGACGAGATCGGGCGTTCTCAGAGTGGTATGGCCGTAGGCGAAAGCCGACCTCCAATACAGCCCCATTATAGCTTCTATCCACTCTATAAACCATTAAACTTAACTTTTTTAAGTTTTCTTCCTTGAACCTTGACAAAATTAGCTTTCCAAGCTGTTTACAATGGACTATTACATTAATAGCTGAGCTGAAAAGCTTACAGCACCTGGTATTCCCAGGCGGTCTCCCATCCAAGTACTAACCAGGCCCGACCCTGCTTAGCTTCCGAGATCAGACGAGATCGGGCGTTCTCAGAGTGGTATGGCCGTAGGCGAAAGCCGACCTCCAATACAGCCCCATTATAGCTTCTATCCACTCTATAAACCATTTTACTTATTTTTTTAAGTTTTCTTCCTTGAACCTTGACAAAATTAGCTTTCCAAGCTGTTTACAATGGACTATTACATTAATAGCTGAGCTGAAAAGCTTACAGCACCTGGTATTCCCAGGCGGTCTCCCATCCAAGTACTAACCAGGCCCGACCCTGCTTAGCTTCCGAGATCAGACGAGATCGGGCGTTCTCAGAGTGGTATGGCCGTAGGCGAAAGCTGACCTCCAATACAGCCCCATTATAGCTTCTATCCACTCTATAAACCATTAAACTTAACTTTTTTAAGTTTTCTTCCTTGAACCTTGACAAAATTAGCTTTCCAAGCTGTTTACAATGGACTATTACATTAATAGCTGAGCTGAAAAGCTTACAGCACCTGGTATTCCCAGGCGGTCTCCCATCCAAGTACTAACCAGGCCCGACCCTGCTTAGCTTCCGAGATCAGACGAGATCGGGCGTTCTCAGAGTGGTATGGCCGTAGGCGAAAGCTGACCTCCAATACAGCCCCATTATAGCTTCTATCCACTCTATAAACCATTTAAACTTATTTTTTTTAAGTTTTCTTCCTTGAACCTTGACAAAATTAGCTTTCCAAGCTGTTTACAATGGACTATTACATTAATAGCTGAGCTGAAAAGCTTACAGCACCTGGTATTCCCAGGCGGTCTCCCATCCAAGTACTAACCAGGCCCGACCCTGCTTAGCTTCCGAGATCAGACGAGATCGGGCGTTCTCAGAGTGGTATGGCCGTAGGCGAAAGCTGACCTCCAATACAGCCCCATTATAGCTTCTATCCACTCTATAAACCATTTTAACTTATTTTTTTAAGTTTTCTTCCTTGAACCTTGACAAAATTAGCTTTCCAAGCTGTTTACAATGGACTATTACATTAATAGCTGAGCTGAAAAGCTTACAGCACCTGGTATTCCCAGGCGGTCTCCCATCCAAGTACTAACCAGGCCCGACCCTGCTTAGCTTCCGAGATCAGACGAGATCGGGCGTTCTCAGAGTGGTATGGCCGTAGGCGAAAGCTGACCTCCAATACAGCCCCATTATAGCTTCTATCCACTCTATAAACCATTTAACTTATTTTTTTAAGTTTTCTTCCTTGAACCTTGACAAAATTAGCTTTCCAAGCTGTTTACAATGGACTATTACATTAATAGCTGAGCTGAAAAGCTTACAGCACCTGGTATTCCCAGGCGGTCTCCCATCCAAGTACTAACCAGGCCCGACCCTGCTTAGCTTCCGAGATCAGACGAGATCGGGCGTTCTCAGAGTGGTATGGCCGTAGGCGAAAGCCGACCTCCAATACAGCCCCATTATAGCTTTCATCCACTCTATAAACCATTTTACTTATTTTTTTTAAGTTTTCTTCCTTGAACCTTGACAAAATTAGCTTTCCAAGCTGTTTACAATGGACTATTACATTAATAGCTGAGCTGAAAAGCTTACAGCACCTGGTATTCCCAGGCGGTCTCCCATCCAAGTACTAACCAGGCCCGACCCTGCTTAGCTTCCGAGATCAGACGAGATCGGGCGTTCTCAGAGTGGTATGGCCGTAAGCGAAAGCCGACCTCCAATACAGCCCCATTATAGCTTCTATCCACTCTATAAACCATTTTACTTAACTTTTTTAAGTTTTCTTCCTTGAACCTTGACAAAATTAGCTTTCCAAGCTGTTTACAATGGACTATTACATTAATAGCTGAGCTGAAAAGCTTACAGCACCTGGTATTCCCAGGCGGTCTCCCATCCAAGTACTAACCAGGCCCGACCCTGCTTAGCTTCCGAGATCAGACGAGATCGGGCGTTCTCAGAGTGGTATGGCCGTAGGCGAAAGCCGACCTCCAATACAGCCCCATTATAGCTTCTATCCACTCTATAAACCATTTTAACTTATTTTTTTAAGTTTTCTTCCTTGAACCTTGACAAAATTAGCTTTCCAAGCTGTTTACAATGGACTATTACATTAATAGCTGAGCTGAAAAGCTTACAGCACCTGGTATTCCCAGGCGGTCTCCCATCCAAGTACTAACCAGGCCCGACCCTGCTTAGCTTCCGAGATCAGACGAGATCGGGCGTTCTCAGAGTGGTATGGCCGTAAGCGAAAGCTGACCTCCAATACAGCCCCATTATAGCTTCTATCCACTCTATAAACCATTTAAACTTAACTTTTTTAAGTTTTCTTCCTTGAACCTTGACAAAATTAGCTTTCCAAGCTGTTTACAATGGACTATTACATTAATAGCTGAGCTGAAAAGCTTACAGCACCTGGTATTCCCAGGCGGTCTCCCATCCAAGTACTAACCAGGCCCGACCCTGCTTAGCTTCCGAGATCAGACGAGATCGGGCGTTCTCAGAGTGGTATGGCCGTAGGCGAAAGCCGACCTCCAATACAGCCCCATTATAGCTTCTATCCACTCTATAAACCATTTTACTTATTTTTTTAAGTTTTCTTCCTTGAACCTTGACAAAATTAGCTTTCCAAGCTGTTTACAATGGACTATTACATTAATAGCTGAGCTGAAAAGCTTACAGCACCTGGTATTCCCAGGCGGTCTCCCATCCAAGTACTAACCAGGCCCGACCCTGCTTAGCTTCCGAGATCAGACGAGATCGGGCGTTCTCAGAGTGGTATGGCCGTAGGCGAAAGCTGACCTCCAATACAGCCCCATTATAGCTTCTATCCACTCTATAAACCATTTTACTTATTTTTTTTAAGTTTTCTTCCTTGAACCTTGACAAAATTAGCTTTCCAAGCTGTTTACAATGGACTATTACATTAATAGCTGAGCTGAAAAGCTTACAGCACCTGGTATTCCCAGGCGGTCTCCCATCCAAGTACTAACCAGGCCCGACCCTGCTTAGCTTCCGAGATCAGACGAGATCGGGCGTTCTCAGAGTGGTATGGCCGTAAGCGAAAGCTGACCTCCAATACAGCCCCATTATAGCTTCTATCCACTCTATAAACCATTAACTTATCTTTTTTAAGTTTTCTTCCTTGAACCTTGACAAAATTAGCTTTCCAAGCTGTTTACAATGGACTATTACATTAATAGCTGAGCTGAAAAGCTTACAGCACCTGGTATTCCCAGGCGGTCTCCCATCCAAGTACTAACCAGGCCCGACCCTGCTTAGCTTCCGAGATCAGACGAGATCGGGCGTTCTCAGAGTGGTATGGCCGTAAGCGAAAGCCGACCTCCAATACAGCCCCATTATAGCTTCTATCCACTCTATAAACCATTTTAACTTATTTTTTTAAGTTTTCTTCCTTGAACCTTGACAAAATTAGCTTTCCAAGCTGTTTACAATGGACTATTACATTAATAGCTGAGCTGAAAAGCTTACAGCACCTGGTATTCCCAGGCGGTCTCCCATCCAAGTACTAACCAGGCCCGACCCTGCTTAGCTTCCGAGATCAGACGAGATCGGGCGTTCTCAGAGTGGTATGGCCGTAGGCGAAAGCCGACCTCCAATACAGCCCCATTATAGCTTCTATCCACTCTATAAACCATTTAAACTTATTTTTTTAAGTTTTCTTCCTTGAACCTTGACAAAATTAGCTTTCCAAGCTGTTTACAATGGACTATTACATTAATAGCTGAGCTGAAAAGCTTACAGCACCTGGTATTCCCAGGCGGTCTCCCATCCAAGTACTAACCAGGCCCGACCCTGCTTAGCTTCCGAGATCAGACGAGATCGGGCGTTCTCAGAGTGGTATGGCCGTAGGCGAAAGCTGACCTCCAATACAGCCCCATTATAGCTTCTATCCACTCTATAAACCATTTTAAACTTATTTTTTTTAAGTTTTCTTCCTTGAACCTTGACAAAATTAGCTTTCCAAGCTGTTTACAATGGACTATTACATTAATAGCTGAGCTGAAAAGCTTACAGCACCTGGTATTCCCAGGCGGTCTCCCATCCAAGTACTAACCAGGCCCGACCCTGCTTAGCTTCCGAGATCAGACGAGATCGGGCGTTCTCAGAGTGGTATGGCCGTAGGCGAAAGCCGACCTCCAATACAGCCCCATTATAGCTTCTATCCACTCTATAAACCATTTATACTTATTTTTTTAAGTTTTCTTCCTTGAACCTTGACAAAATTAGCTTTCCAAGCTGTTTACAATGGACTATTACATTAATAGCTGAGCTGAAAAGCTTACAGCACCTGGTATTCCCAGGCGGTCTCCCATCCAAGTACTAACCAGGCCCGACCCTGCTTAGCTTCCGAGATCAGACGAGATCGGGCGTTCTCAGAGTGGTATGGCCGTAGGCGAAAGCTGACCTCCAATACAGCCCCATTATAGCTTCTATCCACTCTATAAACCATTTAACTTATTTTTTTAAGTTTTCTTCCTTGAACCTTGACAAAATTAGCTTTCCAAGCTGTTTACAATGGACTATTACATTAATAGCTGAGCTGAAAAGCTTACAGCACCTGGTATTCCCAGGCGGTCTCCCATCCAAGTACTAACCAGGCCCGACCCTGCTTAGCTTCCGAGATCAGACGAGATCGGGCGTTCTCAGAGTGGTATGGCCGTAGGCGAAAGCTGACCTCCAATACAGCCCCATTATAGCTTTTATCCACTCTATAAACCATTTTACTTATTTTTTTTAAGTTTTCTTCCTTGAACCTTGACAAAATTAGCTTTCCAAGCTGTTTACAATGGACTATTACATTAATAGCTGAGCTGAAAAGCTTACAGCACCTGGTATTCCCAGGCGGTCTCCCATCCAAGTACTAACCAGGCCCGACCCTGCTTAGCTTCCGAGATCAGACGAGATCGGGCGTTCTCAGAGTGGTATGGCCGTAGGCGAAAGCTGACCTCCAATACAGCCCCATTATAGCTTCTATCCACTCTATAAACCATTTTAACTTATTTTTTTTAAGTTTTCTTCCTTGAACCTTGACAAAATTAGCTTTCCAAGCTGTTTACAATGGACTATTACATTAATAGCTGAGCTGAAAAGCTTACAGCACCTGGTATTCCCAGGCGGTCTCCCATCCAAGTACTAACCAGGCCCGACCCTGCTTAGCTTCCGAGATCAGACGAGATCGGGCGTTCTCAGAGTGGTATGGCCGTAGGCGAAAGCTGACCTCCAATACAGCCCCATTATAGCTTCTATCCACTCTATAAACCATTTAAACTTATTTTTTTAAGTTTTCTTCCTTGAACCTTGACAAAATTAGCTTTCCAAGCTGTTTACAATGGACTATTACATTAATAGCTGAGCTGAAAAGCTTACAGCACCTGGTATTCCCAGGCGGTCTCCCATCCAAGTACTAACCAGGCCCGACCCTGCTTAGCTTCCGAGATCAGACGAGATCGGGCGTTCTCAGAGTGGTATGGCCGTAGGCGAAAGCTGACCTCCAATACAGCCCCATTATAGCTTCTATCCACTCTATAAACCATTATACTTATCTTTTTTAAGTTTTCTTCCTTGAACCTTGACAAAATTAGCTTTCCAAGCTGTTTACAATGGACTATTACATTAATAGCTGAGCTGAAAAGCTTACAGCACCTGGTATTCCCAGGCGGTCTCCCATCCAAGTACTAACCAGGCCCGACCCTGCTTAGCTTCCGAGATCAGACGAGATCGGGCGTTCTCAGAGTGGTATGGCCGTAGGCGAAAGCTGACCTCCAATACAGCCCCATTATAGCTTCTATCCACTCTATAAACCATTTAAACTTATTTTTTTAAGTTTTCTTCCTTGAACCTTGACAAAATTAGCTTTCCAAGCTGTTTACAATGGACTATTACATTAATAGCTGAGCTGAAAAGCTTACAGCACCTGGTATTCCCAGGCGGTCTCCCATCCAAGTACTAACCAGGCCCGACCCTGCTTAGCTTCCGAGATCAGACGAGATCGGGCGTTCTCAGAGTGGTATGGCCGTAGGCGAAAGCCGACCTCCAATACAGCCCCATTATAGCTTCTATCCACTCTATAAACCATTTTACTTATTTTTTTTAAGTTTTCTTCCTTGAACCTTGACAAAATTAGCTTTCCAAGCTGTTTACAATGGACTATTACATTAATAGCTGAGCTGAAAAGCTTACAGCACCTGGTATTCCCAGGCGGTCTCCCATCCAAGTACTAACCAGGCCCGACCCTGCTTAGCTTCCGAGATCAGACGAGATCGGGCGTTCTCAGAGTGGTATGGCCGTAGGCGAAAGCCGACCTCCAATACAGCCCCATTATAGCTTTTATCCACTCTAAAAACCATTTTACTTATTTTTTTAAGTTTTCTTCCTTGAACCTTGACAAAATTAGCTTTCCAAGCTGTTTACAATGGACTATTACATTAATAGCTGAGCTGAAAAGCTTACAGCACCTGGTATTCCCAGGCGGTCTCCCATCCAAGTACTAACCAGGCCCGACCCTGCTTAGCTTCCGAGATCAGACGAGATCGGGCGTTCTCAGAGTGGTATGGCCGTAAGCGAAAGCCGACCTCCAATACAGCCCCATTATAGCTTCTATCCACTCTATAAACCATTAAACTTATTCTTTTTAAGTTTTCTTCCTTGAACCTTGACAAAATTAGCTTTCCAAGCTGTTTACAATGGACTATTACATTAATAGCTGAGCTGAAAAGCTTACAGCACCTGGTATTCCCAGGCGGTCTCCCATCCAAGTACTAACCAGGCCCGACCCTGCTTAGCTTCCGAGATCAGACGAGATCGGGCGTTCTCAGAGTGGTATGGCCGTAGGCGAAAGCTGACCTCCAATACAGCCCCATTATAGCTTCTATCCACTCTATAAACCATTTTACTTATTTCTTTTTAAGTTTTCTTCCTTGAACCTTGACAAAATTAGCTTTCCATGCTGTTTACAATGGACTATTACATTAATAGCTGAGCTGAAAAGCTTACAGCACCTGGTATTCCCAGGCGGTCTCCCATCCAAGTACTAACCAGGCCCGACCCTGCTTAGCTTCCGAGATCAGACGAGATCGGGCGTTCTCAGAGTGGTATGGCCGTAGGCGAAAGCCGACCTCCAATACAGCCCCATTATAGCTTCTATCCACTCTATAAACCATTTTACTTATTTTTTTAAGTTTTCTTCCTTGAACCTTGACAAAATTAGCTTTCCAAGCTGTTTACAATGGACTATTACATTAATAGCTGAGCTGAAAAGCTTACAGCACCTGGTATTCCCAGGCGGTCTCCCATCCAAGTACTAACCAGGCCCGACCCTGCTTAGCTTCCGAGATCAGACGAGATCGGGCGTTCTCAGAGTGGTATGGCCGTAGGCGAAAGCTGACCTCCAATACAGCCCCATTATAGCTTCTATCCACTCTATAAACCATTTTAACTTATTTTTTTAAGTTTTCTTCCTTGAACCTTGACAAAATTAGCTTTCCAAGCTGTTTACAATGGACTATTACATTAATAGCTGAGCTGAAAAGCTTACAGCACCTGGTATTCCCAGGCGGTCTCCCATCCAAGTACTAACCAGGCCCGACCCTGCTTAGCTTCCGAGATCAGACGAGATCGGGCGTTCTCAGAGTGGTATGGCCGTAGGCGAAAGCTGACCTCCAATACAGCCCCATTATAGCTTCTATCCACTCTATAAACCATTTAACTTATTTTTTTAAGTTTTCTTCCTTGAACCTTGACAAAATTAGCTTTCCAAGCTGTTTACAATGGACTATTACATTAATAGCTGAGCTGAAAAGCTTACAGCACCTGGTATTCCCAGGCGGTCTCCCATCCAAGTACTAACCAGGCCCGACCCTGCTTAGCTTCCGAGATCAGACGAGATCGGGCGTTCTCAGAGTGGTATGGCCGTAAGCGAAAGCTGACCTCCAATACAGCCCCATTATAGCTTCTATCCACTCTATAAACCATTTAAACTTATTTTTTTAAGTTTTCTTCCTTGAACCTTGACAAAATTAGCTTTCCAAGCTGTTTACAATGGACTATTACATTAATAGCTGAGCTGAAAAGCTTACAGCACCTGGTATTCCCAGGCGGTCTCCCATCCAAGTACTAACCAGGCCCGACCCTGCTTAGCTTCCGAGATCAGACGAGATCGGGCGTTCTCAGAGTGGTATGGCCGTAAGCGAAAGCTGACCTCCAATACAGCCCCATTATAGCTTCTATCCACTCTATAAACCATTTAACTTACTTTTTTTAAGTTTTCTTCCTTGAACCTTGACAAAATTAGCTTTCCAAGCTGTTTACAATGGACTATTACATTAATAGCTGAGCTGAAAAGCTTACAGCACCTGGTATTCCCAGGCGGTCTCCCATCCAAGTACTAACCAGGCCCGACCCTGCTTAGCTTCCGAGATCAGACGAGATCGGGCGTTCTCAGAGTGGTATGGCCGTAAGCGAAAGCCGACCTCCAATACAGCCCCATTATAGCTTCTATCCACTCTATAAACCATTTTAACTTATCTTTTTTAAGTTTTCTTCCTTGAACCTTGACAAAATTAGCTTTCCAAGCTGTTTACAATGGACTATTACATTAATAGCTGAGCTGAAAAGCTTACAGCACCTGGTATTCCCAGGCGGTCTCCCATCCAAGTACTAACCAGGCCCGACCCTGCTTAGCTTCCGAGATCAGACGAGATCGGGCGTTCTCAGAGTGGTATGGCCGTAGGCGAAAGCCGACCTCCAATACAGCCCCATTATAGCTTCTATCCACTCTATAAACCATTTTAACTTATTTTTTTAAGTTTTCTTCCTTGAACCTTGACAAAATTAGCTTTCCAAGCTGTTTACAATGGACTATTACATTAATAGCTGAGCTGAAAAGCTTACAGCACCTGGTATTCCCAGGCGGTCTCCCATCCAAGTACTAACCAGGCCCGACCCTGCTTAGCTTCCGAGATCAGACGAGATCGGGCGTTCTCAGAGTGGTATGGCCGTAGGCGAAAGCCGACCTCCAATACAGCCCCATTATAGCTTCTATCCACTCTAAAAACCATTTTACTTATTTTTTTTAAGTTTTCTTCCTTGAACCTTGACAAAATTAGCTTTCCAAGCTGTTTACAATGGACTATTACATTAATAGCTGAGCTGAAAAGCTTACAGCACCTGGTATTCCCAGGCGGTCTCCCATCCAAGTACTAACCAGGCCCGACCCTGCTTAGCTTCCGAGATCAGACGAGATCGGGCGTTCTCAGAGTGGTATGGCCGTAGGCGAAAGCTGACCTCCAATACAGCCCCATTATAGCTTCTATCCACTCTATAAACCATTTAAACTTATTTTTTTAAGTTTTCTTCCTTGAACCTTGACAAAATTAGCTTTCCAAGCTGTTTACAATGGACTATTACATTAATAGCTGAGCTGAAAAGCTTACAGCACCTGGTATTCCCAGGCGGTCTCCCATCCAAGTACTAACCAGGCCCGACCCTGCTTAGCTTCCGAGATCAGACGAGACCGGGCGTTCTCAGAGTGGTATGGCCGTAAGCGAAAGCGGCCCTCCAATACAGCCCCATTATAGCTTCTATCCACTCTATAAACCATTTTAATTAACTTTTTAAAGTTTTCTTCCTTGAACCTTGACAAAATTAGCTTTCCAAGCTGTTTACAATGGACTATTACATTAATAGCTGAGCTGAAAAGCTTACAGCACCTGGTATTCCCAGGCGGTCTCCCATCCAAGTACTAACCAGGCCCGACCCTGCTTAGCTTCCGAGATCAGACGAGATCGGGCGTTCTCAGAGTGGTATGGCCGTAAGCGAAAGCCGACCTCCAATACAGCCCCATTATAGCTTCTATCCACTCTATAAACCATTTATACTTATTTTTTTAAGTTTTCTTCCTTGAACCTTGACAAAATTAGCTTTCCAAGCTGTTTACAATGGACTATTACATTAATAGCTGAGCTGAAAAGCTTACAGCACCTGGTATTCCCAGGCGGTCTCCCATCCAAGTACTAACCAGGCCCGACCCTGCTTAGCTTCCGAGATCAGACGAGATCGGGCGTTCTCAGAGTGGTATGGCCGTAAGCGAAAGCTGACCTCCAATACAGCCCCATTATAGCTTCTATCCACTCTATAAACCATTAAACTTATTCTTTTTAAGTTTTCTTCCTTGAACCTTGACAAAATTAGCTTTCCAAGCTGTTTACAATGGACTATTACATTAATAGCTGAGCTGAAAAGCTTACAGCACCTGGTATTCCCAGGCGGTCTCCCATCCAAGTACTAACCAGGCCCGACCCTGCTTAGCTTCCGAGATCAGACGAGATCGGGCGTTCTCAGAGTGGTATGGCCGTAAGCGAAAGCTGACCTCCAATACAGCCCCATTATAGCTTCTATCCACTCTATAAACCATTTTACTTAATTTTTTAAAGTTTTCTTCCTTGAACCTTGACAAAATTAGCTTTCCAAGCTGTTTACAATGGACTATTACATTAATAGCTGAGCTGAAAAGCTTACAGCACCTGGTATTCCCAGGCGGTCTCCCATCCAAGTACTAACCAGGCCCGACCCTGCTTAGCTTCCGAGATCAGACGAGATCGGGCGTTCTCAGAGTGGTATGGCCGTAAGCGAAAGCTGACCTCCAATACAGCCCCATTATAGCTTCTATCCACTCTATAAACCATTTTACTTATTCTTTTTAAGTTTTCTTCCTTGAACCTTGACAAAATTAGCTTTCCAAGCTGTTTACAATGGACTATTACATTAATAGCTGAGCTGAAAAGCTTACAGCACCTGGTATTCCCAGGCGGTCTCCCATCCAAGTACTAACCAGGCCCGACCCTGCTTAGCTTCCGAGATCAGACGAGATCGGGCGTTCTCAGAGTGGTATGGCCGTAGGCGAAAGCTGACCTCCAATACAGCCCCATTATAGCTTTCTATCCACTCTATAAACCATTTTACTTATTTTTTTTAAGTTTTCTTCCTTGAACCTTGACAAAATTAGCTTTCCAAGCTGTTTACAATGGACTATTACATTAATAGCTGAGCTGAAAAGCTTACAGCACCTGGTATTCCCAGGCGGTCTCCCATCCAAGTACTAACCAGGCCCGACCCTGCTTAGCTTCCGAGATCAGACGAGATCGGGCGTTCTCAGAGTGGTATGGCCGTAGGCGAAAGCTGACCTCCAATACAGCCCCATTATAGCTTCTATCCACTCTATAAACCATTTAAACTTATTTTTTTAAGTTTTCTTCCTTGAACCTTGACAAAATTAGCTTTCCAAGCTGTTTACAATGGACTATTACATTAATAGCTGAGCTGAAAAGCTTACAGCACCTGGTATTCCCAGGCGGTCTCCCATCCAAGTACTAACCAGGCCCGACCCTGCTTAGCTTCCGAGATCAGACGAGATCGGGCGTTCTCAGAGTGGTATGGCCGTAAGCGAAAGCCGACCTCCAATACAGCCCCATTATAGCTTCTATCCACTCTATAAACCATTAACTTATTTTTTTAAGTTTTCTTCCTTGAACCTTGACAAAATTAGCTTTCCAAGCTGTTTACAATGGACTATTACATTAATAGCTGAGCTGAAAAGCTTACAGCACCTGGTATTCCCAGGCGGTCTCCCATCCAAGTACTAACCAGGCCCGACCCTGCTTAGCTTCCGAGATCAGACGAGATCGGGCGTTCTCAGAGTGGTATGGCCGTAAGCGAAAGCCGACCTCCAATACAGCCCCATTATAGCTTCTATCCACTCTATAAACCATTAAACTTATTCTTTTTAAGTTTTCTTCCTTGAACCTTGACAAAATTAGCTTTCCAAGCTGTTTACAATGGACTATTACATTAATAGCTGAGCTGAAAAGCTTACAGCACCTGGTATTCCCAGGCGGTCTCCCATCCAAGTACTAACCAGGCCCGACCCTGCTTAGCTTCCGAGATCAGACGAGATCGGGCGTTCTCAGAGTGGTATGGCCGTAGGCGAAAGCCGACCTCCAATACAGCCCCATTATAGCTTCTATCCACTCTATAAACCATTTTACTTATTTTTTTAAGTTTTCTTCCTTGAACCTTGACAAAATTAGCTTTCCAAGCTGTTTACAATGGACTATTACATTAATAGCTGAGCTGAAAAGCTTACAGCACCTGGTATTCCCAGGCGGTCTCCCATCCAAGTACTAACCAGGCCCGACCCTGCTTAGCTTCCGAGATCAGACGAGATCGGGCGTTCTCAGAGTGGTATGGCCGTAAGCGAAAGCCGACCTCCAATACAGCCCCATTATAGCTTCTATCCACTCTATAAACCATTATACTTATTTTTTTAAGTTTTCTTCCTTGAACCTTGACAAAATTAGCTTTCCAAGCTGTTTACAATGGACTATTACATTAATAGCTGAGCTGAAAAGCTTACAGCACCTGGTATTCCCAGGCGGTCTCCCATCCAAGTACTAACCAGGCCCGACCCTGCTTAGCTTCCGAGATCAGACGAGATCGGGCGTTCTCAGAGTGGTATGGCCGTAAGCGAAAGCCGACCTCCAATACAGCCCCATTATAGCTTCTATCCACTCTATAAACCATTTTACTTAACTTTTTAAAGTTTTCTTCCTTGAACCTTGACAAAATTAGCTTTCCAAGCTGTTTACAATGGACTATTACATTAATAGCTGAGCTGAAAAGCTTACAGCACCTGGTATTCCCAGGCGGTCTCCCATCCAAGTACTAACCAGGCCCGACCCTGCTTAGCTTCCGAGATCAGACGAGATCGGGCGTTCTCAGAGTGGTATGGCCGTAGGCGAAAGCTGACCTCCAATACAGCCCCATTATAGCTTCTATCCACTCTATAAACCATTTTACTTATTTTTTTTAAGTTTTCTTCCTTGAACCTTGACAAAATTAGCTTTCCAAGCTGTTTACAATGGACTATTACATTAATAGCTGAGCTGAAAAGCTTACAGCACCTGGTATTCCCAGGCGGTCTCCCATCCAAGTACTAACCAGGCCCGACCCTGCTTAGCTTCCGAGATCAGACGAGATCGGGCGTTCTCAGAGTGGTATGGCCGTAAGCGAAAGCTGACCTCCAATACAGCCCCATTATAGCTTTTATCCACTCTATAAACCATTTTACTTATTTTTTTTAAGTTTTCTTCCTTGAACCTTGACAAAATTAGCTTTCCAAGCTGTTTACAATGGACTATTACATTAATAGCTGAGCTGAAAAGCTTACAGCACCTGGTATTCCCAGGCGGTCTCCCATCCAAGTACTAACCAGGCCCGACCCTGCTTAGCTTCCGAGATCAGACGAGATCGGGCGTTCTCAGAGTGGTATGGCCGTAAGCGAAAGCTGACCTCCAATACAGCCCCATTATAGCTTCTATCCACTCTATAAACCATTAAACTTAACTTTTTTAAGTTTTCTTCCTTGAACCTTGACAAAATTAGCTTTCCAAGCTGTTTACAATGGACTATTACATTAATAGCTGAGCTGAAAAGCTTACAGC
Organism: Colossoma macropomum; assembly: GCF_904425465.1. Taxonomy (NCBI): domain Eukaryota; kingdom Metazoa; phylum Chordata; class Actinopteri; order Characiformes; family Serrasalmidae; genus Colossoma; species Colossoma macropomum. The sequence goes on from NW_023494990.1 coordinate 29,978, forward strand.
ACCTGGTATTCCCAGGCGGTCTCCCATCCAAGTACTAACCAGGCCCGACCCTGCTTAGCTTCCGAGATCAGACGAGATCGGGCGTTCTCAGAGTGGTATGGCCGTAAGCGAAAGCCGACCTCCAATACAGCCCCATTATAGCTTCTATCCACTCTATAAACCATTTTAACTTTTTTCTTTTTAAGTTTTCTTCCTTGAACCTTGACAAAATTAGCTTTCCAAGCTGTTTACAATGGACTATTACATTAATAGCTGAGCTGAAAAGCTTACAGCACCTGGTATTCCCAGGCGGTCTCCCATCCAAGTACTAACCAGGCCCGACCCTGCTTAGCTTCCGAGATCAGACGAGATCGGGCGTTCTCAGAGTGGTATGGCCGTAAGCGAAAGCCGACCTCCAATACAGCCCCATTATAGCTTCTATCCACTCTATAAACCATTTTACTTATTTTTTTTTAAGTTTTCTTCCTTGAACCTTGACAAAATTAGCTTTCCAAGCTGTTTACAATGGACTATTACATTAATAGCTGAGCTGAAAAGCTTACAGCACCTGGTATTCCCAGGCGGTCTCCCATCCAAGTACTAACCAGGCCCGACCCTGCTTAGCTTCCGAGATCAGACGAGATCGGGCGTTCTCAGAGTGGTATGGCCATAAGCGAAAGCCGACCTCCAATACAGCCCCATTATAGCTTCTATCCACTCTATAAACCATTAAACTTATTCTTTTTAAGTTTTCTTCCTTGAACCTTGACAAAATTAGCTTTCCAAGCTGTTTACAATGGACTATTACATTAATAGCTGAGCTGAAAAGCTTACAGCACCTGGTATTCCCAGGCGGTCTCCCATCCAAGTACTAACCAGGCCCGACCCTGCTTAGCTTCCGAGATCAGACGAGATCGGGCGTTCTCAGAGTGGTATGGCCGTAGGCGAAAGCTGACCTCCAATACAGCCCCATTATAGCTTTTATCCACTCTATAAACCATTTTACTTATTTTTTTAAGTTTTCTTCCTTGAACCTTGACAAAATTAGCTTTCCAAGCTGTTTACAATGGACTATTACATTAATAGCTGAGCTGAAAAGCTTACAGCACCTGGTATTCCCAGGCGGTCTCCCATCCAAGTACTAACCAGGCCCGACCCTGCTTAGCTTCCGAGATCAGACGAGATCGGGCGTTCTCAGAGTGGTATGGCCGTAGGCGAAAGCCGACCTCCAATACAGCCCCATTATAGCTTCTATCCACTCTATAAACCATTTTACTTATTTTTTTTAAGTTTTCTTCCTTGAACCTTGACAAAATTAGCTTTCCAAGCTGTTTACAATGGACTATTACATTAATAGCTGAGCTGAAAAGCTTACAGCACCTGGTATTCCCAGGCGGTCTCCCATCCAAGTACTAACCAGGCCCGACCCTGCTTAGCTTCCGAGATCAGACGAGATCGGGCGTTCTCAGAGTGGTATGGCCGTAAGCGAAAGCTGACCTCCAATACAGCCCCATTATAGCTTCTATCCACTCTATAAACCATTTAACTTATTTTTTTAAGTTTTCTTCCTTGAACCTTGACAAAATTAGCTTTCCAAGCTGTTTACAATGGACTATTACATTAATAGCTGAGCTGAAAAGCTTACAGCACCTGGTATTCCCAGGCGGTCTCCCATCCAAGTACTAACCAGGCCCGACCCTGCTTAGCTTCCGAGATCAGACGAGATCGGGCGTTCTCAGAGTGGTATGGCCGTAAGCGAAAGCCGACCTCCAATACAGCCCCATTATAGCTTCTATCCACTCTATAAACCATTTTATTTACTTTTTTAAGTTTTCTTCCTTGAACCTTGACAAAATTAGCTTTCCAAGCTGTTTACAATGGACTATTACATTAATAGCTGAGCTGAAAAGCTTACAGCACCTGGTATTCCCAGGCGGTCTCCCATCCAAGTACTAACCAGGCCCGACCCTGCTTAGCTTCCGAGATCAGACGAGATCGGGCGTTCTCAGAGTGGTATGGCCGTAAGCGAAAGCCGACCTCCAATACAGCCCCATTATAGCTTCTATCCACTCTATAAACCATTTTACTTATTTTTTTTTAAGTTTTCTTCCTTGAACCTTGACAAAATTAGCTTTCCAAGCTGTTTACAATGGACTATTACATTAATAGCTGAGCTGAAAAGCTTACAGCACCTGGTATTCCCAGGCGGTCTCCCATCCAAGTACTAACCAGGCCCGACCCTGCTTAGCTTCCGAGATCAGACGAGATCGGGCGTTCTCAGAGTGGTATGGCCGTAAGCGAAAGCTGACCTCCAATACAGCCCCATTATAGCTTCTATCCACTCTATAAACCATTAAACTTATTCTTTTTAAGTTTTCTTCCTTGAACCTTGACAAAATTAGCTTTCCAAGCTGTTTACAATGGACTATTACATTAATAGCTGAGCTGAAAAGCTTACAGCACCTGGTATTCCCAGGCGGTCTCCCATCCAAGTACTAACCAGGCCCGACCCTGCTTAGCTTCCGAGATCAGACGAGATCGGGCGTTCTCAGAGTGGTATGGCCGTAAGCGAAAGCCGACCTCCAATACAGCCCCATTATGGCTTCAATCCACTCTATAAACCATTTAACGTAACTTTTTAAATTTTTTTTATAATAGTTTATTTGATTGTATGTGAATTTGAACTGTATGTTGCTTGAAATATTTGTATTATATTTGAAATATTTACATAATGTGCTGGCAGTGATGGGTTGAAAAAGCAGGACACATTGGAAATTAATATGTGGTATTTGTAAAGACAACAAATAATGACTGCAGTGAATGTGTTCAACATGATTATATGAAGATGCATCATAGGTTATTCTACTGAAAGCATGCTATAAAAATTTAGCCTTTTTTGGGGTACCAAGGACACATTTCAAAGATGCTCATGGTGTCATGTAAAGTAATGTAAGTTAGTTACTAACAGTTCTGAAATTAACAAATGAAAATATAAGCAAATATTAGCAACTGGGTTATTAGAACAAAGTGTCTATGAATTGTGTTGATAAAAGTGAATTGAATGCTTAACATAGCAGTTTTCTGATAAGGAAATATGTTGTATATGAGAACACATTAAAGTTTACGTAGAGAAAAATAAGGTGAAGTTGATGCTATGAGAGGTTGTGTAGGTATTATTAACGCTAGCTAGATTACTGCATATTGTGTTCTGCAGTAGTGAAGAGGGGCAAAGAAGTGTGCTATGCTTCACTGTGTGGTATGACATGTACAATAACAAACATCCTCTGTTTTGTTTTGTGAGAGTATGATCAAAACAGGAAGATTTGATGGATAACCATTCCTAAAAAATGTTCACAACACACAAGATATGTGGATACGTTTAGCTGTAGTAAGTAGATAAAAATAGGCGTAAGAGCAGCTACATGCTAAGTTCCGCAGTGGAGACTTAGCACCTGAGATGTAGATAAACGGGTAAGTAAATACTTGATAGCGATATTACATTTTGTACAGAAAGTCTGTAGCATGTATAAGAAAAAACAACTTACTTTACACCGGAGAACTGTGTTGATCATTGAATAGCGTTTGTGCTTGAAAAACCCACGTGACCAATGACCTCTGAAGCTTATGGATACAATCACGTGACATTGTTGAAAAACGTATTCAACAGAAACGAACTGGTAGTTGTTCATGGTTTTAAAGCAATAAAACTTTATATGTGTACACATTTATTTAGCTTTTATATCAAGGCCCCAAGTTGACTGTGAAAAAATAAGGAAAAGTTATCTCTGTACAGTTGTGTAGACGTTATAAGGGGAGTTTTTAGAAATATCAGCTGTAAAGATGACCTGTGAGGTGATATACGTCAAGAGTCATGTTTAGGAATTACCTGTAGTCCTTTACAAATAAATTAGGTTATTTTAAATGCATTGGAGATCAAGTTTTAGTAGAGTCAATTTAGCAGAGTGGAGTTACAAGTGCAGTTCACCTTTTTAACCACTAGATGTCATTTATGTTTTAAACACAGAGGAAGGAACCTTTTTCGATAGAAGTTCTAACAAAGCTTCGCTGGTTCAGGAAACTTCGCTTTACAGTTACTAGGCAGCAAAAATATGTGTTTTATCAGCTTTATAGGTATAGGGCAGAGTAAACGGCAGGAAAGAAAGGAAAGAAGTAAAGCAAGTGTTTTTGAGGTAAAAGTTAGTGAAAAGCATTTAGTAAGTGGTTGGTACATATTATAAAAGAACAATTTTAGGATATATATTTTTATTGGTGCTATTGGTAGTTGTGGGTTCAATAAAGCTTGAAAATATTGTGTAAATTATATTTTGTCAAACATATTGTAGGCTACAGTTGAGGAGCTGAAAGGAGCATTAAAGAAAATTTGGTTTTATTTAAGTTATATTATTAGATTATCTGGATGAGTTTATGTAGAAGTGTGTAGCAGTTTATTAACTCGTATTAGTAACGAATTTTACACCAATAGATCACTGAACATTAAGGTTGTGTGTTTGTGATGCATTCTAGGACATTAACGTAATTTAAAGTTTGGATTGAAAGAAACGTAATAATCCAAATGTTCACACAAAAGTTAAATTACAACGACTTTATTACAAAAAACAGCAGTGAACAGCAATTGTTACTTAAAGGCAAAGCATTGCAAAACAACGATCGACTAACAAATGTGACAATTGAACCAAAAAAATAAAGACTTTTAAGAAGTAAAATTATGAGCTAACAAAACAATACTAGCATACTGTAATGTACAATGTTCAGAAACCATGCTAAGAAAGCAAACTCACCTAACAGGCACTAAGGATTGGGAACTCACGGAGACAGTCAGTGTTTCTCGGGCTCAGAGTGTTCAGCAGTGCATCATCCGGCACTGCTGGCAGCGGTGGAACTTGCTCCTGGGGATGAAGTTGTTCTGCCGGCTGAACACAGAGAAAGTAATTCATGGTAGCCCGGATCTCTAACGCATGAACGGGGCCAGTGACGGAGCTCAACCGCACATCTGAAGAGCCGCAGGCACATGGTAAGTTGAAGTTTGCCCTCAAATGTTCAGCGCCTGGACGGTGTTCACCTGTCTCTCCCCCAGCTGCAGCGTCATCTGCGCAATCCCGTTGGAGATGCAGCAGTTTCTGACCTCGTGCTCAGCCCCGCCGATGTTCACCGTTCGTACAGATGGACTTACGGAGACCACTTTAGTTTCCACCAGGCTGACCTGCAACCAGTGAGACAAGCAAGGACAAAAGGCTCAGTAAAGTGCAGTATTAAAATGCATTAAAATGCAATTTGCAGCTCATAGAGCGTTTAAAGTGTTTACCTTTCTGCCTGGCAGCATTGTCATGACTTCTTTTAGAGTCTTTTTCTGCTGCGATGGGGGGCTTCGTGCGGCGAACGGCACCGTGGTGACTGAGATGTTGCTCCTGTTACTCACGATCATGTCAAAGTCTGATGTCCCCCTGAAACCTGAAAAACGTAGAATACTGCATTAGGAAGAGGTGGGTAAACGGTGAGATATTCATAGAGTTGTGCGTAAGAGAAGTACTTACATAACGCCTTCTTTACATTTTTTTAAGCAAAGTGGAGTTCCATTCTGCGCAGCCTGCAGAAATGCGTGCCTGGGCTGAAGACCACCGCATAGTGGAAGTCCTCCCAGCCGGTTTGCAGCACCACGTTAAAGAACTCCACGCTGTTGGCAGAAAATTTCATGGGGGACACGCTGTGGATGAAGCAGGAAATGGTCTCTTCGTCTTGTCTGGGATGCTTCGCTGGAGTTGCCATGTTGACGGTCCGTGATTCACAAGTAAATTGTGATTGTCCTGTAGCCATATTTGTACTCCATGTTGCAGTAAACAGCAACATTGTTTCAAGTCTTAAAAGAACTGATAATCAGGTTTGGAGCAAAGTTGTTATAGTACCAGACGTGTTTGTCTGGAGACCCAGACGAGACATCAATTTTGCAACTTTGACAAGACGTTCCACAGTACAGTGTCTAGAAGTCCAGACCAACACAATTGTGTAGTGAAGCATTTATTTATGTATAAATTATTCTGAATTTCTACATGTGTTTTCCATTGTTTCAAAATGCAGTGATGGCAGGTGTTTGGTGAAGTGTTTTTAAAGGCATTTTAGTAAATGAAATGATTGTACTTAGAACCATTTGTTCATTTGATGCTTAAGTATTTCTGGGTGTCTGGAACCTGAGAGCGCGCAACGAATAAACTTCACTTGTCCAGACAACAGATCGAGTCCCCTGGTTCGTTAGGGTTTGGATTCTTCAAGTGGTGCCGTGACCCGGATTGGCCATCTCATCTCTATGCTGTAGGTGAGTGCCCATTTCAAAGCAAACCCTGAAACCAGTAGGTTATTCTCCTCTCGTTGATGGAACAGAGGGGAAGACCATGGTAGTGTTCCCATAAGCCCATGGCAGGAGAGAAGGCTACCACACAGAGGGGTGGTAGGGAGGCACCTGATTGGTCTGATAATGTTTTCATTGTCAGAGTGGATGAACAGTTATATAAACATATAGACTCATCTAGTTTGGACAAATACTATCAAAAGAAAGTGCCTGTTCATTCAGATAAAATATGGTCCCTAGATAAGAAGCTAAATATTTCATTCTGGCAAACTCGCAGAGCATGTCTTAATGCATGCAACCTCCAAGGCAAAATAGGCCTGTGGAAGTACAGTGACTGGGACTAACTTCCTGGAAAAGCTCAGGGTAGAGTTTCAGATACAACTGAAGCTGTGTTTAGAAGCCCAAGGTAGCGCTGACCTCTGCCCTGTACTGGTGTCTGTGCACATTTTTATGGTTGTCCTGTGTTGTCATGGTGGCATTAGGTGTCATCAATCAGCTCATGGGGCAAGGTCTTATAGGTTTATTTTTTTATGTCTGAATTGACGCAAATCTTTTGCAGATTGTGGCTAACTAAAGGTTGAACAGGTCAACCTGACTGGGTTTTCCTTGTCTGAATACCAAGCAGTATATAATTAATAATGCAGCATTGTCAGAGTTTTTAGTTAGACAAAAAAAAAAGGCCAAGATTAATCAAACCTCTGTTCACTTAAAGGTTTTACAGGCTCAGGACCTGATACGTTAGCACAGCTGCAGTCTTTTGTGGGGTTGTGAAATTATTGATGACCTAGAATTGAGGTTTATGTGAAAAACTGTTCAACCACTATACAATCTAACGAAAACAGAGAATCAGAAACCTGAGTTTCAGCTAAATGATGATCAGTTAAGAGTTTTCATTCTCTTAAACCTGCATTACACAGTGCCCTAGGTCTAGTGAACATGGAACTGCTGTTCACACTGTATGTTTCAGAATCACTAGGATTTGTGTCTAGCTGTTTAACTCAAAATCATGGAGAGAGAGAGAGGCCTGTGTTTTATTACTCTGCTAAAATAGACATGGTTATGCTTGGAATGTCCCCTGCCTGAGAGCAGCCCAGGCAAACTATTTGTGTGGTTTTAACTCCCCCTAATATAGTGATCAAAAGAACACCTGTGAGTGCTATTTCAGGTCATTTGGTGGAACTGGAGCATGATTCAGATGATCATGACTGTGAAACTTTGGTGTCTAGTTCAGTGCAAAGTATGTATGCGGAAACACCTTTGCCAAATGCTAATGTTAATTAAACACTGATGGTCCAGTATGACAACAGACGACACACAGGGTGGGCTGTCACAAAGCAGTATATTGAAATAGCTATAGGTAGATTGTTGGATCACCTGTGTTCTTACTAAAGATTAAAAGCTAATGTCTTGTCATGGCAAATGCCACGATTACAGCTTGTTATAAAAGCTGCAGACATGTTATGTCTGATAGTCTGCTGCAATACTTCCAGCTTTATCTGAAGCTGTTGCTCAGAAACAGTAGTTGGATGCATAAGAACTTACAAAGGGAGGTCACCCTATTGTCTGAGGACAAGAGATTAAGATGCATAACACTCAGCCATTAGGGCCAAAGAGGGAAGGTCCATATCAGGTCCTCCTTACTACATTCTCTGCCGTAAAATGCCAAAGAAAACCAAAATGGATACATGTGAGCCATGCCAATGTGGTACCACCGCCTGATGGTGATGGCCAGTTCAGGGATAAAATGGGTGACTCAGGTTGGGACATGCTCTGGGGAAGAACTATGATGTTTAGATCATGGGGGTTACCCTCAGAGTGAAGAACTTCCTAATTCCCCTTTGTGACTAGCACTCCCCTACTCCCATCAGAGGCCAGGACCCAGGTTAGGTAGGGAAAGAAGGTATCCATGACAAGGGCTTAACTAAACCTTTACACAAGGGCATACAGCATGGTTTGTGTAAGAAGAACACAATACTGCTGTTGCGTTTATGTGTTTTGTTTTAGGACATGCCAGAGCAGACCTGAGACAGTGACGAAGAAACAGGACATGAGACGGGTTCCTGAATGGTGGTGGACGAACTGACATCAAAGCCTATCTAAGTCCCCTGCCGCTGCCATGCAAGTTGTTTGGACACATCAATACTTGCTCCCACTATTCTGGAAGAGAAGATGGCTACCACTGCAACAAGCTGCATGACAAAAAGACTTTTTATAACAAAAAGGAAATAAAGAAGAATGAAATCTGTAGTTTTCATAAACATTCCAACAATAGCTTTTGCAGGCATGATGGAGGATGGTCTGTGCTCAGGCCATCCTGTGGGCACAAAATCATACCTTAGGAGGTGATGGTTGTTTTGTTTGTCATGCCTTGCATCTCTGCTATTATGTGATCCCAATGACTAACATCTCTGCACAAGATTTATGTACAGACCATTCTGCATCTGAACTTATGAGAATAATAGAAATGATGGTAGATGGTATAAATGAAGATAACAGGTCATTGTCTATTGTTAGATGTCTGAAGTCAAATAGAGCTGCCTTTTACAATCTAATGCTGATAGCTCCCGGATTATTGGCTGTCAGTATACTGTTAGAGATGGTAGTACTGATTACAACTTTATGGTTTATCAAAATTTGACTACAGCACATGATTATCGGGATACATCAAGCTGGAATTATGGATTAGTAGATCCCATTCTGGTGAGGGCTTCCTCAGGTTGGGTATGTATTAACAAACCTTGTTATTCAAAGGACACTTATCTTGGTAACAGTACATGTTCTGTTTCCATCTCTACCTTCTCTATGAATGGCACATTTTTGGTGTAAACATTCTACCACCACAAATACCAATCCGTATAGTCAGTAATTGGTTTTGTAAGAGCTCAATAGTATAACCTAACTTGAATCTGTATGTAAGTTTCAAGACCTCTACTGTACAACAATTATCAGCTTTTATGATTATATTGTTTTTATGTACTGCATGATGAACATAATCATCAATATTGGGATATTTTGTTAAAATATGTATAGCAACATACAGATCAGAACTACCGTTTCCGTGTCATACAAAGGAATAAAGTATTACTAATGTTTTATGTGTAGCATATACATCACAAGCATTAGTACTAAAGATAATTTTCTTTGTTTTTCTGTTTTATATTGATGTAAAGCTTTATGGAGGATGATAATGAAATAAGTGTGATTAAACCTTTAGCCAGTTTTAGAACACCACAAATTTTCCCACTTGCACATGCACAAGGTATCTTCTATTGCTTTTTTCATGCGTAGAACTTACTTTTAAATATCAGGAAAAGTCTTTACATGGAGTGCTAATTCTTATGTTTTCTGTGTTCTCTGTAGGTAAGGGGTATGTCAGCATCACTGCAGTAAATGATACTGCTGATATTAAATTGATTTCTCGAGACAAAAAACATGCAGCATTCATTGCACCATCGTGTGCGTTTGCCCTGATGGTACAGTTGTACATCTCATATGTTTTTACCTATGTGCTTACACATTTTAGAAAACAATGGATTTACCATTCATCATTAGTGATTAATTATAGCACTTCACTTTAAGAATTAACCCATGTAGCTGGGTTGTTGTAAATGCATGCCTGACATATGATCAAAACACATCCATTTGTTTTACATGGTCTAATAGCTTGTGTGCCATTAAATACAGCCATTTTAACAGCCATTTTGTCTTCAACATGTTACTACATCACAGAACAATATATCAAACTGATATACTTCATTTTGTGTACAGGAATGGTTTATCAGGGCACAGACCATGTCCAACGATCCAGAACAAATCTAAGTATATTATACTGGTAAAATTATGTCATCACAGAGTTATCTTCAGTTATATTAGTTTATCCCATTTTGAAATGATACACACAGAGAGTATGAACATATACTGCTTAATTCAAGCTTACTTTTTAGTAGTGTACCACTTACAGAAAATGGATAGAGTGAAGCATGTGGGCCCCTGTGCACATATGTGTAGGCTTTGCTATGTGTTACTGTACATTAGCAATAACACTAACATATGCAATTCAGTAGTATTATAGTAACCCATACAGTTGTACATAATTCACAGTTTCCTTTCCAATGGTCAGATTATGTACTACAAACACATGCATTCTAATGTTGTTGTGATTTAGTAACATTTTCACACTTTCTTCACATTCCAAATATTCATATAGAAGGTGGTATTTGTACACTAATAGCTCCCTGTATACTAGTATGCCAGTATCTTTACGTTAGTAATAAAAAGATGCTAGCATAAAAACTCAGCTTAATATACTTAGAAGCTACACTTGAAGCTAGTCTGTTACACTTGCACAAATTGTTTGATTGAAAAATGTAACCAATGTTTTCTTTGCAGTTGGCCATACTTTATACATCAGCTGTTGTATGAGTATGACTATGGTTACTGTCCTGTCATAAAACCCAAACTTGATCAATATTAGTAATTTATTACACATAGATGACATGTAGATGACAATGGGTCATGTTCAGTCTATTCTATAAGTTTAACATGACTGTCTACACAGTTATTTTCAAACTATCACAGTGAGTGCAATAATTTTGGTGTTTATATTTGGTGTTTGTGTATAACAATGATAACAATGTGATAATTGAAGAGTCTGTGGTGCACAGTCATTTAATATGTGTGTTTTTATGTAGACTTTATTGCATTTTAAAGAAATTTAAAATACAAATAGTAAATAATTTCAAAATGCTTCAGTAGACAAATGTGTTGGTCTGTAAGTCAGCCGTCATGGTGGTTGTGTGTTGTGTCTGTGAGAATTGCAACATTGATGTCTCGTCTGGGTCTGCAGAAAAACACTCACAGCCGTCAGTTGAAAGAGGAGCTGAGAAGATATCTGTCCACCTGCACAGCTGCAGAGCAGTATGTCATGTGAGCTGGGAGCTTTTGCAATGTTCACATATGAAATATAATGTTTATTTAAGAAAAAAAATCACATAGAAATGAATGAACTGTAATGAACTGTGCCCTGTAGTCTACATAATTTCTGTGTAAAGAATTGTTAGCAGAAGTTTTAATCTGTGAGAGCTTTAAGGAAGTTGTATGTCCAGTTACGCAGAAAATAACACACTTGTCATCATGATTACAAACTAAATCAGTATATACTGTACTGAGACAGGCTGCGGACAGTGACCGCAGCACCGTGTTAAATGAAGAAAGCCTGAAACCATTAAAGACGTGAATAACTGCAATGGACAACTGAGTGGCCTATAGCATTGCAAAACTAAGATAGGCCTACTTAGGTAATTGAACTAGGAGAGGTAACACTTTACATCAAGGGTCGCCAATCAATCATTAATTATATAATAATCAACCATTAATTTCCCATAATTTAGTTATTAGTTAACTCTTCATTAAGCATTAGTTATTACTTAGTAATTGATTAAGCACTTATCAATTAGTAATTGAATACACTGTTGATAAGTTAGTTTGTCATTAGTTTATGGCTTACTTGCTCATAATCTGTGTACTAACTGCCGCTTATTACATTGTTAATTAACTAATAAATATTTTTTATTCATATAAAGAAGTAACATGATAACTTACTAGCACTTATGTGTAAGTCCTGTTAATTATCTGTTAATTAACTTTCCATCACCTCCATATATTCAGTTGCTTCACTTTTCTCACATTGGTTCTTGTTCATTAAAGATGCTTATGGTCACATCTGACTGTAAGATGAGTGCACACAAATTCATGGACGGTTTTGTTATTCAACACTTTCATCTTTGGCGTATCTGTACAAACTAACTCGTATCTGGTAGGAGTGCATGTAAATTTGGGCATAAATGCTGGGTATGAGGTTAACTAACCAAAACTATTATCAACATAATCTGTAATACCAAAAATAAGAACACTAACACGAAACAATCACTCTATGTGATTTTCCTGATTTCTGTTGGTTTATTGAGTAAAATCATTCAGCATAAACATGTCACACAAACATGTTTTATTTTAGAACATATGAACTGCTCTGCGTCTGATTCATAACAATTTTGTACGATGTGGAAACAAGTAGAGATTTGAGCATGAATGATAAATCAGCTTCAGTGCATGAAACCAGCCTACCAGCACCTCATTTACATATCATTTACATGAAGCACACACTAATTCATGCAGATGTTTCAGTAGCCAGCCAATAAAACGGCAGTGTTTGGCATGAAAGCTAATGGCCATGCTCGTGGGTGGAGTTTGATGTCCAGCAGTGAATGCACTCATCCCCTGCTGACCAAACTTAATAGTATTAAAATGAAAACAACTGGAAAAAAAATAAAATGTGAAATAAACAAATACTCTGTGTTGTTAACATAGTAGAGTGATTCTTTAATGTTAGTGTTCTTATTTCTTGCAATTACAGATTATGTTGATAATAGTTTTGGTTAGTTTTGTTCTTAGATATTTATATATTCTTTGTATGTAAATTCTGTAAGGGGGGTATGCACCTAAGATTTTCACTCACTTTCCACCTGTGTAAATGTGATGTGACAATAAACGTGATTTACTTTGCTCTGCTTTAAGCTTTAGGTCAGCTGTAGCCGCTTCTCTCGCACATCAGTCAGGAAAGTTTAAAATGTTAAATGTCTTTGAACGTCTGACTTTTTCCAAGGCTGAAGTCAGATTCTCATTTACCAGCTTCTTGTTGGAATATTCCTGTTCCACCTTAAATGGTGCATGAGGCACCAGAATGTACATTACTGCTGCACCATTTAAGGTGGAACGGGAGAATTCGAACGAGAAGCTGACTTCATGACTTGGTGTTTGACAGTCTAAAATCTGGAGACAGAATATTATGCCTCATTTTTGATATGAAATTTGATTTGTTCTCTGTGAGCGCTGTCACTGAATAATGGCCAATCAGACTCTGCCAAGCTCTGCGTTATTTTCTCAACCCTCCAATCACCGCTTATTAATTGTTGACGTCTACAATTACTTCAGTAATCCGCTCCTGTGATGTCAGTAACTAGAATTAGGACTCCGAGCTCCTCAGAAGTATCTCAGGGTTTTATGAGATTCAAAAAGCGATGAAACTACACAGCGAGCAGTGAGAGGTTCTCAGCTGACCTCAGTACAGCTGTGGCTCGGCTATAGACTGAACTGCCCGCTCTGTTTGTCTCTGTACGAGACGCTACACCACCCAGAGAACCAGAGTAACTTTGACTTCTTGAGATGTTCAGGTATGCAGCTCACAGGCTATAAGCTAACACATAACATCGCTATGACAAAAATGTATCTAGCAGAGAGTTTATGAGCACAATTAACACATTAAGATTGTAAAATGACCCTATATTTCATTTTTTTTAACTGCTTGTAATGTTGCTGGCCAAATCAGCTGCTTTAGTCTGGCTCCAGTAGCTGCTCAGTTTAGGCTACAGGCTCCATAGTGGGCTATATTAGAGATTAGATGTGAAATTAAAGTTATATAGTGTTACCTACTCATAACAGACTACAAACAACATTAAAGTTCACTGTTAACCAGCATATTGAAGGTATAGTATCATGTAGCAAACATTAAGAAATCAGCAGCTACATTAAACTGTATTTTGTCTCATTAACTATATGAGTAGCCGCCTTTCCCTCCAGCTGGGCTTTGGTACAGACAGCCTTTATAACATATGTTTATTGTGTGCTTTTACAATAATCAGTGAGTACAGAGATGCAAAAGAGACAAGCAAAGACAGAGAGAGAGGTAAATGAAACAAAATCAATTTGAAACTTTCACCTGATTTAATGTAGGTTTAATGTATTTTTTTTAGCTAAAAATAAACACAAATAAATAGTTAAATGATTAATTAAGGATAAACAGGGCAATTGAAGTCAAATAAGTTTATGGAACATTAATAGCAGCTTATGGAAGAATGGAGGGATGAAGAAGGAACAAATGAAAGAAAAGGTGCATAACAGTTATAGATGGGTAAAAAAGGAGCAGTAATTGAATAAAAAAAACAAAAGGAGACAATTATTGTTGCTGTAATTCTCATATTTGGTAGTTATTTTAATCACAATCAGATGTAAGTAACATTTCTGCTAAATGGACCTCACAAAAATTCTGATCCCAGTTACGGCCCTGTTAGCAGTTTTATGTTAACTCCAGCGTTTAAGACCATTTACTGTTAAAACTGTGTTAGAATGATAAGCATAGCTGATTGTTATTTTACCTAAAAATCTAGTTCTGCTATGGAGCCGTAACAGGGCAGTAAAAGAGCCGTGTGTTGCCGAACGCTGCCTTAGCTAAAGGGGAACAAACATTTTCGTAATAGAGTATTACTAGTAGTACTCTGCAGAGTCAGGGTCACTGATAAACATTTGAGGCTGAAGTGTTGCTGAAGTTTAATAAAGGACTCTGAATGTCATGTCTGTAAATATCTAGCTGAAATGTTTAAATTGGAGCTTTTGACAATGCTTTGCACATTGTTTGGTTTGTATTCTGTTATTTTTGTTGAATTTTGTTAAGAAAAACCTGGAATGATTGACTTTGCCTTTGCTTAATCTACATTTTTGTTGGCTATCACACTTTTTTTCTGGAAAAGTAGCTAAAATAGCTACATGTTTTGGGAAAGTAGCTACAAAGTAGCTAACTACAAATTTTTCAGTAGCTATCCCAACCTTGCTCATTTCTAATAACTGAAGAGCTACTGTATTCTTCATTATGAGTTAAATTATCTAGAACAGTATTATACAGTGAAATATATGATAACTCATTACTACTGACTGAAATGTTAGTGTGTTCTTCATTAGGAGATAATTAAACTCATATAAACGATGGCTGGAGGGCAGCAATAAGGCAAGAACCAAACCTTTTTTTTCCCTAATTGTATTCATCTAATCAGTTACAAACCATAAATCATACATTCATGCTTAATTTAAACTTACACTTAAACTTTAAAGTTTTTAAAAATTGAAATGGAAACTGTATCACTGTAAACGTTTAAAAGTAACATGCTTAACTTTAATTAACCCATTAGGAAAAACAACAACAACAAAAAAACACAATCACAAATATAAACATCCTAAAACTACTCAAAACTATTACTATATAAATCTAATTAAATAATAAAAAATCAACAACTGCTAAAACTACTTATGCTAAATTTATTTATGCCAAACCACTTCTTTAGAGTTTGCTAAAGTCAGGAAGGGATATGGAGGAAATTATTCCCTCTTTCCCTCCTAACTGTCGCACTTAAAGGAAGCATGTAGACTATGGTGTCAATGACGCCACTCCACACCGATGATGGAAGTTGTGTTCCTCCATCATTGCCGTTAAAATGATGGTGCCTGATGCACTGGAGGGGATCCCGACAATGTCGACCTCTTCGGTAACAGCAGCGCTCTCTATTTTCTGTAAACCACACAAAACATATTTGTGTTAGTGAAGGTAAGCTCAGTCATATTTATATTTAATACATAATAATATTTATTAACTCTAGAGTATTTAATATTGAATGTAGGGTAACTCTATACGAATATATATATATATGTCTTTATTAATTTTCTAATAGAAAATACCCAAAACAGTCATTTGTAAATTTTTAAGTTAAAGCACCATATTTTTTTTTTTTACCATTCAGAATTCATTCTTGCATAGGAGAAGTGGCCAGTCTTATCTGCAAAGGGCTGGTGTAGCTGCAGATTTCGATAACACTTTATAATAACGTTCATTTATAAAACATTTATAAGCTTTTAATTCATGATTAACTAATCATGAACTAATGATGTATTTATAATTATAAATCATTAATTAATATATTAACAACACTTTATAAGACACCTATAAGCTCTTACTTCATGATTAACAAATGATGAGTAGCTCGGGAATTCAGTAGTTATTCATCAGTTATGTCCATACCATAATAAAACAAATAAAAGTTTTACAAACTTTAAAGTTTAGGAGTTCTTTAGCCAAAAAACCTTTCAAAGTAAAACATCTATAAACTTCTACTTTATGATTTACTAATCATAAACTAATCAAGTATTAAGAGTTGTTCTTCATTGTTTTATATATTAATGGCAGTGGTGCCATTTGAGCAATACAGTCTACAACATGTTCTCTTTACAAGATATCAGGGTTTTATAATGGCCCATATATAATAATACATAGAACTGTCATCACACCTCCCTGGAGAACTCCTTATTCGCTGTCTGCATACGTATGAAGACCTGGTGTTGTTGATGACTGTTACCCATCACTGCAAACCTGTCATGCAGGTTTGTCCACTACAGCATCTGGACAATTTGATCCTTCCTCTCTAGGACGGTCACCTAAGTGCTCGTCCAGTGCCTTGCAACCTCAAGGCTTGATTACAGTCAGGCCCTTTCAAATGATCAAAAGGGTTACTTATATCACCCCACTGCTGCATTCTTTTCACTTATGTCCAGTAACTGTTCACATCAGAATTAACCTCTGACACCTGCCTACAAAGCCAAAAAATGGACCAGCTCCTTCCTACCTGATGACCTAGAGCAGTTTAAGCTTCAAGTACAGCCCAGCTTGACCCAGGACACATGAAAAGACAAACATCAAGACTTTTCCATTGGATCCCATGTGGTGGAACAAACTTCCACTGGACAGCAGAATTCCTCACCGTCTTCAAATGGTGACTGAAGATCCATCTTTAGACTCCAGCCTATTTACAGTAGTAGGGATATATTTTCTGAGTGGACAAGAAAGCACTTTTCTCTTGATAAGTGCTTTTTCTATATGCAATAAATGTGATTTAAATATATATGCTACTATTTCATAACTAATGATTGACAAATCAGGTTGTTATTCACTTTTAGTGAATGTACTGCATATGCATTTACAAAAAAAACCAAACAAACAAAAAAAAAACATTAAATTAAAAAATAAAATCTTCACAAATCGAAGCTGCTAATTCAATGTGCCGTTTGTGAACCACAGTAAGATTCATTAAAAATTTTTGGGTCTACAAGTGATTTGTTAAACATTAACAAACAGTAGTGACTTTCTTACTCATGTTTTATAAATGACCTGTTCATTACATAAAAATTATTTGCAACATTTTTGCTAATCTAAAGAGGACACTATTCCATATATATGAATATCTAAAAATGCCTATAAGTCATTTACAAACTGAAGTCCTTTTGTTAAGTCATTTATACATTAATTGGTCAACATTTATAAAACATTTTGCTGCCCCTAATCTAAAGTGGAAACTATTCCGTACTTATGAATATCTAAAAATGCCTGTAAGTCTTTTACAAACTAAAGTCCTTTTGTTAAGTTATTTATACATTAATTGGTCAACATTTATAAAACATTTTGCAGCCCCTAATCTAATGTGGAAACAAAAAACAATGTATAGACTTTTAATCAGGCTGTTTACGCTGTACTATTGCTAGTATTAAGCATGAGCTGGCACACAAATTCTTGATTTTATTCAACCATAAAACACAATTTATCAAAAGAGAACAAGTGTGTTGTTTGAATTTTTATTCCATATAGTAGACAAATTTGAGTTAATGTTTTGTAATAGCTATTTGCTACACATTTAAAAGTAGTATTTAATTTTTGGCAAACAAGACATGACAATTTGTAGCACAAATTAATTCATAAAATTTGACACATTTGAAATTCCTTCAACCTTAACTATATTGTAACTTGTCCTGCATGAACATTAGTGCAAAAATGCATGTACAGTCTTCACAGGTTGCCTGCTAAATTAATAGGACTAAAGTCCAGTTGAGTTTAATGTGGCATCTCATTCATGGAGTTTTCCAAGATCATGAATTAGCTGTCCTAGAGGCCCATTATGATGCTTTTTTGCTAGCCATTCATACCATTCAATTACAGTCAAGTGATTCTTCAATAGCTCTTCTGTCCGGTTACCTCTAAGCCTCCAAACTGTTTCCTTGTATGTTCTCCAGGCCCTCTCTATATGCTGGATGTGAGCCCCTGTCTGAGCATCCACATATGATACACTGTGATTGACTGTGTAATGCCTGTAGCCAAGCAGAGGTAGAGCCTGCCGGTAGGCACGCCACTCATCACTTAGGATAGTGGATCCCCTCCTGACATGTTGAGTGATGAGTGGCATGAGTTCCCCTCTGGACCTCCGCTCGACGAGGCGAAGAACTGGCTTTCTTTGATTTGTGTCCACAACTTTCAAACCAAGCATGCCGAACACCCACTTCCTCCTCCATCCCCCAGCCATCCGTCCTCTTCCATACTAAGTTAGATAAAAAGGAAAGCAGTATCACATTAACTGCTTAAATGGCTATGTCCTGCCACCCAGTCTCATCTTCTGTTACAAAGTAATAAAAATTAAGAAATACTTATGGTTCTTATGGTTAATGAATAATAAGCCAGGATAGGGATTAACCTCTTAAACTGCAAAAGCTTGTCTATGACACATCAGTTCCTTACTCTCATAATTACATAATATATTAGCCTTTTAGGTAATGCTTTACCGATGGGCAGCCTTCATAAAGCTGCATGACAACCTCCATTAGTCTTTCATGAAAACAAAGATAAATCTACATAAACATTTACAAAGGCTCCAACAAGCATTAACTTTAGGAATAGGAGAGCTGTGGAAAAGATATGACAACACTGAAACATCAGTTGTCATAACATGTTATGTTATTTCACACAGAAAGTGAAATGTCGTTACCTGATGCTGACATAAATCTGTACATTGGCGTATTCATTACATCAACTTTGAACTTGACAGAACCAGCCTTTATGACAACCAACACTTGTTGTGATAAACTTTTATAAATGTAAGATAATGTCAGTCATAAGAGACTTGTGTAGGATGTCACCTAGCCTCAAACACTGCCTTTCAGTAAAGTGTTACCACCTGTTACATATAACCAAAAAATTCATCATTTTTACTTGGCAGTAAGTCTTAAGATTAATAGCTAAATAAAAGGCCTGCAATGGTTAATTGTTTCAATTTAATTATTACTACAAACAAAGGAAGGAAAGGAAGAAAACTATGAAGAAATTAAAAAATGTGTGTCCATTCAACATCATCATGACTATACAAAACGCTATACTCATATTAAAATATACCTGCCTTTCTTTTATGCCTGAAGTGACTCTCGTCTATAACAATGAACTGCCTGTGTCCTCCAATATGCTGTCCTTTCCTTCTTCTGAGTTTTTCCTTTGACATCACACAAGCCTCTCTCACCTTTTTGGCCATTTTTGACAGAGTTGCTGAACTCCCTGCTATTTCATCAGCAATCATGTCGATTTGGCGTAAACGCAGACCTTGAGAAAACCTGTGGGCACATAATGATAGAAAACTTTTTAATTGTTTTTAACACCTCACCAAGACTCGGATTGTATGAATTTAAGTTGTAAAGTGCAGCATTTCATGTAGTGTATGGATACCTAAAAATGGAACTGGACTAAGATGTTTGAAGTGCTTTTGTTCACCTGAAATGTTTGCTTTGCTTCATTTTAAACAAAGAAGATATTTCACTTAAACATAACAAGTAAACTTGCTCATTAGAGGTGCTTTTATAGGTTGCATTGTAAACATATTTTTACAGGGCAGAAACACATAGTCTTTGTACATTCTTAACAAGAATATATTTAGTATTTGGCAATATTAAACTCAAGTGCAAAATTCAAGTTCAAATGGTCACCCCGCCCACACCTGTAATATGCAGTAATAGAATGCTGTTGCTAAGACCTAGTAAACCTGTAGGTGTAAGCTGCTTTCACCTGTATACAAATTCCATCCATTTGAAGAGAGACACTTTGGAACGACTAAACGCAGAGTTGTGCCTGACAGATCTCTTTACTTGCTGTTCTCTGTGGATAGCCCGTTGACACCTCCTGTATGGATAGGAATTATATTTATGTCCAAGGTGTATTTAAGCTAAAAGGTATTTTGGATAGTCATGTTCAATTCCAACACTAAATTAATATTCATTATAGAGATGAGCAATATGGCAAAAACATACTACCACAACACTTCAAGAAGTTTATGATTTCTGACATCTGATAAGTTAGAACAGACAATGTAGTTTTACTTTTAAAAAATATACTGCATAAAGGTATTTGATCAAAACTTCTAATTACAAAACCAAATACAAAATCTATTTCAGATAATAATATTTACTTTCTGTAATGATTATTTGTTAAACTATAGTTTTTCTTCTGCCAACTAAATAACTTATTTTAGATAACTTAGGTTAACTTCTTCTGTTCTCTTACGTTAACTTACATTAAAAAAAAAGCGTAACGTGACTTACCATTCATAGCAATCCGAGCAGTCGCTGACTTTGAGCTTCATCTTGTGGTGACAAAGACTGCATTTCACCTTTCTTTGTAGTAGTTTCTTCTTTTGGAGCCACTTTATTCATTTTAGATGTTTTCTTTTTGATTTCTTGCCCTCGATCAGTTTCCTCACTTTTTTTCTCAAAATACAACATTTTGGCGCAATTATAACCGGATGCGCTGCAGTTAAATATGTTCCACTCGAGTGGATGAGATTCAACCTTATATCACTATTTATTATCTATATATTGTACATATTTATATTAATCATGCATAATGCATATTTATATACCTTTTTTTACTTCACAGACTAACTTGATTTACGTTTAATGAATTATATGTATTTTGAAATACAAATAAACTATTAAAAGTGAAGGTGGAACTTTGGTGGACGCGTTGAGTTTATTCAGGACTGCACCAGGGGGCGCAACAACACGCACGCTGCTGCATGGAGAAGTGTCGCGGTAATGGAGTTAAACACAGCCACTTCAACTCGCTCCAGGCGAGCTCAGAAGGGAAATAAAGGCAAAACGTCGTCGTCAACAAAGACAAACAAGCGAACGGAAGACAACAAGGATGGAGAGGATGGCACAGGTAGGTGGCGTTAATGTAATGATACAGCCAGCTAGCGTTAGCGGTCTGCCAGCTGTAAACGAACGTTAGCAAATGTCGCTAGTTAGCGTTAGCTCCTGTTCCTAGGGCGCTTGGCTATCGTTAGCGAGTTAGTTCGCAGTTCGTTGTCAATATCGTATGTTTTTAACATTCTCGGTCGAATTTCAACATTTCAGCTTTGTTGGAGTCTGTAAGAGTAAAGCTATGTTAGCCAACTAGTGAGCTAGTACGGGTTTGCTCTGAATATCGCTGGAGAAAAGTATAGCGAATGATGACTGATAGGTTAGGCGGCTCATCGCTCCCACGATCGTTTTAGGAGCCTCTCAGTCAGTATGTCAGTCACTCAACTTCCTCTTGTGCAGCTCAGTGGCTGTTGGGCTAACATTAGTTAATATTCTGTTGACGCTATCTTGTTAGGACTTGTGAGAAATGTATAACGCACAGATATAGTTTATAATATTTATTCTTTCAGGTCTCAGTAAATAGAGAACCAACAAAAAAGTGTTTTGTTCTTGAGAAATGTTAACATCACATTACATTTAAAACAGCTCACCGCATATGTAAGGATTGCATTGATACAATATCAAAACAATCTCAGCAACAAGATTAATTTCTTTAATTCTTTGACAATATTGCAGGCCCCCTATTAGCCCCAACAGCTGCAATGTCCTTGAAAAAACAACAGATTCTGCTGGCTGAAGCAAAGAAGAATGAAGAGGCTATGTCAAAAACAATTACTGACCTGAAAGAAGAAAGGGACAGTCTTCTAAAGCAATTAGCCAAATGTAAGTAATTTTTATTAATAGAGGTGCAGTGTAGTCTTATTAACCTTTTAGTGCTCCTACAGCAAAATAATTGTACAAAAATATCTGTGGTTAATTCCTACTACTTCACACAACAATGAATGTTTTTTTGTTTTTTTTTATTTAAGTTTTGCTGCAGTTTATGTCCTTTTAAAGTAACGGTAATGCATCAGTAGCACAGTTTTACATTTTGTCGGGACCAAGAGCTATTTGCTTCCTTGCCCAAAGCCCCGACATATGATGGTTTTTAAAATCTAAACTATTCTGTGCTGTGGTTTTGTTCTAATTATTGTCTTAATCGCTTACAAAAAATAAACAAAAATAAAATAAAAAAAATAGAAAGGGTATTCAATCATAAAAGAAAGTAGAATAAAAGACTTCAGCCACTGAGTTCTTGTGGAAGGGAGAAAAAGCCTTCTTCTTTATTTCAGCATCAGGTGGCACAGGGTCTCGAGAGACCCAACTGCGCAAATACAGTGTTCCAAACAGTTTATATACCATTTATCTGGGGTAATGTGATATCCCCCTACCTTACTTCTCAAATTTTGATATTAGCTCATTCTCTAATAGGTGCATCTCTTCGTCCATCAATTTGGCCATCGCATAATGAGCTCAATCCTCAAAACTGGCTTCAACAGGTTTTTACCAGCCTGCTCTACCTTTCAAGGTCAACTTGCCCCTCTCTTCACTGGGTCAGTAGGTACACACAGGTCTCTCTGTGAACCCAGGGGCTTCCCAGTGTCTAGAGTCTCCTATGCAGACAGACTAAGGCCTACCCTTTGTGAGAGAATTAATATTCTCTGTTTGGCAATACTTGCTATTTGGTTATTGATTGCAACATCTAATCTATTTGATTACTAAGGGAATATTTATTCAAAATCTTCATCAATTTGCCGCACAGATTGCAGAACAGCAGAGAAAATTGCAAAATGACATACAATTTGAGTGTGTAGTTAATCATAATTCTGTGTATTTGGGCATTTATGGTTATGACTCATTTACAAAACTGCTTATTTATTTACACTCATAGCAAGATGACTGATCTGATCACTACATTTTTTTTGGCTGATTGAAGAATACACAGTGACCCTATTTACACCTGGGACCTCATTTGGTCTTAAAATGGTCATATGTGAAAATTTCAACGTGAAAGGCTATGTGCATAGACGCAGGTTTCCAACCAGACATATATACGTGCTTTTTGGCAGAGGGAAAAGCCTGAGGGTAAAAATTACTGTGTGGCACAACCACATTTACTTATCCGCTCGATAGGTTTTTACCTCATAAATCTAGCCTACATCATTAAAACCCACACGTGTTTATTTGACAAAATAATAAGTCACTAATGGTTGACAGTTAACATATCATCAGACACTTGCTATATGTGGATTTGCTGTAGTGGTGAGCAACAAACTCTCACCAAAGATCAAACGTCCCACAACAAAAATGTCATTGATGTAAACTTATTAATGTTAAATTGCTCAGCGCCGTAGGTCTGTAGTTTTGTTGCGTCATTATAAGTTTAAAAATCTAATCGGGATCAAAAGGGTACATTCGTCACATTTTTAGTTTGAGACAAATTTTAGTCATATGTTATATGAGTGTGCATACATCCATCTCTCCAAGACACATTAAATGATAAAAGCCCCTCCCAGTATTATGACGGAGCTCTCTCTGCTGTTTTGTTTCAAGGGTAGACCCCACCCTCTGAGTTGCAACCACTTAACAGAGCCTCCTATGCTTCTTCAGTTCAGCTCTTAACAAGAGTTTTTCCTCTGGGTTTAATTTTGTAGCCTACTGTGACAGACTTTGGTTAAGGAAGTTGTCATAAATATAGCTCCAGTTTGGTTACTTTGCCTTGTCATTAGTCATCTCACTAGAGTGTATTGCAATTCTGTGCACATGATTTATGGCAGACATCACTAATACAGGAGGCTAAGGAGGCTAATTACCCCCACACAGACACGCATTGCTTATATTGTAAGAATACTTTGTGTTTGTCCAGGTTTTATATATATATATATATATATATATATATATATATATATATATATATATATATATATACACATATACATACACACACACCACACACACACACACGTGTATGAATAAAAGTTTGGGCACCCCATCTCAAAATTACATTCAGCTTTATGTAGGTCTATTTTATAAGTACTGGAATCATTTGCAAAAGAAAGATCTGTTATTTCTGTTCATGTCTCATTGATGTTTGGTTTGTTTGATATTAGACCAGAAGAAAGATCAGAAAGGTGACACAGCAGAGGAAGATTTGATTGATCTTTGTGGGGACCAGGACTCAGAGTGGTCTGACTCGTCTTCATCCACTACATCATCCTCTTCTACATCAACCTCAAGTTCCTCTGATGAGCGGAGAAAGAAAGGAAAGAAACACAAGTGCTGTCACAAGAAAAATTCAGACAGAGAGGTAAATGAAACCACAAGTAACCCATAGATATATTTAATGTTCTACTTGCTGTAAAACAGAGGTGTTCATAAATCTGAGTGGAGTCTTTGGGGTCTATGTCTATGAGTTGAGCCAAACCAAAAGTAAAAGCCTACTAAAAACCTGACTAATATAATGGGCCTTCCCATATACAAAAACATTACACTGTTTAAAAAAGAAAGACAACACAACTTGAAACAGGTGGTTAGTCTGCAGTTTATATAGTATGTAAGCTTGTAAACATCTCTGCAATATCATTTTTTTTCTAACAAAAGGCTAATTTTTAAAGCTGTTTCAAATCAGACAATGCTGTGAGGTGCAGGAAAACAACACTGAAGTAATGTCTGCCCAAGACTGTATCAGTTAGCAAAACTGAACGGCAGAGACTAGATTAGATTTTAAATATCTTATTCATTTCCTCTATTAAGGTTAGCGGTTCAAATCAGTTTCAGTTCTCTGGCAGAGAACTCACAAGTCGTAAGTCTTAAGTTTTAAATCAGTCGGGAGTCGCTGACTAGAGTCCTGCTGTGTAAAATGAAATAAGATTAAGAGACTGATGGAAGATTAAAGGAATATTTCAGTTGATTTGTTTGTAATGTTTTTAATTGTTTTTTTTTATCTTTGTGTTGTTTCTCTGTAGCAGGAAATCCTCAGCAGGCGGTAAGAAGATACAGAAAGATTTTGCAGCAGTACAGGAGGGGGAAAAATCTTCATGCTGCCTACAAGGCTGTCGGTGTAGATAGAAACACCGTAGTGGCCAATGCTCCCATTGCAGAGCTTGCTATTGTGGCACCTCAAGAGTACAGTAAGCTGTTGGGGGGTTACTCGTGACAAGAGAAATTGCAGGTGTTTGCAAAGAAGTGCATGGATGTTTTAAACAATGATGCACAGTTGTTGACCACTGTAGTAATGTACAAAAATAAAAACAAACTTTTACCTTTAATGAAAAGAAAATAAGATAAAAATTTGCTACAACTGCCAACACTCAAATTAGGAATTAGAAGTTGTGCATAATAGAGTAAATTTGCTTTGGTAAGACCCTCTT
Source organism: Colossoma macropomum (assembly GCF_904425465.1). Lineage (NCBI taxonomy): Eukaryota > Metazoa > Chordata > Actinopteri > Characiformes > Serrasalmidae > Colossoma > Colossoma macropomum. The sequence goes on from NW_023494990.1 coordinate 55,550, forward strand.
TGTTTTGTTTTAAAATTTTTGAAAAGAGAGAATAAAAATATTTGCTACTGTGTTGTGTTACAGAGTAAAGAACTACAGTGTGATTATTCAGTTGCTTTTTTTTTTGGTTTATTCAATAAAGTTCTAATTACTCTGTTATCTCCTTTTGAGGTTTCTCAGTGATTTTAAGGTCCTAAAGTCAAAAGGCAGGTAAAAAAAAAAGTATACCAGCTTATGCTCAATGGTTACATTGAGTAAATGTCTATACATTGTTTGTGGTTTCCACTTTAGATTAGGGGCTGCAAAAATGTTGTAAATAATTTATATGTAATGAACAGGTCATTTATAAAACATGAGTAAGAAAGTCACTACTGTTTGTTAATGTTTAACAAATCACTTGTAGGCCCAAAATTTTTGATGAATTTTACCGTGGTTCACAAACGGCACATTGAATTAGCAGCTTCAATTTGTGAAGATTTTATTTTTTAATGTGTTTTGTAAATGCATATGCAGTACATTCACTAAACAATATACAATTGTTATACTAAACAATATATGAATAACATCCTGATTTGTCAATCATTAGTTATGAAATAGTAGCATATATATTTAAATTACATTTATTGCATATAGAAAAAGCACTTATCGAGAGATATTATCGAGAAAATACTTTGAAAGGTTTTTTGGCTAAAGAACTCCTCAACTTTAAAGTTTGTAAATATGCTACTAACATATGAATTTTTATTATGGTATGGACATAACTGATGAATAACTACTGAATTCCCGAGCTACTCATCATTTGTTAATCATGAAGTAAGAGCTTATAGGTGTCTTATAAAGTGTTGTTAATATATTAACAAATCTAAATACATCATTAGTTCATGATTAGTAAATACTCTAAATACATCATTAGTTCATGATTAGTTAATTATGAATTAAAAGCTTATAAATGTTTTATAAATGAACGTTATTATAAAGTGTTACCCAGATTTCATTCCATAAGTCTTTGCCAGAATGAAAATTTGTAGTCACACTGCCTTTTTGGTATAAGATTGAACACTGTATATCTACTGTATAGCAAAAAGGTCACAGGGTAAAAAAAAAACAAAATGCAGCACTATAAACAGAGCAGCATGGACCCATGGACTGAAAGGTCCTGCTTAGAAAAAAAATGGGACTTTATTGGTATACAATAATGAAAATAAAAATCAACTTTACGTCAATTTACCATGACAACTGTGTACAAAGAGTTGAATTTTAGCTCATGATTTTTTCTCCCTTTACATGCAGCGTGGATAACGCTCCCAATGATGTCCAGCTTGAACTCATTGATCTGCAGGCTGACAATCTACTGGCAGAGCATTTTAAGTCAGTGTCACTGCTGCAGTTTTATTTATCTCTCAAAGAGGAAAACCTTCCACACATAAGGAGGCATGCTCAGAAGATGTTGGTTCTCTTTGGATCTACCTACATATGTGAACAAATATTCCCAGTGATGAAGTTCAACAAATCCAGATACAGATCCTGTCTCAGTGATGATCACTTGTGTGCTGTCCTTCGCATATCGACCTCAGATATTCAACCTGACTGCACTTGTTCAAGCCCAAAACAGGCTAGATTTCTCTCATTGAAGAAAAAAGAACTGAGGTAGAACATACAAACAAAGCTGGGTGCATTTATTGCTTTTTTATATAAAGTTAATGTGATGCTGGTCTTTGAAAAAATAGATTTTTTTGTGTAAAGTTGTGATGCTAGTTTTTTAAACGCTGCAAAAGAGACACATTTTCAAAACTTTTTATAAGTCTTCGTTAAATAGTGCTATAATTCTGAGCTCTGCATTTTCATTGCATCATTGTAATGTTTCATTTACTGTTCTTTATTAAGTTAAAGTGATGCTGGTCTTTGAAAAACTTGCTATTTTATGTCAGGTTGTGATGCTAGTTTTTTTAAACATTGCAAAATTTTACAGTTTTCTAAACTGAACAATCACAAGTTCATTAATGACATAATTCTGTCCTCCACATTTTCATTGTATCATTGTAATGTTTCATTTACTTTTGGGTAGAACTGAGTTAAGTATATTAGTCTGGCCCTCTAAAACCATTCCAATTTCTCATGTGGCGCCTTTGGAAGGCAGATTACACCCGATCTGAGGCAGATTCCCACCCATATTGAGGCAGATTACACCCGATCTGAAGCAGGTTCCCACCCGTTCTGAGGAAGACTCTACCCGTACTGAGGCAGAATACACACGATCTGAAGCAGGTTCCCACCCATTCTGAGGAAGACTCTACCTGTATTGAGGTCCGAGCCGTCACCAATGCTTCATTGCAGAGGCGGGAAGTGCGCGCTTAGAGCAGCTTCTGGAAACTTTGAAAGGCTTCAAAATGCATCTGGTAAGTAAATTTATTTGACGTACCAAGTTTTCAGTCGGACTTTTACTCGAACACAATGCTGTAATAGAGTATTGTGCTCACCTGTGCTGGTTTCTTTCCTTTGTTATGTTCTCAGGCACATTCCTATACTGCCCTCCTGAGTTTCTTCTGGAGCACAATTATCATGCCAATCCTGCGACAGTTTGGTCACTTGGTGTCCTGCTGTTCAGGATGGTTCGTGGAGACTTTCCCTTTTATGACAAAACAGACATTGTTCAAGGGCGTCTGAACTTCAGAGGTGGTCTATCTCAGGGTAAGATAAATGGGAGCATCAAGGTGAATTAGGCATATGCAGTAACTAAGTACAGAGGAACAGATACTGAAAACATAACTTATAATTAGAAGGGAATATGCAGGGTAAAAGCTGAAGAGTTTGCAGTATGGCAAAGATATATAAATGTGTAAGTAAATCAAGCAGGTCTTACATTTTAAAATGATCTAAAACAAGTAACAGGTGTGACATCACAAGTCATTTTTCCTACATAACTAATCAAAGAAGAGGCTGCTCTGTTTATGAGCAGGACAATAAACAGTCATTGGGTGGAAGGCAGGAAACACTCTGGACAGGTCGTCAGTCCATTGCAGGGCAGATACACAGACATATACATTCACAGCCAAAAGCAATATAGTATGTCCAGTTGGCCTGTGGGAAGAACCTGGAGCACCCAGAGGAAACCCACGAGATCATGCACACTCCACACAGAAAGGACCCCGGTCACCCAGCCAGGAATCTAACCAAGGCCTGTAGAGTATTAAAGGGCCCATATGCTACAATTGTCTTGTTCTTTTTTCTTGAGCTCCACTCATGACTTTCATGTGATATGATGGACCAAAAACAGTCATAATTAATTTCTGCATGACCAGTTTATCCCTTACAATTCAACTGAGCTCTTGACTGAAACTTTATATGTAAATGAGCTCTGATCTGGTTGGCTGTCCTGTATACTGTGTTGTTCAAAAAGCAGTGCAGACATTTTGCAGCATCAATGTATTTATATCTGTGGGTCAAACAGGAAGAGCTCAGTTATCACAGTGTTGTCACACTCCATGCTCACAGTGTGAAGATAGAGAGGGGGGCTTTTTTATTATGAGGCTTTTAGGGTCTGTTAAACTGATTCTCAGAGTTTGATGTGAGATCTACAGACGATCTGGTTGTCTGGATCCAAATCTCCAGCAAATATGTCCAACATGCAAACACGCTTTCTCATTTTTGCAGTTTGGTTTTACCAGTCAGTTGAATATTAACCTCTACCAGCAAAATATTCCTTTTGTGCACTTTTAAGGTTGACTGGAAGAAGCTGGCGAACAAGAAGCCAACTTTAGTTTGTAAGTGTGTAAAGCTAAACATTAATGCACTCCTACACAACATTCTTTCCACTGTTTAATTAAACCATGTTGAACAATCTTGTGTAAAAATGACGAGACCTCCTCCCCATTTAACATTAATCTGACATTAGCTCTAGTGTTAACTTTAGCATTAGCTCATCTGATGGTGTGGCTTGTGTTACTAAAACATGCAGCTTTTAATGTAGAGTAACTAAACTGTACAAAATCCAACTTGCTAAATGTTAGGCCAATTTAAAAAGTACAGTTGGCTCAATTTTCTCATAATGATTGAATTTAACTGATTTACTGAGTATTGAGTTCATGACTCTCATAGCAGTCACATTGCATCAATTGACAATTTCAAGTTTATGTAATGTTTTTATATGAGGTCTAGTATCTGAGCGGGTCGCTGTTCAGTAAACTGACTCAGTAGCGTCCAAATGACTCTATATAAACAAGGAGCTACATAACAGAGTTTATCAAACTCAGTGTACAAAACTACACATAGAAATATTTTGGCTGCAAAAGTTAACAAAAACAGCCATTAGCATATTTTCCATTAACATATTTGGTTTATACGGTACATTCCTTGTAGCTGAACTAAGTATATTTGCAGGGATGGGGGAGTAGCTAAGTAGTGCACTACTTTTTGTAGCTAACTATAAATGGTTGTGTAGCTATAGCGATAATTTTCGCTACAATTTCGCTACAGGCTTCAGACAATCCGCTCAAAATATGAACCATATGGCGCGGTCATTATCTGGGCTAGTGGCGACTGTGCGATCCTGACTGAGACGCGGACAGATCGAGCAAACGGTCACGAGTGAGTCCCATGCTCTGATCACCCCATACTAGTAGGCTTAGCTCAGGGGTCGCACCCGAAATGTTAAGAAGAGCCATTTAGTCCTTTCAACAAAAATGAAACAACCTCGGGAGAGACAACATTTCATATCCGTTTTAGCATCTTGGCTGTAAATAAGTCTCAGTATGTGCTGATGTGCTGGTGTCGGCTAAAAATAAAAACGAAAACTCAGACTTTCTTTGCTCTGCTTTAAGCTTTAGGTCAGCTGTAGCCGCTTTTTTCACACCTCAGTCAGGAAACTTTTCCGCAAGGTTCTTGTAAAATGTCTCTCAATGTTCGACTTTTTATGAGGGTGAAGTTGCTTCTCATTCACCAGCTACTCATTTGAATTGTCCCGTTCCACCTTAAATGGTGCAGCCATTCCACCTCAGGCACCATTTAAGGTGGAGCGGGACAATTTGAACGACAAGCTGGAGAATTAGAAGCGACTTCGGCCTCAATGAGGAAACCAGCGTGATTATAAATGCAAGTAAGTCCATTCATCTCCAAATTATCGATGTTCATGTTAAATCTCTCTCTTTGCTGTTTCATTATCTTCGTTGCTGTGTGACCAGCAGTCTGTGCATCAGTCTTCAGCGTTAAAGGGTGAATTAGCAGTTCTACATTAACTCCAGCGTTTAAGTCCATTTATTGTGAAAACTGTGTTAGAACTGTGTATTATAATGATTTTACAGCAAAGGAGGATTATTATGTTATTTTACCTTAAAATCTACTTCTGCTGTGGAGCTGCAGCAGCTCTGCAGCAGTGGAGAGATTATTCAGGCCTGATTCTCACCTCGAACAGAGCCAGAGTCACTGATGAGGATTTTGAGGCTAAAGTGTTGCTGAAGTTTAAAGGACTCTGAATGTCATGTCTGTAAATATCTTACTGAAATGTTCAAATTGGAGCAGTTTTATTTCAACAGTTGACAATGCTTTGCACAGAATTGTTTGGTTTGTATTCGGTTATTTTTGTTGATCTTTGTTAGGAAAAACCTGGAATGATCGACTTTGCCTTTAGTCTAAGTTTTTGTTGGATATCGTGCCTTTGGTTGTGTGAGTTTGATTGTTGGTTACACTTAAACTCACTTTTTGGTGATCTTTTTGTATATTTGCAGATTTTCAATTGTATGTTTCTTTCTGGCACATGACTAAATGCAGTGTCTTGTTCACTGGTTTGGCTTGTTTGGTGTGTCAGGTGGAGATTCACAAATATTCTGACAATCCCACTTTGAAAGTAGCTAAAAAGTAGTGCAATACTTTTCAAAAACTAGCTAAAAGCTTTTTCTGGAAAAGTAGCTAACTACTCATTTTTCAGTAGCTATCCCAGCCCTGTATATTTGCTTGTAGAAGGTTGGCCATTAGCTCGATAACATGCTAATGGGCTAATAAATCAGCTGAGATAAAGAGACAGTCCGAATTTGGCTGCTGTGCGGCGAAGAGTTTTGGCACACCAGAATCGGGACGCTCAAAAAAATACAAGGGCAGATTCCACCTGTACAGAGGCAGATTCCACCTGTATAGAGGCAGATACCACTCCTACTGAAGCAGATTCTACCCGTACTGAAGTCCGAGCCATCACCACCACAGAGGCGGGAAGCGTGTGCTTAGAGCCCCCTACACTATATTCCTGCAGAACAGGATGCAGCAGTTTCAGGACCGCAATTCTAGGACCCTATGTTTTCGCGACACTGACCCCTAGCAAAGTGGATGACCAATGCTCCTTTTTATCTAGCAGTTCCAGGACTGCCCTTCTAGGACCCAATGTTTTTATCTAACTGTCATAGTTTTAAAGGCTTATTCCACCCAAATACTATTTTGTCTCAGAATTAAACTTTTCACGTTTACTAAGAGTTGCATTTTGTGTAATTGTGTAAATAAAGATGCATCAATTGCACATATTGCTTTTACAGTCACTAATCTCAACCAGATATTTGAGACACAAGGAAGACTTTGGTACTATAATATATATTTAATACATGAACAATAACAACCAACAAGATTCAACAAGTAACATATAATCTCCCTCAATCACACACACACACACACACGAGCAAATGGGTTAAAAAGGGCCATTTGTTAACTTGGAGCTCATCGACTCCTGCAAAAGAGAGAAATGTGAGAAAACCTTATGTTATTGACGTTTGTTTCAGTTTCAATACTCAAACCCCACTTTGTGAATTAGGTTACATCACTACCTACCAATTCAATGGTCTCCCTTCTTTCTTCAGTTGTTTGTCTATCAGTCTGTTAAATTCCTCCACTTCACTGAAGTAGTAAAAAGACAACATAATTACTGCTCGCTTAACAGAAATATCTGTAACAACTGTAGAAATGGTGCATTAATTGATGTTACCACTTTTTAATTAAGGCACTGACCAATATTTTATGGCATTATGCAAAAACAATTACATTCTTTACTCTTACTTGTGGTGATGAACTGGACAAAGAGGAAGACCTGCTCAGCCTGCTGCCAGGATAGATTCTTCAACACAGCTAGGCCATATATGATGACCTACCAAAGAAAAAAATACCAATTTTAAACAGTATATTTTAAATATACTGTTATACCAATACAGAATACAGAACAGCAAGTCATTATACATAAGTCTGTAAACACGTAGCACCATGGTAGATTTACTGTTTATATAGGCCTGGTTTTGAAAGTGCAGGAGCAGAAACAATCACAAATACATTACATGGTTGGGCTTACCTCTGGAAATAGAACACTAAAGATGACCTGAACTTCATCCGTGAAGCTTAATTGTGTTGGTGTTCTACGCAGTAATGACTTCAGATCAGACTTCAGAACAGGGCGTCCTGTTGTTCCTCACAGTTGAGACAGACAGACAGACACCTGGGAAGAGGGCTTAAGAGGAATCCACTTTGAAGGCTTCCCGTTGAGCACGCCCTGTAGGCAAATCAAGTTATACAAACTATTATTTTGTGGTAATTGATTGTTTCAGTTTATTGTGTGGTAGTTGTTAGTTACTGAACAACTGATAGTAAATGTCAGTTACATTAAATACATGGATTATAAATAAAAGGTACAATAAATGAGCCACATAATGAAATGATAGGTTTTTTGTTGATATTTCTAGCAAAGGCCCAGGTGAATCTGTCTATAACCAGATGAGAAAATCTTAACATCAAGGACCAACAAATGCTGTTCAGTTCCCTCTGATTGCACAATGAAGTCCACCAGTCTCTTTTCATCTGCAGTGCAGTCAGTGACAGCCGGCATGTGGACTGGTACCTCTTCAGTGACTGCACTCTGTCTTGCAACTCGGTATACTGGCTGAAGGGTTCCCTGGAGTGATTTTCTGGCCTCATCCGTCCAGAAAGCAAACCTTTAGCCATGGCTTTCAATCAATAACATCTTAAAATATTGCATAGGAAAAAGCTGAAGAACTGGTGTGTCTGCCATCAAGAGTCTTACATCTTTTATTACTTATGGTCAACAGATGTTCTACTTATGGTTTTTTAAAGTTTGAGATCATGTACAAGTGACCCTTAAAACAAAATGTCAACAAAATGAACATATACATATTGTTTAGAGCCATCATACCCTCCTATTTTGAAGCGCTCCATGAGTAGAAGACACCACCACTTCCGGATCAAAGGCATGTCCATCTGAAAGAAGGAGAATTACAAGGAGAATCTTTAGTTCACAATGTATTCATTCTCTTCAAGTTGAATAGTATGTTGCAAAATAAACAACATTTTAAGGAAGCATTTTCCTCTTTGGTTGTTTTTTAAATAAACTAACCTCCTGGAATTCAAACTCCATGCTTGATATAATGGAAAGGGTATACTGGAACAGAGAAGATGAAAAACAAAGCATTTCATTTAGTATGCTGACAGAGGCCTGTACATGCTTACCAAAACAACTGAGACCTTACCATAAGCACAACAATGCCACAGTCATTTCCACAGATTTAGCTTGGTAAGCCCTAAAATGTAAGCAAGTAAGTAAACAAAGAAACAAACATGACCCACAGATAAAAGCTGCTGTTTTTGTCCATTATATGATTACTTCCAATATGAAGTGGAGTACCAGGAACAATAATATTTCTTTAGCTAATTACGCATTAATTATTCGCCACAATATCATGTCCAGTCTTCTCAGTCCAGCTCCCAGGATCAATTTGCTGAGCAATATCTCTCTAGAAAAAAAACTAAAATGATCTAAATTATTTGGAATTAATAATGAAACTGTTCTTTTGTACTATTGTACATAAGTCTGCAGTGGCTGCCAGATATCTGTCAAAATTTAGCCTAGTTTTCACATTAAATGTTCTTCTGTGTGGGACTGGCTTGAAGCAGTGACATGAACAGACGTTTAAAAGAGATGAAAATTCTCTCCTAAAATCAGAGAAAAGATTAAATCCAAGATAATAAAAATAATTTGAAACAGATATGACGACCACAGAGACAAGACAATAGTAACATGTCCAAAACATGAAAGTAAAGGCTATAGGAACGTAGCCAAAATATACCGGTAAAGGCTATAGGAACGTAGCCAAAACATATCAGTAAAGGCTATAGGAACGTAGCCAAACATACCAGTAAAGGCTATAGGAACGTAGCCAAAACATATCAGTAAAGGCTATAAGAACGTAGCCAAACATACCAGTAAAGGCTACAGGAACATAGCCAAAATATACCAGTAAAGGCTATAAAAACATAGCCAAAACATACCAGTAAAGGCTATAGGAACATAGCCAAAACAAACCAGTAAAGGCTATAGGAACGTAGCCAAAACATACCAGTAAAGGCTATAGGAACGTAGCCAAAACATATCAGTAAAGGCTATAGGAACGTAGCCAAAACATACCAGTAAAGGCTAAGAAAAGCGCAAACCAGTAGCTAAGGAACATAGCCAAAACCAGTAAAGGCTATAGGAACGTAGCCAAAACATATCAGTAAAGGCTATAGGAACGCAGCCAAAACATACCAGTAAAGGCTATAGGAACGTAGCCAAAACATACCAGTAAAGGCTATAGGAACGTAGCCAAAACATACAGTAAAGGCTATAGGAACATAGCCAAAACATACCAGTAAAGGCTATAGGAACGTAGCCAAAACATAAAGGTAAAGGCTATAGGAACGTAGCCAAAACATATCAGTAAAGGCTATAAGAACGTAGCCAAACATACCAGTAAAGGCTACAGGAACATAGCCAAAATATACCAGTAAAGGCTATAAAAACATAGCCAAAACATACCAGTAAAGGCTATAGGAACATAGCCAAAACAAACCAGTAAAGGCTATAGGAACGTAGCCAAAACATACCAGTAAAGGCTATAGGAACGTAGCCAAAACATATCAGTAAAGGCTATAGGAACGTAGCCAAAACATACCAGTAAAGGCTAAAGGAACATAGCCAAAACAAACCAGTAAAGGCTATAGGAACGTAGCCAAAACATATCAGTAAAGGCTATAGGAACGCAGCCAAAACATACCAGTAAAGGCTATAGGAACGTAGCCAAAACATACCAGTAAAGGCTATAGGAACGTAGCCAAAACATAAAGGTAAAGGCTATAGGAACATAGCCAAAACATACCAGTAAAGGCTATAGGAACGTAGCCAAAACATAAAGGTAAAGGCTATAGGAACGTAGCCAAAACATAAAGGTAAAGGCTATAAGAACATAGCCAAAACATACCAGTAAAGGCTATAGGAACGTAGCCAAAACATACTAGTAAAGGCTATAGGAACATAGCCAAAACAAACCAGTAAAGGCTATAGGAACATAGCCAAAACAAACCAGTAAAGGCTATAGGAACATAGCGAAAACATACCAGTAAAGGCTATAGGAACATAGCCAAAATATACCAGTAAAGGCTATAGGAACATAGCCAAAACATACCAGTAAAGGCTATAGGAACATAGCCAAAACAAACCAGTAAAGGCTATAGGAACATAGCCAAAATATACCAGTAAAGGCTATAGGAACGTAGCCAAAACAAACCAGTAAAGGCTATAGGAACATAGCCAAAACAAACCAGTAAAGGCTATAGGAACGTAGCCAAAACATACCAGTAAAGGCTATAGGAACGTAGCCAAAACATACCAGTAAAGGCTATAGGAACATAGCCAAAACAAACCAGTAAAGGCTATAGGAACGTAGCCAAAATATACCAGTAAAGGCTATAGGAACATAGCCCAAACAAACCAGTAAAGGCTATAGGAACGTAGCCAAAACATACCAGTAAAGGCTATAGGAACATAGCCAAAACAAACCAGTAAAGGCTATAGGAACATAGCCAAAATATACCAGTAAAGGCTATAGGAACATAGCCAAAACAAACCAGTAAAGGCTATAGGAACGTAGCCAAAACATACCAGTAAAGGCTATAGGAGCATAGCCAAAACATACCTGTAAAGGCTATAGGAACGTAGCCAAAACATACCAGTAAAGGCTATAGGAACATAGCCAAAACAAACCAGTAAAGGCTATAGGAACATAGCCAAAATATACCAGTAAAGGCTAAAGGAACATAGCCCAAACAAACCAGTAAAGGCTATAGGAACATAGCCAAAACAAACCAGTAAAGGCTATAGGAACGCAGCCAAAATGTAATTTGGTATGTTAAAATGTCAAACATCTGTGGACCTAAATATGGCTCTATACTCTTTATCACCAAACCCAGACTCCTGCATTGTGTACAGGGAGTCTAAAACTATCAGCTCTCTCAGTCGTGGCTTCATGATCTATAATGTGGTAATGGGTAAAGAGATGCACAAGAATTCCATAGTCATTAGCACAGGGAGTAGAAATGAGGTTCACTCTGTTAGAACACACATTATTAAGAATTACATTATTCTTAATCTACTTTTCGCTAACAGTAATGTTCCCTTACACTTAGAACAAAGTGCTCGGACCCGTTTACATTGGTCCATGCTGGAAAGACTAAGACGTCTTTCAAGTCGATTTCCTCCTGCAATTAATGAATAAACAATGTGTCATTATACAGATCGAGATTTTAGTGGACGTTGATGGAGCTGCGTCCGTGGACATTATTGAAGCTTGGATGATCTTTGTTGTTGGAACTGGGATGGAGGAAATAGCTGGAGCTAGGATTGAGGAAGCTCTTGGATCTAAGATGGAGGAAATAGTTGGAGCTGGGATGGAGGAAGCTCTTGGAGCTAGGATGGAGGAAATAGTTGGAGCTAGGATGGAGGAAGCTCTTGGAGCTGGGATGGAGGAAATAGTTGGAGCTGGGATGGAGGAAGCTCTTGGAGCTGGGATGGAGGAAATAGTTGGAGCTGGGATGGAGGAAGCTCTTGGAGCTGGGATGGAGGTATGGCAGAGTGCTTCTCCTTGCACAAAAACAGGTGTTTAATGAAGTCTGCTTTACACTGTAAAAAAATAGGCGTAATTTAACAGTAATAATTTCTGTGCTTTTTTAAGAAACAATTCAATTCTCTTATCGTTATGGAGCTTTTTCAGTGAATTCAAACTGCGTGTGCATAGTGTGTGAACGTGTCCAGCGGTTGCTCTCTCCTCAACTCAAAATTTCATCTTCTCGCCGTCTTTATTGCGGTGGCACCTCTGTGGTAAATACAGTTAGGCCCAGAAATATTTGGACAGTGACACAATCTTCATGATTTGGGCTCTGCATTCCACCACATTGGATTTGAAATGAAACAACTGAGATGCAATGTAAGTGTAGACTTTCAGGTTTAATTCAAGGGGTTGAACAAAAATACCCTATGAAACATTTAGGAATTGCAACCATTTTTCCACAAAGCCTCCTCATTTCAGGGGCTCAAAAGTAATTGGACAAATTAACTTTACCATAAATAAAATGTTCATTTTTAATACTTTGTTGAGAATCCTTTGCAGGCAATGACTGCCTGAAGTCTAGAACCCATGGACATCACCAAACGCTGGGTTTCCTCCTTTGTGATGCTTTGCCAGGCCTTTACTGCAGCTGTCGTCAGTTGTTGCTTGTTTGTGGGTCTTTCTGCCTTAAGTTTCGTCTTAAGCAAGTGAAATGCATGCTTGATTGGGTTGAGATCTGGTGATTGACTCGGCCATTGCAGAATATTCCACTTCTTTGCCTTAAAAAACTCCTGGGTTGCTTTTGCATGTTATTGTCCATCTGTACTATGAAGCGACGTCCAATCAACCTTGCTGCATTTGGTTGAATCTGAGCAGAAAGTATATCCCCATACACTTCAGAATTCAGCCGACTGCTTCTGTCTTCTGTCACATCATTAATAAACACTAGTGACCCAGTGCCATTGGAAGCCATGCATGCCCATGCCATCACACTGCCTCCACCATGTTTTACAGAGGATGTGGTGTGCTTTGGATCATGAGCCTTCTCCATACTTTCTTCTTCCCATCATTCTGCTACAGGTTGATCTGTCCAAAGAATGCTGTTCCAGAACTGGGCTGGCTTCTTTAGATGGTTTTTGGCAAAGTCTAATCTGGCCTTTCTATTTTTGAGGCTGATTAATGGTTTGCCCCTTGTGGTGAACCCTCTGTATTTGCTCTCATGAAGTCTTCTCTTTATGGGAGACATAGATACTGATACACCTACTTCCTGGAGAGTGTTCTTCACTTGGAAGATGGATGTTGTGAGGGGTTTTTCTTCACTATGGAAAGGATTCTGCGATCATCCACCACTGTTGTCTTCCGTGGACGTCCAGGCCTTTTTAAGTTCCCGAGCTCACCAGTGTGTTCTTTTTTCCCCAGAATGTACCAAACTGTTGATTTTGCCACTCCTAACATTTCTGCTATCTCTCTGATGGATTTCTTCTTTTTTTCAGCCTAATGATGGTCTGTTTCACTTCCATTGAGAGCTCCTTTGACCGCATGTTGTGGGTTCACAGCAACAGCTTCCAAATGCAAATGCCACACCTGAAATCAACTCCAGACCTTTTACCTGCTTAAATGATGATGGATTAATGAGGGAATAGCCCATGAAATAGCTTGTGAGATAATTGTTCAATTACCTTTGGTCCCTTGCAAAAGAGGCAGCTACACATTAAAGTGCTGTAATTCCTAAACCTTTCCTCCAATTAGGAGTACCCTCAAATTAAAGCTGAGAGTCTGCACTTTAAGCCCATGTTGATTATACAACTGTATCTTGAATATGTTTTGGTAAACAGCTAAAATGCCAAAACTTGCGTCACTGTCCAAATATTTCTAACTGTATATGAAGAAAAATGTCTGAAACCAAAAACTTTTCACAAAAGTCTAAACATACTCTGTTTAAGAAAGCAGTTTAGTCTTACCAGATCTCTACTGACCAGCTTAGCAGTTAGCTCAGCTCGCTAACAGGCTAAGAGGCTACCATTTGGTACTATTCAGAGTAAGGCTTGAAATTTTAAATGTATTTGTGAGGTTTCACTGAAAAACTGCTTAAACAAAGAATATATATGTAATATGAATGTCTTACCAGCTGCAAACGTCCTTATTAATGTAGACTTCCAACAAGTAGCATTTAATCCAGTGTGGAGAAGTGAATGTAAATCCCAGTTAACATATCACAGGGATTCCCGTAGAGACAGTTGTATTATTAGTACAATAATAATATAATAAAACAATTAATTTTCAAAAAGAAAAATGCAGTGTATTACACAAGGTCAGATGGGCTATGCAGAAAACAAAAATTACATAACAGTTTGATGCATATCTTAAAGAAACAGACTTTAAAAAACATCAAAAATCAATGCAAGTATAATAAGAACAATTTACTTCTAGGAAGTATGCAGCACTGGAGCAGTGGCTTCAGTAATGCACCCTCTAGATTAATAGATGACATGCAGCATTTTGTCTATACGTTGTTCAGAAAATAATTTTATGTTTTTACCCATTTGAATGTACCTGATTAATTTCTTATTATTCATTACTTTTTGTTACTGTAAATAAAAAAATAAAGAAATGACACATTAAAAACCTACATTGGTGCAGTTGCATTTTATTGTGAACTTTGTTGTAATATTTCACACTAAAGTATCAAGATGAGCTGGGAATAGACTGTTACTGATGTTCAGCTTTCTCAGAGTCCTCAGAGCACAGAGGATTGTGTCCACATTTGGGGCAAGGCTGGGCCAGTGTTCTGGAGACCAGGCTGCTCAAGTTAGCGAGCACTGATGGTGACATTGAAGGGATCAATGCAGCCAAGGTGCTCTGCAGCTGGGCAGCGTTTAGGTGGAGGTCTGTGCTGGTGGTCTGAGCCAAATCAGTCATTTTGGCCAGAAGAGACAGCAGGGTAGGGTCCAGGCTGGACTCGACAGAGGAGGTCAGGGATGGAGCATCACTGATGGTGTCCTGGCTGAAGCCGAGATCCAGAGAGGTCTTGGTTGCATTAGGAGTCACCTGCTCAATCAGACCTGACTGAGGGGTCTGACTTCGGGAGGTGGAGGCCAAAGTCATGGGCTTAGAACCAGAGTTCCGTTTCGCCTTGACCTGCAAACGGCGCTTCACGTGGATGAGGAGCTCAGGGTGCTCTCTGCGGAAGTAGCCGTTGTGGAAAACTTCTTTCTATGGTAAACATGGAGAGTGAATAGGTTACAGCCTGTTTACATGCTTAACATCTATTCAGCTGTAGTAGTTCTAATCCAGGGCTCACCAGTTCTGATCCTGAAGGGTCAGAGTCCAGCACAGTTTGGTGATTTCCACCAACAAACTGGGAAGGTCTCCTCCCCCCAGAATGGGAACTGTTGGTCTCTATTCTTTGCCATCTTACCTTAGAAGTAGATTCCATCTGATCCATACAGGTGCTCTCTAACCTGCCCTCCAAGGATCTGATCTTCTTGAAGCCATACAGGTTGAGTTGTCGCATGAAGCTCTTCATAACTGAAGTCTCGAAGATCTTTAACTCTCCCTGTCGACTAAGAATCTCAGCCAAGAAAAGATCTACATCAATGACGATGCAGGTTCCCCACCGGTGCCATCCGATGGACTTGTAGGTCTCGTTCTCCACTATGTGCCACAACTTCTGTGGGAAGGTGAGTGTGGAAAAGTTCACCTCCTTACCGTCAGTGCGGGTCCTTTTGATGGGGAATGTCTGGGCGAGGGTCTGGTCATCACTACCTTCACTTGCTTTCCTTTTCATTGTGTTGGTCACTTAACAGCATAAATCATCAACCTATCGCTGAGAGTGATTAATCAAGAATGAGCTGCTGAACTGAAATGTTGGATTTATGAACTGTCACCCACTTGTGATGTCACTGATGATGTCATAATGGAGCTGCGTGGCGACAATACTACATGTGTGTGTGAGTGAGTGAGAGAGAGAGAGAGAGAGAGAACCAGAATGCTGATGACATCACAGTGAAGCCATTGGCTGCTGTAAAATGAATGGTTGTTTATGGACGTAACATTAAGATATTCTCAAAAATGCTGATATAACAAAAAGGCTCAGATTTAATATGTTTTTCTGCGGAAAAACCCAGTTTATGTTCTTTCATAAGATATTTCTTGCGTAAGAATCCATGAAAAAGTTTAATGTCTAATATAGCATAGATTATCTGATCTATAATTTCATAGGAATGGATGAAGCTATTCGAATACATGTACATCCAAACACATCTTAGCATTCATATAGATTACTGTGTATATCTGAGAAACTGCATGTGCAGTTTGGAATTACAAGAAAGAAAAAAAAAATTAGGGAGCAGCAACACACCTTACCTGCAGTAATACAACAGGGCGTTATTGAAGATTTGCTGTGAATGGAAAAGTGCTGTGTTGAGAAGCTGAATATGATAAAAGCAACAGCCAGTGAAGCTCACATTAAGATGAACAGAGGATAAGGTTTTAATGTTAGTATAAAATATGAAATACAGAAATAGGAAAAACAGGTGAAGCAATGGTTATAATTAAACAGCACCAGCAGTATCATCAGAAAGATTAGTTCATGCAGATAGATAGATAGATAGATAGATAGATCCTATCTATAAGCATATATACAAATATAAAAATACAAAAAATGTGCAATAATATCTATAACCTGAGATGAAAAAGGCACTGCAATAATGACTGTACAAAGGAGGCACAGGTAACAGCATATAATGACAATACTGAATACATACATGCAGATATTGGTACTGAAATAAAGTGTCAAGGTGTGCAAGATGCGCGATAAGGTGTGCAGAAAATGCAGTGTGTACAGTAAGGTGTCCATATGTGCAGATAGATCAAATAAACCTATGATTTACCATGAGATAAGCCTGTGATTTAGCATGAGATTCAGATTCAGTCCTCATTTCTCCTCTTCCCTCTTCTCTTTTCTCTTCAGGACCCACTGGAATGAGTTGAAGAGCCTAACCACTGACCCTGCACGCCTGACCAGCTTGTCACGCCTGACTATGCAGGTGAGGTTTGCACAGCGTTGTGCAGGGAGAAGCTCCATGGTGGTCAAACCAGTATAGACGGCTGGCAAGCAGTGGACTCTCAACCAAGGCAGAAGAAGCATCAGCATCAGACCAGACAGAATGGGCAGCTGTTCAACTCAGCGAAAGAAAAAGAAACACACAAAGAGTTAATTCTGTAAAGAGTGTCTGATCACAGATTACAGTATTAACAGAGCAGCAGAGACTCTGGCAGGTCTCGTTATTATAGCCTAACTAAAAGGAAGAAAGCAGAAAGGTAACAGAGACATGAGGGTCCCCTGAGATGTCAGGGCCCCTCTGCTCTACCATCAGCAAACTTAAGTGAACGTGTGAGATCAGTGGGATGACAGCACCAACACTCCCAGTTTACCATGATACTCCATGTCACTCTTTGAACAAGTCGGCGACTTTATTGGTATTAACATCGCCGTAGGTACTAATGTTACTGTGGAGGAGTTTAGTCTCGCAGGGGGGGAAGTTGTCTGTCAGGCTTAAGAATGAACAGCTCTATTGTTTTGTTTTTGAATAATGTTGGTTACTGACACTGTTAATCTTGGAATTGTTTTGGATGGTTGATTGACTAATGTTCTTCCACTCATCACCCCCTCCAAGAGATTTACTCTAACGTACCACCATTTATCACAGATGAAGCTTTATCATGTGAGATATCCCGGCTCAGACAGATAATGACTCCATTTAAAACATCCCCCTCAGCTGCAAATCACCGCTGCTGAAACTTGTTGTGTCTTTTAGGTGGCATGTTTTCATGATCCTGAAAGGTAACACAGATGAACTGAATGTTTCCTTCAAATTTAGAGTTGAGACCATCACAGAGAATATGAAATATTCTGGCTGTGGAGGAGAAGGTCGTCTTGTCCGGTCTTGCCTGGAGAAATTGTCCGACCCCGCTCCATGCACCGAGGATGGGGAAGGAGCACAGGAGACAGGGCCCAACAGCAGGCCGAGAACCGCAGGAGGTGAACATGGCAGTAGAGGTAAGGAGAGCGATGGGCCGGAGTGCAGTGTGACTGTGGAGTGAGCACAGAACTGAGGAAGAGCTGAACACTGACTAAGAAAATGAACATGGTAATGATCCTCTGGTAGACTAATAACAATACTAATAACAATAAAATAAACCAAAACAAAAAAATGTAAGAAAAATAGGTAAAAAAAAAAAATTAAAACCCCAGTTACTAAAAGAAAAACGGCCGTCACAGTCAGTTTCAGAACTGCAGTGTAAAGAAAGCTGTAGGAGCCGGAGGGCAGCTGGATGACGGTGCAGCCGCTGACACTGATAACACTGAAAACGACTCATCTGACTCCAATATCTCATCATGTTAAAAGACTTGTGGTTCCAGAAAAATGTATACTTTGAAATGATCAGAGACTTTTTGGAGAGCATAAAACATGCAAAAGGGGTGCGAATGGAAGATCATTTCCCAGATCATGATGGGTTTGTACAGTCAGTACAGTATTTGTATTTACAGAATAACTCAGTGAGGAGGGGCTCACTAACCAGGAGATGTTCCACCTAAAGAAGATAGTGGCCAAACTAAATCACCAGCTCACTGATGACAGTAGCGAGATGGTGTAAACATTTCTTCAGAGTTCTATGCTGTGAAGTGCTGGTTGAGTTGCTTTTATGCTTTATTTTTAACATGAATGAGTTCAAGGTGGTGACATTAAATGTTAATGGAGCCAGAGATGTGAATAAGAGAGCACAGCTGTTTAACTTGATTAGACTTAAACACATTGATGTAATGTTTGTTCAAGAAACGCAGTGATGAGCAGAACACTGTAGACTGGTCTCAGTCACAGAAGCTCTGTGAGCTGGAGGTGTAGTACTGGTCATCTCTAAAAGCGGAGTTCCTCAGTCAGTTGAAGTTCAGGACATAATGGGAGGTAGACTTTTCAAAGTCTGTGCTATTTTTGAACATCGTGCCTTTGTCTTTCTGTGTGTGTACCTGCAGTGGAGGGAGACAGGATGCTGTTTTTAGATGCTCTGTGCTAAACGCTGGACGGCTGCAGCAGTGATGAGTATTTAGTTTTAGCTGGTGATTTTAACTACAAAGAGTCAAATGCAGATAGAAATCACCTAGAACCACACGCTGCTTCGTGCAGATGGTGAATTTTGTTTTTTGTTGAATGGCCAACAACAGTTCACATGGGCACATATAAGAGAGAACCTAATCTCTCTAGCAAGACTTTAAGTTCATCTTGATGTATTTACATATTGATAAATCTCACCAGTTGCCTTGTCTGACCACAGTTTAGTCCATTGTACAACGGGTGTGAGGCTTATGAAGCCGATTAGCGCATACTGGCTATTTTACACATCTTTGGTGGATGATGTACATTTTAGAGAAGCTTTAACATTCTTTTGGTGCGGATTTCAGGCAAGTAAACCTACTTTTCAGTCTTTACAGCAGTCCAAATAAAACTGCTCTGTCAGCAGTTAACTTACAGTGTCACGACAGACACCGCAGACTCTGTGAGGAAGTGCAGCTCCGTCTCCACCACTGAGAGCTCACAGTGAGAACAGTCTGGCCTCTCTGGGTAACCAGCTCTGTCTGTGCCGGCCAGTTCCGATGGCCAGACTGTGCTCACTGAGTCTGTACATCATCAACACTCTCCTAGTTTTCTCTCTTTAATTGTTGTCAGATATGTTGCTAATGTCTCATCTCGATTTAGGGTCAAATAGCACCAAAGCTTGTGTTGTTGTTGTGTGGTTTCAGTCCAGTGGGTGATGTAGTTGTATTTTTGGTTGGTGATAATTTGGTTGGGTCTGATTTTCTGGGTGTGTGTGTGGTCAGGCTGATTGGTGTCGGAAATGTCATTGGGTTTTAGGTCACTGAGACTCAGTACCAGCTGGCTCTGGACTCCTGTCGATGTTCAGCTCCTGACTGGCCAGTGCTTTATAGTGGAGTGACTGGGGGTCACTGGATTTTATGAGTTTCCAGAAGTTTAGAGCTCTTTTCTGAATATTTAATAGGAGTGGATATTGTCACTAATACTAATTCAGCCCTGCACACATTATTCTGTGTTTCTTTCTGCACATGAAGGATGTTGTTGCAGAATTCAGTGTGCAGGGCTTCAATTAGATGTTTGTTCCAGTTTGTAAAACTGTTTTGTGTCAGGGGTCCCCATGCCTCACTGCTATATAGTGCGATTGGTTTGATTACTGATTTGAAGATTTTAAGCCAAATTGTGATTGATATTTCAAATTTGATTGATTTTTAATAGCAAAAATAGCTCTCCTCACCTTTTCTCTGAGTTCCTTCACAGCCAAGTCAAAACTTCCTGTGGAACTGATTGTTATGCCCAAATAAGTGTATGTTTTAGCTTGTTCAATGTTGGTCTTGTTAATTGTGAAAATATAATTCCCTTGACTTTCAGACTTATTTTGAAACAATACAATTTTTTTTTTTTTTGGTTTATTTTCAAAGCCCAATTTTTACAGAAGTTTTCAAAGATTTCTAAACTTTGTTGAAGCCTGTCTCTGGTAGGTGACAGTAGGACAAGGTCATCTGCATAGAGGAGGTGTTTAATTGTGGTGTCTCCCATAGAGAGACCGGGTATTTCATTACACTGATCAAGTTCTTTAGCCAGTTCATTAATATGTATATTAAACCGAGTGGGGCTCAGGCTGCAGCCTTGTCTCACTCCACATGACTGAGGAAATAACTCCATTTCAATTTTCACTGCACATTTACTGTGAGGTACTTAAGAATATAAACATATACTGAAAGCAAAAAAGTACAAACATATGCAAAATCAAGTAAATGACTTGGTGAAATCACTTAACTCCAGTTCATTCTGGGACCATATTCTCAGTCTCTCCCTCTGTCTCTTCCTCTACCTCACTCTCTCTCTCAATTCAGTTCAGTTCAATTCAATTCAAGGTACTTTACTGGCATAACAAATAATGCTACATTTGTATTGCCAAAGCAACAGATTACAGGGTTTAGGATTTTTAAACAGAAAATCAATGATTTGAGAGTTGAACATATTAGAATCTAGGAAAACGCTTAAGTAAAAACAAATAACTTGATCTTAAAATGTTAGACATTGCTATATATACACACACACACACACACACATACATGTGAGCAAATTGATACCTTTCGAGTGACACATTATGATAATCATTGTTGTTTTATTACTAAAGGTTAATTAAATAATTCAGACACCTAAAACAGTGACTTTCAGCATGTTAGTTTAAACACTTTTAGCATTATTGTGTATAATCTTACAACATGACCATGAGACTAATGAGCTAACTAAGTGATTCTTTTAGAAAATAACCAACATTTAAAGTACTTATTCAGAACTGTTAAACTTATTAAACAGAAGTTTTTAAGTATTTATTCAGAAACATACCAGGAAGTAAAACGTTAAGTGTGCTGAGATTCTGGCCCTTGATGGTCTCAAAGAGAAGCTTGCTGATCGTTGACAGTTAAAGTATTTCATCCGTCTGTCTGTAGAAATCACAGTGCACCCTGATGTCGTGTCCCATTAACCTGCAACTTGCTTCAACTCTTGCTTTTCAAGATTCATTTCATTTTTATATATATATATATATACATATATATATATATATATATATATATATATATATATGTATATATTGGACACACACACTTTACTCTCATTTCTGTTACAAATTGTATTTAAAAACATCTATTTATTTCATATTCCTAATATTCCCTTTGTCAGAATCTATTTAGGAAGAAGATTTCTAAAAGCTGAGCTGCAAGACTCAGAAATGCAAATTTCATTTGAGAAATATCAAGTTAAGATATTACACATTCATACCATGTTATGCAAAAGCTTAAACATTTTTTGCGTTTTATTGTTATTTATATATTTGCGTGAATTATTTGAATAATACACAACATGAAACTGATTTTATTACATGTTCATTGGGGAAAAATAATAATGAAATAATTTAAACTTGTGTCTCGGTTGTTATTTGTTTTCATGGGTCACAGAACAGAGATTTAATACAGAAAAGAACAAAGTCATCATTTTGCTGTCACTATTTAAAACAGCCAGTTTTTTTATACACATTAAATCTAAGCCTAGACTTCAAATGATTTTTATTTGTAAATCACTGCTGACACTGCAATTCCGTACAAAACTATTAATTCACGTCTGAAAAATCGACCTTGATGTTTTGAAAACGCTCCCAGTGAAAGCTTACGCTTGTAAACAGACGGAGGCAACAGAGGCGCTGACGGAACGGTTGAATTCTGAAATCTAAAGTCCACATGAAACAGTGCAAAAACCTCCTATCTCCAATAAATGTATCTGCGTCTTGATAAATAACTATAAAATCATTTAAATATGTATATGGTCTTTCCACAATAAAACATTAGAAATTTCCAAAAGTTTGCTAAATTGCAAATTTAGAGTGTTTTTTCCTTCTCCTGTAAACTTACTGCATAGCACATCTCCTTTTTCTCAACCAAAGACTCGTACTAATCACTAAAAAAGAGTTTGACTTGGTAGAGTGTGGATATGCTGAATGGAAACGACTCGATTGAGTCAATTCCATTCTCTGAGACTCACACTGATGTCTTTGAGAGTCTCAGACAACGGAATCAATTCTGTTGATTCAAATGAGTCGACTTCAGGAGTCCATTCCATCCAGCCATTCGCTAGTGATGGAAAGGAGTCGGCTCAAAGGATTCAAGAATCGATTCCTAGATTCAGAGCATCAAGTCATGAATTAACAGGCTGCTGGCCGTTTCTCCTGCTCAGAACTCGCTAAACTGCCTGCTTTAATGTTCTTAGCGCTTCGGTTTAGTAAATCGCCACTTTCACAGCTTCTTGTCATCGTTTGTTCAGATTGCTGCCTGTGTTCAGTTAATTAAAGATTTAATCATCACTCTTCAGCCATTTTCCAGTGCTTTAGTCTTCGTAAGGTAAGACAAATGGATTTAATGGCTGCCGCTGCGCAGTGTAAGCTTGTTGTACTTTCTTACGATGTGCAGATTTGTTTGTGGTTGTTGTTTTGGGATAACTGTGTGGTTCTTGAACTTTAATCACAGGTTGAGTCTGCAGCGGCAGTTGTGGTGAAAGTCTTGCTGTGTCTCAGCATTTTAAACTTATATAGCAGCTAGTTGTCATTTTCTGATCGAGATGTTTCAGATGACGTCACTGTTAATGTCACTGTAAGTGCTTATGGGCTTCATGCTGACCATTAAGGCAGTAACTGGATGCTCTTCTTCGCAGTGTGTAACGTGAGAGCGCTGTGTTCCGTACACCACTTCGGTATTTTCCGCGTTTCAGTGGATATTACGGAAGTACCCGAAGTCACACAGCCCAGTAAACAAAGAACGTCTGTGGACGTCCAAAATGTGTTTAAAAATAGTCGGTCAGTCGGGGACATGTTATGAACGTCAATAGACGTCCGAAATCCGTTTCAAAAAGTCAGTCCATTGCTGACCTGTTAATAACGTCCATAGACGTCCAAAATTAGTTTTAAAAAGTCAGTCCATTGGTGACCTGTTAATAACGTCCAAAGACGTCCAAAATTAGTTTTTAAAAGTCAGTCCATTGGTGACCCGTTAATAACGTCAATAGACATCCAAAATCCATTTCAAAAAGTCAGTCCGTTGGTGACCCGTTAATAACGTCAATGGATGTTTCACTATAACCCAAAAATAATGATAACGATCATGATAATAACAATACCAGTACCACTGCTTCTAGCCTACTGCTACTACTACTACTACTACTACTAATAATAATAGTAATAGTAAGAAGAAGAAAAAACAACAAAAAAAAAAGCTGTATTCCAGTCCAGAGATATTATGTTATGTTTCTTTTCTCAAAGGTACCAAATGTTAAATATAGATTGGCTTACTGTTATGTTAGATGTTGATTGCTGAAGCTTGATAATATTTCACTTGTCTTTATGGTGTAAAGAACATGCCATATGACGTCACATGGAGTGTGGTTGTCATTATTTAACATGGTGCCATCAGCTTTTCTATATTTTCTGGACTTTTTTCAAATTTTAATGCAAGTGCTAAATGGTGTTTGTAATTGCATATCTCATAGCAGTGTGCATTATTTAAGACACAATTCGAATTTGAATGCAAACCTATTTGCGTTTTAATTTATTGTATTGTATAATAGCTGGAAACTTTTAATATAGAAAAGCAGCGTTTTTGACCATTCATTTTCATTATCTTAATATGGTCTGACTCTGACATAAAAAACGCCCATTTTATTGTATTTCGTCATCATGGCCCTTCAGCTCTGCCAAAATGAAAATGTCTTTGCAATCCTGTTTGCAACTGCTCAGCAATTGAAAATTAAAGGCATGGTTTCCAAAACTAATTTTCCAATACTGATTTGTTTTGGTCAAGTCACATGTCAACAAAGCTAGGTTTCACAAAATAATTTGTAAATTGTGAAGAATTTCACTCACATCTCCAAGGTAGTATGGTATGGTTATGAGAATTAATCTGATTTTTCATTTCTTTTCTTGAAAATACCAAATGTCAAATATGCTGTAGATGGTTTTGGCTGACTGTTATGTTAGATGTTGATTGTTCATGAAATAACTTGCTGAATCTTGATAATATTTTACACGTCTCTATGATGTTAAAAAAAAAACATGCCATATGACATCACTTGGAGTGTGATGGTCAGTATACCACATGGTGCCATCAGCTTGTCTTTGTAATATTTTTCTGGACTTCTTTCTAATTTAAAAGCAAATTCTAAATGTGTATTTACAACTTCATATCCCATAGGTGTGTGCATTATTTAATACACAATTCAAATGCAAAACTATTTGCGCTTTAATTTCTGTGTATAATGGCTGGAATCTTTTATTATAGAAAAGCGTTTTTGACTATTCGTTTTCATTGTCTTAATGGTCTGACTCTGACAAAATCGCTTATTTGCGATAGCATTTATCATCATGGTGCCAAAATGAAAATAGTCAGTCTTGTCAATCAAACGCATTGGGCAACGCCCCTTTAGGATGCTCTCATTTCAGAAAGTCAATTTCAGTGAGCCACCCAGGGCATACGCGATATTGTCGACTTTGATCTGGGTGAGTAAACGATTTAAACCAGCTGTTTTTAAGTAGACCCCTCTGCCATATAGGAGTCAGTAAGATTACAGAAAATCTTTTAATATTACTATTATCGTTTGTTAATGAATAGAGGGTATATGTTAGCCAGCTAGCTAGTTAGTATTTTATACAACTGCAGAAGCTATCTTGTCTGTCCCAGCTCCATAGCAGAATTATATAATAAAAATAAAATAATCTTCCTTTGCAGTAAAATAAAGCGCTGCCATTCGTTGATATTGCTGCTAAATCATCTTAAACGCTTGAGTTAATGCAGCCTATAACTGCTCATTCACCGACCTACCCTAAAGGTTGGCGCGCAGAGCGCTGGTCACCACAGCAACCAGACAAGAATTTCGCCTAGCTAGTAGCTAACAAAACATCAACGAGAGAGATTGAGACGAACACCGATAATTCGGAGTTGAGTGGACTTGTTTGCGTTAATAAGCGCTCAGCTGGTTTCCTGATAAGTGTAATCTGCAACCAAAACTGACAGAAACTTAAGCCGTGAAGCCAAAAGTTCGAATTTTCCCTGTTCCACCTTAAATAGCGTCAAAATGTAACTGCTGTACCATTTAAGGTGGAACGGGAAGATTCGAACAAGAAGCCGGTGAATGAGAAGCGACTTGAGCCTCGGAAAAAGTCGAATATTCTACTTTTAAGGAAACGTTTCCTGGCGGATGTGCGAGAAAAGCGTCTACAGCTAAGCTAACGCTAAAGCTTAAAGCAGAGCAGAGCGAAGTAAGTGCGTTTTCATTTATATTTTTGCCTTTGCCAGTTTATTAGCACGTACTGTGACAAATTAATAGCCATGATGGTAAAATGGACCTAAAATGTTAACGCTATGGATCCCAAGGTGGTGTTAAGAAGAGAACAAAATGTCTTAACATGTGGGTTGCCATCCACTGTGCTAAGGTTAGCTAGTGCTAGAACAGTCTTGTTGGCTAAGTGAAACATGGCGTTCGGTGGTGCACATCGTTAACGCTAGCTAGCTAAGTTAGATTTAAAGATTTGTCTGCCTTGGGTAAATATAGTTAGCTAACAGTTAGCGAATTAAAATTTTACTAACAAAGGTATTGTTAATAAAGAGCCATTTTATTTTCCTCAGTTCAGTGCCATTGATGGTCCTGATAAAAGCTATCTTAGCTAAGCTAGGTTAGCTAGCTAAACTAGCTAGGTTAATTTTCTTGGTCCAACACAACACACATTTCCTGACGTTAGCTAGCTGTTTTTGTGATTGCCCAACGTATGAGTCTTTGCTAACTAACTTATTTAGAAATACCACATAATCATTCTAATAAAACACTTTTCGAAATGAGCTGTATATTGTGTATTTAGTACTTTTATAGCTGTATATTGTGTATTTAGCATTTTATGTAACGTCTACATCGGTGCGTGGTATCTTGGATTTTTGCGCGGGCTTATTTGTAAATAGCCATTAGCTTGCTATATTGAGCTATATTTGCTGTATTCAACTAAGCTTGTAGTCCCATGCATGAATAGTTTGAGGCTAATTTTAAAACTTCCAGAAGCATATTTTTTCTTCAAAACGAAGTACTATAGCTGACTACTGATTGTTTAATAATATTTTAAAGTAGTTGTGAATATAGCTGCATGTTGGTAGGCAGGGGAAAATGTGGCAATCATCCGAATACTTCTTTCATTAGCTTTGGTTGCACAAGGTAAATGTATTAGGGAGTTTTTATTAGACAATGAAATGTACCAGCAGAGGTACTGAATTAACTGTAATAGCTGACTATCTTCTTTTGTAGATGTTTCAGAAGCTGACTAGATTTGTTTGTGTGTCACATCATCCAGGCTGTGGTCAAATAATACAAACAAGTTTAAAAAATAAGTTTTATTGCAACACAAGATAACTTAATGTGGTATAATAATTTATGCACTGTTTTCCTGGTTATCAGTTGCCATACTCATTTTATGACTAAGAATCCATTTAAAGGACTGGTTCAGCAGAAATGTAAATGATTTTCCACTTACCCCTGATGTAGTCTATCAAACAAAACATGTTCAATGTCCAAATTTCGCTTCTTTAGTTTAGCAATGGAGCTGTGAAGCTAACATTTCTTAAAAACACAAACTGAATACTTACCTAAATAATTTCTGCAAATGCTTTCCGAAGACTTCTTTCAACTCTCTCAAACCACATCTATGTCTTCATTAAGGTGGCGTAGACTTGTCAATATGGTTTAGGGCACAGTATGAAAACTGAATAAAATGCTGCAGGTGATCTCTCTGTCTCAGGAGTAGGATTGCTGATCTAGAATAGTTTTTATGGAAATGACAGTCATAAATACTGATCCAAGAAGTCTTGTCATTGCCTGAAATGACTGTCTGTAGCAGTGAAGCTTTGTTAATTTTATAGCTTAAAGTAAGTCATTTTGTGTCCTACACTACGCTGACAAGTCTGCTGCCTTTAATGGAGACCTAGATGTGGTTTGAGAGGGGTGAGAAGTTTTAGGGATGTATTAATGGAAAAACATTTGGGTTAATATTGTCTTCTAGTGTTTGTGAGCAATGTTACTCATAATGGCAGTGCTAAACTAAAGAAGCAAAATTTTAACATGTCTTGGCTAATTGGTTACATCTGAAGTAAGGGGAAAATTGTATAAATTGGATTTCTTTAAGTTTTTACTGTTACCTACTATGTGTTCCCACTCTGTGTTTTAATTTATTTTCTATTATCTTAATTTAATTATTGTCTAACTCATTTTACAGAACCACAAATGGCATCCAATGCCCAGTATCTAAAAAGATGGAGAAGCCGAATGGCTAAAGTGAACGCTTTAGCAAGTTCTGACCATGGACCACATATACAGAATGAAGTTAATGAGGATATTACAGTGAACACTGCTGCCAGTGTGAATGTAGATTTTCCAGATGTAACGTTGAATTCTGGTTCTAGCATGCATCAAAGTATTACAGACTATGGATATTCTGAAAGTGTGGAATCCTCTGACACAGATACAGAACTTTTAAATGAAGACACAGATTGCGATGGACCTGACCTTGGCTCGGACCTTGCAAAATGGGCCACAAAGAATAGGGCCACTCAAAGCAGCATTAATGAACTTTTAGGAATCCTTAAGGATCATGGACACAGTCTACCCAAAGATGCACGCACTCTGCTTTCATCCCCCACAGCTGTTGAGGTCAAAATGAAATGTAGTGGACAATATATTTATTATGGTCTAGAATCCAGCATTTGTCGAAGACTAGGTCAGAGTTCATGCTTAACACAATCAGGTAGCACCATTGATTTAATAGTGAATGTTGATGGGCTTCCAATTTTCAAGTCAAACAGCACACAATTTTGGCCTATTTCAGTGAAATTCCACAACATAGAGCCATTTGTTGTTGCACTGTTCTGTGGACAGTCAAAGCCCCATCCACTAGTGGACTACCTTGATGACTTCCTAGAAGAGCTGGGAAAACTATAGAATGAAGGTTTTGTCTTTCAGGGAAACACCTACAAAGTGCACATCAAAGCGTTTACATGTGATGCACCTGCTAGAGCTTTTCTAAAATGTACCAGAATGCATAATGCTTATTTTAGCTGTGAGAGGTGTACAGCTCCTGGCCAGTGGGAGGGCAGGGTTGTTTTTAATCAAAAGCAAACTTTTAAGCACAGAACGGATGAAGAGTTCAGTCAGTTTGCATACCACGAAAACCACCAGTTACAAAAAAGCCCACTTATTACAGCTGGAATATCATGTGTCAGTAGTTTTGTGTTGGACTACATGCATTTGGTGTGTTTAGGTGTTGTGAAACGTGTGCTTGTGTTTTTATTCAGAGGACCCAATACCTGTCGTTTGTCGGTTAGACAGAGAACTGAAATTTCGGCCAAACTTGTGAGCTTGACTGGTGCTATGCCCACTGAATTTGCCAGACAGCCTCGTTCATTACAGGAAGTTGATCGATGGAAAGCCACTGAATTCAGGCAATTTATGCTTTACACTGGACCCATTGTCTTAAGAAATACTGTGTCCAAGGAAGTATACACGCATTTCCTCTCTTTAACTGTTTCACTGTCCATCCTGCTCAAGTCTGATGCTGACAGATGGAATGCCTACCTTGGATATGCAAAAGAACTCTTGAGTTACTTTGTTGAGAATAGCACTGAGATTTATGGCAAAACTTTTGCAGTGTACAATGTACATAATCTTATTCATTTACCAGAAGATGTTTCTTATTTTAACTGCTCTTTGAATGACATCTCATGCTTTCCATTTGAAAACTATCTCCACACTGTCAAAAAGCTAGTGAAGAATGGCCATAACCCTATTGCTCAAGTAACAAAGAGAATGCATGAAATTGAAAAATTTAACAGAGGTGCTGAGAAGAAATCAAAAATGAAGTCATATTACATATCATCTAAGAAGAAGGACTGCTGCTTTTTGCTCAGTGATGACATATGCATTCATTAAAGAACTGAGACCAGAAGGACAGTTGATTTGTGAAGTTATATCACAGGACAGTTGTGAAAACCTCTTCACCAAGCCATGTGCGTCAAAGCTATTGAACATTGTTTTTGTGAGGAGACCAGCGGAACGAGCAAAGAGGCTGTTACTCCAGCGCAAGGATATCTACAAAAAAGCAGTTTGTCTCCAGTGTGGTGAGGGCTATGCCATTTTCCCTCTCCTGCATGGCACAGAGTAGCAAAAAGGGTACTAATAAATACTTTTACTAAATTTATAACAGGATTATTTTCAGTTGGAGCCTAATTATTGTGCAGTCATATTTTTAGGAAACTTGTCTGTACATATTTTAAGTGCATGTGTGTGTTTTGATGGAGATATAAGCATGAACGTTTTTTTCCTTTTAAGATAATGGCTTTTGCAAGAGCTGTGTGGATAGAAAATGGTGTGCAAATGGAAGGTGTTCT
Organism: Colossoma macropomum; assembly: GCF_904425465.1. Classification (NCBI taxonomy): domain Eukaryota; kingdom Metazoa; phylum Chordata; class Actinopteri; order Characiformes; family Serrasalmidae; genus Colossoma; species Colossoma macropomum. Next base: position 85,484 of record NW_023494990.1, read on the forward strand.
CCCTAATCGATGGATTGACTGTGAAAAGGAGGAAGTAAGGTGGCCTAGAAGGGGGCAGCTGTCTGCGTTTAACCGAAAGTTAGAGCCTGAAAGAGACTGGTTCACCTTTCGACTTGTCAAACGGAAGATGACATCAGGTAACTATTGGCAAAATTATTAATGTGTGTGTATGCATTACAAAGTTATGTGAAGTCAATTATTTTTCTATTGTAATTTGTAGATGTAGAGCAGGAATGTCATGATTATGACTACACTACTGGCCAGTCAGACAGTGAAACTGAGGAGCCTCTAGGAAAGAGAAAAAAAAAAGCAAAGATTTTTGAGGATTTTGTTCAAGGTATTGCCTACTTACATTCGCTAATTATACAGTTTTTCCAAGCTATGCAGAAGTTTTACCAAGGATGTATTTCTGTATTTTAGAACCCATTTTCTCAGATGAAGACGAAACTCATCCAGTTGTTACTAAGACATGTAAGTGTGTGTGAGTGCATATGTATGTGTGTGTGTGAACTGTTGTCATACTTAGTGTTCGTGATGGGAATCAGGGGTTGCAATGTCTACAACACAAATATAAGTCTGTGCTGGTTTCTGACCCCAACAAGATGTATTTGCCTAAACACATGGCAGCTTCTCTAGGTCTGACCAAAAAAAAGTGTGGAATTTTACACTTCAATGTAAATACTTCTCACACCATTTGTCTTATAAGTGTGTGTCCTACTTACTTGTGCATACATCTTCAACGGTCAGGTACTGATGGAATTTACAAATATTGCAAGTCATTCATGTATTAGTACCTGTTGAGCAGATGCAAAGCCTTGGCTTGCCAGGCCCTAAGACTGCCGTGTCGTCTGATGTGCCTGACTGTGAGACGGTGCTGCAGGCAGTGCGAGAGGAAATAGAAGCGGTCAGCTAAAAGGCTAACAAGACACACCATTCGTTTTTTTATATTTCTCTCTTATGTCTGTTGCCTTGAAAACAAACTGGACTAATGTGGCCTCATACCGCAAATTATTTTCATTTGAAATATAACAAACATTTCTGACTTAGCCATTCAGCTAAACAGTATAACGTGGGCTTGTTTTCCACAGTTTGTATGTTGCTTTATTTGCACCTATTCATGGCATTCCAGTATAAAGGTTATGACAAAACTCATAGCTCAGGAAGAATCTCAGGATGACTGTGTTCCATATTTTAATAATATTGTGTGGCACTGTGGCTTTAATGTGATCTTTGTGATCTTTTTGTAGGCCCTAACCTAAGCACACATCTTCCTGTCCCACCTGAGAAAGTCACAGCAAGTTACAGCAAGGCCAGAGCATTAACTGCAGCACCTAATGCAACTAGTGAGTGTTGAGTTGATTTAGTGACACTGGTGTTACGTACTGTAATGTGAGATTAATGGTAAAACTATCTATTATTCCAGAAAGGACTCTAGATCCATGTGTTAAGGATTATCTGCACCAAGACCGAAGTGTACCTGCCCCTTTAAGTTCAGGTATATGTACAGTAATAGCATGTGACAAAGGAGAATGATGTACTGTTACACTGAATTGGTGGTGATGAGGTGGGTGTGTGTGTGTGTGTGTGTGGTGTGTGTGTGTGTGTGTGTGTATTTGTTTTAAACTTTCATGTTTCCTAAAGAGAAGGCATCTATTCATGACCAGGAAGATTCTGAGCAGGTGTGCTCATCAGTCCCAAAGCATATATGTGCCTCCAGTCAGTCTTCAGTTCATGGTACGAGTTATTTATTTAGTTGATTTACGTGTTTTCTTTTTTTACACTAATTGTCCCATTGGAATTACAATGTTCTATCTGACATTTTTGTCAAAATTGAGTAACTCATGTACTCTAATTCTGTGACACTTTCTTAAAATTATGTGAGGTGGTTTTGTATGTAAGTTGTTGGCGGTTTTGGACTCTTTATCCAGAAAAAAAAGTTCTATATCCAAAATCAAACTCTAACTTAGTTCTATAAGGTTCTATCTGCATGCCAGTCAGCACTGTCAATACACACAAGAGGACCAGTCAGATTCTGCTTCTTTGTCATGTCGCTGCACTGGTCAGTGACTGTGGGAAATGTTTATAAAACTTTAAAACATGTTGCTGAAACACTGCCTGTCTTCTTGTAGTTTTACTGTCTTACATTGTATAAATATTACACCTTAATGTTAATAAAATAGTAAACATTTGCATTGATGGAGTTGTAACTACAACATAAACAATTTCATTTGTTCATCCATCTTTTCTTTTTCCTTTTTTCCCAAAATAAGATATTTTGGTGCATTAGAGTCAACATTTCTGATACAGAACAAAAAACCCATACTATGTTAAAACTGATCTGCTGCACTCACTTGTTGAGAGGGTTTATTACAGTAGCTGTTTGCTGTCTGACTTAAAGGAAACTTAATGTTTCCTACCGAAAACTGACCTCTGCACTGGACACAATATTTAGCACTGAAATTTATTCTTATCTGCAATGCTCTTTTGAATAAGAAAAAGATGATTTGTCCTAAAGCAAGAAATAAATGTCATAATAAATAAATAATACAAATAAATCTCATGTCATCCATCCATCCATCCATCCATCATCTAAACCGCTTATCGTTCTGGGTCGCGGTATCTCATGTCATAGAAAGCATTAAATTCAACTTTCTGATATGTGTAGACACTCTACTAGAACGCAAATTTTATGTTTTAAAACAAATGAGTAAACTGTTTGTGTTAAAATCATAGCACCTTATAATTCCAAGCAGAAATTGAGTTGTTAGGATTACAATTTTGACATTTGGATCAAATTTAGAGTGTCTGTGGTTTTCATGTATGAAAGAGATGTGTTCCTCATATCAGTTTTGCTATTTGGAATGCAAAATCTTTGAAGCTCAATAACAAATCTGCTCAGAACACGGATGGAACCTTATAATTTCAAAGGGTTATTATAGCATTTGGTATACAAACCCTTAACCTTGATTCTACCTATGCTGTAGGAAGTGTGTCACATGAGGCTTCAGAATCCCCTCAACCTGGGCCCTTTCCAATGTCTACAGCAAGTATGTTGGTTACTCTTGATAACTGAATACATACACCCATCAGCCACTTCACTAAGTACTTGTTTCCACACTCGCCAATTTAATCTGCTGTACTTATCATATAGGTGCACTTTGTAGTTCTACAGTTACAGACTGTAGTCCATCTGTTTCTCTGATACTTTGTTAGCCCCCTTTGCCCTGTTGTTCAGTGGTCAGGACCACCATAGAGCAATTATTTGGGTGGTGGATCATTCACAGCATTACAGTGATACTGACTTGGTAGTTCTGTGTTTGCGCTGGTGCAAGTGGATCAGGAGTTTTTAAACACATCAGTGTCGCTGCTGGACTGAGAATACTCCACCAACCAACAGTAGCTAATGTAATTGTTTTACTTTTGCAAAAGGAAACATATATTTTACTATGCATGTTTTTCTCCCACCCACATTTAGCCCAAAGTTTTTCATGGTATTCCCCATACATTATAATTTATGAGATGATGTCTGGCCTTGCTTATGTGTCCATTTTGCTTTAAAGGATTCCAAAAGTGTGTCCTTGGAAAACTGGTGGAAATACTAGAGGAGGTGAGGCGTGTGGGTAGGAGATTCGAACCTGAGGACTCTGATTTCCATATACACAGAATGGACACAGAAGAGGAATTTGATGTCCTGGAGAGAGAGCTTAAAACTCCAGAGTCACGCCAGCTTATGGTAAGATTAACAGTTAAGTTTAGTTTAGTAAATGAGTATTTTGGTTGTGATTGTGTAAGTGTCAAGGTGAAGTGTTCTTTTTGTGCAAACTACAACAGCTAGACACATTTACAGCTTTTCATCTTTTAAACATAACCATGCTAGTTTGTCTTAAGTATTTCCTGTTCTTACCCTCAGATTGCTCAGTTACCAAAAGTTGGAGGTAAAAACACAAAAGACTGCACCAATCGAATCTTGGATAGGTAATTTTATTCTTAATTTTTCATATGCTACTGTTGTGATCATAATCTTTTCATGATTTACTATACTCACTAATGTATAGATGATTTTTAGATGTTGATGCTCTGTAGATCTGATTAACATTTGATGTCGTCTTAGACTCTTCACAAATGGCCTGATGACAAAATTTAATATGAAGGGAAGAGGGATTGGCTCAAAAAGGGCATTTGAAAGCACCAAACTCTACTCGGTTGTGCAAGGTATTTGCTTACTTTTCAAATTTTTTTAACCCCTTCAGATCCCGTGTGCATTACAATGGACATTATGTGTTTGCTTCTTGTCATGTCAATCAGAAAGGATGTTTAACAGCCCATCAGCAGCAGACCCTCCCATTGCAAATAAATGTAGAACTTTGAAACTATGAATGGGCATTATTAGTCAAATTTGATATTGGAATTTGTAAGGCATTTAAAAAAAAAAGTCAAATAATAATACTGGAGCTTGATGTTTATCTGAGCTTTTCTGTGACACTTCCTATGTTATACAGCTGCATTGTGTACTATCTACTACCCAGTTCCTTTTTGGACAGATAAACTCTTACCAAAATAAAATAGATAGGCTTTTCAGTTCTCTGCGGTCTAGATTAGTCTTTTTGTCATGAGGGCGCTCACACTAGACAACAAGGCAAAGAGAGATTAACACACAAGTTTCAGCTACAAATAAGAACTGAATCTCAAAGATCGCATGACACAAATAAAGCTAAATTTACTGGACCGGAGCTGTTGGTGCTTCATCTGCATCATCAGTTGCTTCTGATCGAGGTCCTAAAAGCCATCAAAAGCCTTCTGGGATTGTGATCACTGATTAATAAGTAGATGACAGTATAGCTTTCACCTTCCAGACATCTGTCTGTTTTTGTCAAAAGATTTTAATACATTGTGTGCATTAATTGAAAGTGTTGTCTGTATTTTATATTAGCTGCAGTTCTGAAGTGGAACGACAAAGCCACAGCTCATGAAATGGATGCTGCCATGGCCGATCACCTCAAGCATGCCCCTGGTAGATCTGGGGGAGGTGGTTACAAAAAGAAGGAGTGAAACTGAAAATGTCACATACCAGGAACTTTTCACTTATGTATGTTTGTTATTTGACTTCTCAAAACCAAAATTAACGTGATTTGTCGTATTAAATAATTACCTTTATTTTCTTCATGTTAGAACATTGAAAATCATATATACTGAGGAAGTTCATTGTTTCAAGTTGTTTCAAAAATGAAATTTGTTGTGAATTGAGGCATGGTACATGATCTTTTGTTGGCATTGCCATACATAATACTGACCAAGATCATGGTTCAGTTTAATGTTCCACAAATTAAATGAACAAATATTTTCAATAAACTTGCCATTTAACAATTTGTTTTATCTTATGTTTATGTTGGGATCAAACTGTTAACTACATGAAGAGTCTTTGCATGGTGAAATGGTTCTTCAGATAGATGGAGAATATATGTTTTTGTATAGAATTCTATATAGCACGAAAAAGGTTCTTCTATTGTTAGCGTATTAAGCATGAAATGATTCCATATAGAACTGATGGTTTAGATAGAACCGTTCTGTTTCTTTTTTTGAGAGTGTACTAATGGACTTAAGTTAAATTTTGAACAACTTTTCAGTGCCTTTTAACCCAAAACTGTCTGTTAGGTGACTATTTCAATTTATTTAAACATTTTCCAATGTCTTAAAATACCTTAAAATGATGTCTTTAATGGGACTAGTGGCAAATAATTTTGGATTACTTTTCAATGCCTTTTAACCCAGACACTATGTCTGCTAGGTGACTCTGGTAGTATATTTTAATTTATTTAATTTATTTCTACTTTTTTCCAAGGCTTTAAAACACCTTAAAATGACGTTTTTACTGTGACTTTTTGGTTCGTTTTTTCAACAGCTAAGCTTGGTCGTCTTTTCAACTTTCATTTTCAACCTTAACAAAACGTAAATTAAACAGCAGTTATGTACGTGATTTCAACGGCCTTAAAATGACGTCTTTAATGGGACTATTTTGGTCGTTTTTTCAACGGCTAAGTTTAGACGTCTTTTCAACTTTCATTTTCAACCTTAACAAAACGTAAATTAAACAGCAGTTATGTACGTGATTTCAACGTTGTTTCAACGGCCTTAAAATGACGTCTTTAATGGGACTATTTTGGTCGTTTTTTCAACGGCTAAGTTTAGACGTCTTTTCAACTTTCATTTTCAACCTTAACAAAACGTAAATTAAACAGCAGTTATGTACGTGATTTCAACGTTGTTTCAACGGCCTTAAAATGACGTCTTTAATGGGACTATTTTGGTCGTTTTTTCAACAGCTAGGTTTAGACGTCTTTTCAACTTTCATTTTCAACCTTAATAAAGCGTAGTTTAAACGGCAGTCAGATACGTGATTTCAACGTTGTTTCAACGGCCAAATGTTTACTGGGAGGCTATAATGATTGGCTGAGCTATGGAATAACTGCCCAGCAACCAAAATCCATTTTGATTGGTTAATTGGACCAATCGTTCTAAAGAAAATGAGACTGGAGCGTCAGTATTCCGAACACCTTTTGGCAAACAAGCAACGGTAATTCGTACATCTTTTTCCACACGTGGTGATGTTTTTTTTGCAGAACTTGGCCTCCAGTAAGTAAAATTACAGTTTGATACTACTTTTATATGTTGTACAATAAAATTACATTTTGTCTTCTAGGGAAAAAGTTGTATTTAATTTTTTTTCTTCAGTTCAGTTAATAAGTGGACGTGTCAGAGAGAAATTTATCGTAATCACGTCAAATATTAATAATAGTTGTCAGTAAACATAGATTACTTGTAATTTAATTGTTAATGTTTTCCCTAAACATTATTCATAAACATTAACTTAAAAACAAAACAAAAACAACTTTAACTTCCAATATGACTTAACTGGGCTTTAAATCTTAAAACTATTTACAATAACATGAATTTAACTTGTATAAAGACTTAACAACATTAAATGTTACAAACCTATGTATAAAATCAAGTAATAATCAGCATTTTCTATTTCATTCAATAACATTTGTACAAAGTACATTTGGGGCAGTACCAAGTACCCTGTGGCACCTCCTGAAGGTCCACCCAAACATTGTGGAACCACAGCTGACAAGAGCTGCATTCAACCCATTCGTCCACCTCTACATCAGAATCAGGTGGGACCACACTGTGGCAGAAGGCACACTGTTCACCTTCCATGTCTATGGTAATGCTAGAACTGGAGCCGCACTCCTGTGCCTCCTCAGTCCTACTTTTCTTTTTCCCAGTCATCTTTTCCTTCCTCACCCTCTTCTTTTCCTCTTTCTCTTTTCTTTAGCCTGCTTCTGCTGCATCAGGGTGTAAAATTCATCACTTGTGATGAAACGGGCAGACACAGGCAGGCGACGATGCACACCTCCACTGCATTCAAAGCAAGGAGGGACCAGAATGTGGGCCAAGCCAGGAGGTATCACTCCTACTTCCAAAAATGGTTGGATGAGGGCATCTGGTGGCATGTTGGGCAAGGCAGCAGGGATGGACCACTGGGCTTGCCCAAACGGTGGCAGCTGATGTGGTCGCTGGAGTGGCCGCCAAGGTTGCCCCCACAGTGGCTGCACAATTTGCTGGAACAAGTTTGGAGACAAAGAGGTGAGATCCCAGCTTTCCTGATCCTGCCCTGGACTTTCACAGGTGTGGAGGCCTTTGGGCAGCAGTACCTTAGCACCTGTGAGAACTGAGAACTGTTTCTGAGAACCATTATGCTTCCCCGCACTAAGCGCATGCTGGTGGTCAACTTTAGTTACATGGTGCTTTAGGGGTCCAAGACGCTAATGCCCAGGGCTTGCAGGACATGTGTTGTGTGTGCTCAATGTTGTTTTCTGTGCAAAAAGTGATGGCCACAGAAGACAGGTGGGTTTCGTGTTGGTCCATGACCACCACCAGGGGCCCCTCTGCAGGGACATGTTTGATGAAGTGGCCCAGCCACTTCAGAAAGAGCTCTGAATCCATGTAGCTCTCATCTGAAACTCCAGACAGAGCGCCAGAGAGCCCTAGCAGTGCATATGAGGTAAGCAGCAGGGGTAAATAATGAATGGAGGGATGCTCACCCCATTACACTCACACAGCAGTGCAGTGATGTGGTCCCTTGTTGTCTGGTGCTGCCTATAAATGTGTTTTCTCCCCCTGAGGCAAAGGATCCTCTCTCTGGACCTTGTCCCCAAACCCTGTCTTGTCACAGCTGAAGAGAAGGTGTGTTTTTTCCTGCTACGCTGGATGTAGAGGGGTTCAAAGATGGTAAGGAATCCCTGCATGACCTTAGGGTTCGCCCCATGGATGCAGCCTTGGTCCAGGGAGTCAGGTGTTCTCATGGACAGGTCTGAGTGACCAGAAACTTAAGTCTCCATGTTTATTAAGATGCGCCTCCCTACTTTGCCTGACCATACTGTGCACTACCTTTTTCACCATAGTACGGGTGATGGGGAAGCCATGGTTCACTATCCACAGGATGAAATGAATGAAGGCTTCCTCTTTATCCACTGTAAAGGCATGGTTAGGGTGTGGTGCCTGCACTACAGCATTTGCCTTATTGTTCCCCAGTGTCATATCGGGAACTCCATTTTGCAGTTGCCCTCAAACTGCTCCCTGCCTTCACCTCTTCTAATGCTCTCAACAGGGTCTCCTTAGTATTTATTTTTTTTTCCTTTCCTGACCTTCTTGTGTTCCTTTAAAATAACTGACAAGGTCATGTTAACTGTTAGTTAAGGCCTGTGGTATGTGAAGCTGGAGTTGGCTCGTTTTCAATGTAAGTTATAAACTCTTATGCTAATTCAGCATTACAATATTACATGTTATGGTCTTATTTAAATGTTTCACATTTAATCTTATTAAATGTAAAGTTAAATGTGATGTTAAAAGGGGGTAAAACATACATAAATTAGTCAATAAATTTGTTCCCACCCCATTGCATTCACATTGCTAAACTTCCTCGCTACCTACCCGGATTTGAAGGCAAAACACAATGAAATAGGAATGAATGACAATGACACCAGATTATATTTAGCGCATAACCTGGAAGTAATTTATTGTTTAAATCACAGAAAAAGGTCAACTGTATGGAATACTGAAGTATATGGAATGCTGTGCTCCTACATAGCTAAAACCTACCTAGTGTAACCACAGCAGTTAGCAGCTTTATTCTCTGCTCTTATGACAAATAGTGCATTACTAAAACACATAAAACATTAAAAATAGACAGTTTATCTGCACTGGCTCAATGTTCTCCATTGTCCAGTGAGATGTATTAGGCTGGTGGGTGTTATCACCAGCAGCCAGTGATTGACTAGATATCCCACCCTTGCCAAACGAGTTCTTTTGTTTGGCTATAAGGGTTCTTGGATCTCTGAACAGTGCCCACCCTGACTCTACAGCTACACAAATCAGTGCTCCACATTTCACTCAGATATGTGTGCAAAGGTGAGAGCATACGGAAATTGTCATTTGTGAGCGAAAAAACAGCATTGGAGACTTGTAGCAGCAGATTTGAGCAGTTATAGTTATTGACTTGTGTTTGTGCTAGAAAAATGTCCAAGAAAAAAAAATATTAGAAATTATTTGTGAAGAAATATTCTACAAATGAGCAACTCTTATTGCATGAATTCACATATTGAATCACGGATGTGCAAATTTTGTTTATGACTACATTTTTTGATATGGGTGTGAATGTTTTGCACCATATTCACTGTAGCAAAACTGTGAGCGTAAGATTTTCTTATTTTGTGCTCCTGCAATGAAAAGTTGAGGAGGTGTAACTGTTGTGTTTGTGGGAGAAAAAAATAATTCTACAAGTTTGTAACTCCTAAAGCATTTTTCTCTGTGACTTCAAATTTAGTGATGCCTGTGTAAATGCAAGACAAAGGGAACCGAATGTTTAGAAAGAAGATGTGCACCTTATTTTGTCCACACTTCACCCACTGAGCACTGAAATGCAATTTTGTATGGCTAATGACTATTATGACAAATTAAAATAATTTGGTGTATGTGTCAGTGGGGTTATTGGTGGATACTCAAAAAAAATGTAATGGCTAAATACACACTGCACCAGCAGTGAACTCAGTCATTGGAGGTTACCTTGCTCCTTGAGACATTCAGAGAGCTCGGCAGATCTGCCCGAATCGTTAGGGCAGAAAGTGTGGGCTCACTTTACGAAATTTAACGATAAAGCAGTCAAATGCAATATTAATGTTAAATCATAAATAATAAATGATGAGCTGATAGGGCACTAGACACAGATTCTTTTTCCTTAAAATGTTTAATTCAGCCCAAACTGTTTTATTATTATTATATTATTATTATTATTATTATTATTTTAACTGTGGAGATTTGTTGGCCTGTTAGCATGCTGGCTAACCTAGCCAGCTATCAAACAACCTATGTGTACCATTTATGTTTGCTATGCTAGGACAATAGATTACTTCTAGGTTCAAGAGGCGAAGTTAAAAACATTTTGGGTTTATATTTACATCAGCAACCAGACTTTATTCAAAAATATTTTAACCTAATCGTATTTTTGTTTACTTCCTTTCATGTTAACGGGAATGACAGGAACAGAGGTATAATCTTTCGTCAGGATTCACATGAATAGAGATATTAATAATCACCATGTAACCTAAGCCCCCTGGGGCCCTGGGGTAAACTTTAGTGCATCTTCTTTTTCCCCCAAATACTATTCCTGAGTTTTGAATGCTGTTCACAAATAAACAAAATAAAAAGTCCAAATCAATGTGTTTTTTGTGTGTGTGTGTGTGTGTGTGTGTGTGTCTGTACATATAGTGTATATGAATGTTCACCAGTTTGTTCAAGTGTGGCTGTGGCTGTGTGAAAGTCCTCCCTGTCTTCAGAAAGATGTCCTCAGTCTTCAGTCTTCTGTATGCAGTTATCTTCAGTGGGTAAATTTGTCCTCCTAAAAACCTGAACTATATACAACACAAGTCTATTAACTTAATCCTGTGTACAATCACTACATTAAGTTTATTACAGCAGGATCTCAGGAAGCTCTCACCAGTTACTCCACATGTTGCTTTTCCAGTGTGTTTTGTTCCAGCTGTGCTTCTCTAATCTTAAAGGGTCTCTTAATTTTCACTGATAGTCCTGCAGCTGGAAATGCTGCTGAAGAACCAGTGTTTTTGAGAGTGACCCCACTTAAAGAGTGAGGGGTCTGATGTGGCTGCTAGTCACACACACATGCTACTTGTTACTGGCTGTGCTTGTCCAGTTTTCATTGGCTGTTCTTTTATTGGCTCTGACTTTTCCGTTTGGCTTTAATTTAAATTTTTATGGAATATTATATTTAAAAAATATATTTTAGTAAAAATAAAGCTATTTAAAGGATCAATATGTAATATTAATGGCAAGTGTTTAAAACCTCTCTCAGGTTTCACATCTGCTCAATTTAAAACATAAGAACATTTGGGTTAAAACTCCAGCCAATCAGGCGAGCCTGTTGGTCCAACCAGTTGCGACATAGTTTACTTAAAGTGAGTGATGATTGGTTAAGAGGTACAGGGGCCGAATTATTCCAATACAGTCTGCTTTGCTGTATTTGCCAGAATGGCGGAGTCGCCTCAGGTAGTATTTGTGGATGTTTTTTAATGTGACCTAGTTGCTGTTTGATAAGGGTGTATCAATGTCACAGCCATGATAACTTATGTCAGTCATCTCAACTAACTAGCTATATAATTTGGCTAATTTAACTAGCTAGCCGTCGTGACTACTGACCCCAAATATCAAGGCACTACATCGTTTTAAATTTTGTTTCTGCTATCCTACTGACCAGCTAGAACAGGTAAAAGACTGTGTAAATTATGTATTGCTAATACAGTAGCTAACATTACGTAGTTATCTCTCATTTTAGTTACTGATAACATCTACTGGTAATTTTGTTATGTGTTATAAAGGTGATTCAGAAATCAGCTCAACATCAGTGCAGACGCAGAAATGGGAAGGTATTGAGTAGTGAAAATGTTAGCTGATATTACCTAGCATTAACTTACATGGTTAAGTGACAGACTGTGAAATAGTTCTGGTATACACTTTTAATGTGAATTCCTCAAATAAGCGAGAACTGAGAACTTAGAACTGTTGTTAATAGTACACATCTTATGTTAATCCAGTTTATATCTATACTTGGTTACATTTAAGAATGTGTAAAATAAAGAAAGCTTCTAAACACTCATTTATTAGGGTGTCTTGATCAGAGATCATTTCCAGGATTATTTCAAAGGACTCCACTGAGGGGAAGGCAGTGACTTAAAGGCTATAAAAGCCCCGTCAGCCAAAAGTCCATCCTACTGCAGTTTAATCTCTTGAATCCAATCTTGATCACACTCCAGAACCTGCAGAGGAGATGATCTTAATGCAGACTGGATTAGGAAAGAAGACTATAAACCTGCCTGATGGGGCTGATCACAGTAAGGTATTTGTTAAGTTTTTAGAATTGACTTACTTTCTGTGTTGTGTCAGATTTAAAATGCTTGTTGCCATTTAGTTTTTAGTACATAGATTTGATAAAGTGCTTACTGAACGCTACCCAAAGATGGCTGCCCTAGAAGGGGGCTGGGTTTTGCATAAAGCCGTAGTTATATCTTTATTTATTTTTTACCATGTACATTTATTGGCCGTTAGCATGCTGGCTAACCTAGCTATAGCTATCAAGCAACCCACTTGTACCACTTATGTTTGCTATGCTTGAATAATAGATTATGTCTAGTTTCAAGAGGAGTAGTTAGATTTTTGTAGATTAATAATTACAAACTGGATAATTTGGTGTATGTGTCAGTGGGGTTACTGGTGGATACTCAAAGAAAATGTAATGGCTAAATACACACTGCTCCAGCAGCGAACTCAGTCATTGGAGGTTACCTTGCTCCTTGAGACATTCAGAGAGCTCGGCAGATCTGCCCGAATTGTTAGGGCAGAAAGTGTAAGACATTCAAAAGTGTGGGCTCACTTTACGAAATTTAACGATAAAGCAGTCAAATGCAATATTAATGTTAAATCATAAATAATAAATGATGAGCTGATAGGGCACTAGACACAGATTCTTTTTCCTTAAAATGTTTAATTCATTATTATTATTATTATTATTATTATTTTAACGGTGGAGATTTGTTGGCCTGTTAGCATGCTGGCTAACCTAGCCAGCTATCAAACAACCTATGTGTACCATTTATGTTTGCTATGCTAGGACAATAGATTACTTCTAGGTTCAAGAGGCGAAGTTAAAAACATTTTGGGTTTTTGTTTTCTGTTATCCCGAAAACAAAAGCCCACAGCTCTGAAAATACACATTCTGGGCATGCAAGACCATGAGTCTGGAATATATATTTAATAGCACATTTGTTCGTCTGCAATATGTTTTCACAAAATGTTTATGCATCTGCAGTAACTTAAACATTCAGCCACTGTATTCCAGATTTACAGACCTACATTTACATAAAAGCAATAGAACACTACTGTGTTGATCGCAGCTTTAAATTATCCAGTTTACTGAGGAATGCTACTTTTTAAAATACATCCAGGAATCAGGGATCATAACAGCATTTAATAATTATATATTTAAAATGTCAAACATCAGACATTATTAACTTTAATAATATTCCTTGAGATATGCAAAAAATTAAATTAAATATCAATTTAACAAGTTGATTAAATGAAAAATTAACAATGAACACAAACAGCAGAATTTAACATCTCCTTGGTGCCTTTAAACACTTCTCAGCTTCCACCTCAGTGGAAGCTCATCATGGCAGCTGTATGTGAAAAATGTAGACTGTTATTAGAAAAGAATATTACAAGAGACACAAAATAAGTATTACACAGTGTTTGCATGCATGGAATACAAATAGTCGAAATACGCATTCAGATTAAATATTAAACAGAAATTAAATATCTGTATTCAGCCCAAGTTACATTTTGTAAAGGCAGTATTAAGAATACACTTACCTTTTAAATTTTAGGAGGACATCTAATCTTCAAAAGAAACACCACCAATGCTTGTTTATTAACTATTTTAAAATCAGTGCATGGTATGTAGCAAACATATGCTACAGCCATCCGTGACCGGAAGTCATCTGGTGGTTGTAACTTTCCTCAGAGCGTGTTCAGCTGTCCAATGACGTTGCGTGAGCAGCAGTGAGAAAAGATGCGGTGGTGCTTCACAGGTCTCAGAGGAAGCCTGTGCTAGCCTTCACCCTCATGCCGACGTGAAACGGACACGTCGGGTGCTTGTGAGACTGTCAAGTAAAACGTTAACCTAAGAGCGAATGTTAGCTAGTTGGCTATGCTAGCTAACGTCAAATAGCTTGTTGAAATGTTGCATTAGCATAGCTACATTATGATCAGTGTCCAAAGCAGTAACCTAGCTACTTCACACGGTATTCATTTCAGATTTTTAAAGAGTGAATATTAATAAAAAGACATTTTTTACAGTTATGTGTATATTTTTACAGATGCAGAAATGCATTGTAATATTAGATTAGATTAGGTTTAACTGCTTTGTGCAGTTAGCATCTAACCAGAAGTGCAAATACAGTATTATTTACATATAAAGTGCATGAGGTAACCGTGGTAAGTGATGCTGTGGTCACAATATGTACAGTTGAGGATGGTAGAGAGGTATAAAAAGATGTGCAAGTATAAATATAATATACATATATACAAAGAAAATTCAAATGTTGGTTGTATGTACTCTGAGAGCAGCATATGTGAAGGGTAAGTATGCAGGGTAAAACATGTACAGTAACTGTCTGTGCAAATATCAATAGTGCAGTAATAGGCTGCAAATATGAATAGTCCAATAGTCCAACATTTGCTTATGTGTACTATTTTCACAGTTGCCAAAATAGTAAAACTTACTTGTGAGTATTATTTTCACAGATAAACCGACCAGCAATGTAGAGGGGGGCACTGACGCTAATGATCAGATAGCTGTGACACATTGTGATGCAGCCACACAATGGGAAGATCCAGTTGTGTCAGACAACAGCTATGCTGCCTGTGCACCACTTCACCTGCCCCTTCTGTGTGATCAGGCAACACAGTGTACTGAACCAGCACAAACGCATGCTGATGTACTAAGAAATGTCCACCATTGTATATACAGGATTTCCTTTAGATGCATTTAATTCACTGGCTGATGACCTGACACACAGATAAAACAACTGCTTCCAGTTACACCCCAAAGATCAGCTCTTAACGACCCTGATGAAGCTTCAGCTAAATTTTTTGCAGGATGACATTGCAGAGAGGTCAGTAAGGTCACTTCATGTTGGTTGGACCTCATGGAGGAAATGATGAGGTGTTACATCCCGTGGCTGCACAGGGAGACAATCCAAACAACAATGCCTCAGTGCTTCAGAGAACATTACCCAAACACTATGTGTACTTGACTGTTCAGAGACTCTGCTTCAGAATCCACACAACCTTGACTAAAGAGGTGAGTCTTACAGTCACTATTACGGCCAAAAAAACATCAAGTACTTAGTGGCGGTTGCACCCTGTGGGCTAATAATGTTCATTTCACCAGCGTATGGAGGAACATGTAGTGGTAAGTTCATCACAGCAAATTCTGACGTTCTGGAATATCTACACCTAGGTGATGAGGTCATGGCTGACAGAGGGTTTGTCTTCCAAGATTTCCTCTATGAAAGGAAAGTTAAGCTCATCCTGCCAGCGTTTATCAAAGGAGGCATGCAACTTTCAGAAGAAGACACCACCAAAACTAGGCGCATTGCCAATGTACGTGTCCACGTTGAACGGGTCATAGAAAACTTCAGAATAATTTCTCAAACAGTCCCAATTAACCTTGTGCCTAAATTTGACAAGATTCTGAGAGTTTGTGCAGCCCTGTGTAACCTTCATGGTGATATAGTTCATGACTCAGAAGTTGATCAGTAAGGCTCTGCTTGTGAGCACTTGATGCATTTAAAACTTTCATTATTAACAGTTGTTTCAGTCAGTTCAATCAGTTTGTACAGTTTGATTGAGGTTTTATTGTTCATTTTTTCCAAATCTATACAAAACTTGAACTGACATTTATTGTTCATTTTTAGATATCAACAAGTAGAAGTTTTTGTTCATTTGTACAAATCTATACAACTATAGACCCACTGCGCCTCTGCAGCGCTTGCATTTGATGGTTTAAAGTGGAAAAAACACTGCAGGCTGCTGCAGGCTGAGCGGTGGCGGACCACACACACTCTTCGCTGTGCCGTTGCTCTCTTAAGAGGGCGGTCCTTCACCGAGAAAGGGCGTGGTTTCAGGGTTTTGCTATCAAACTTAAATCAAGGTGCGGAGCATCACAGTTCACCTTTACTCCCTACCCCGTGAGAAGACAGAACGGCGTGTCTCACAGTGAAGACGATAAATGGAACACTTCAGGTGCATTATGTACTTAGTATGCCTCTTTGTATGTTTGCTTTGCCAAAGTTTTTAATTGATTTACTTTTTTTTCATTTTTCTTTTCAGGATTAAAAAGCTACCGGACAATGTGAAGGAAATGCTCCAGAGGGTCCATGCCTCAAGGAGTTCAAAGGCCAGAAAATATTGTTTTTTTAATGATCTAGTTGTTGTCTTTCATTTGCCTGTGTTTTTAGTTTGTCTTAATTAATCCATTATTACTACGTCATTTATAATTTTACATCTTTCTCTGAACATAGGAAATAAAATTTCCTATGTTCAGAGAAAGATGCTTAAAAATCTACCCAGACCAGGTAGTGTATTTTGACAAATGTTTTTTTAATATTCATTTAGTTTTTACATCATTGTTTTTAGACTCTTTTGTGAGATGCTTTATATGTTTGGTTAGGACTACTATCGGTGGCTCAAGTGGCCATGGAAAGGGTCCCAAGAGCTACAGCGTGGCAGAGGAAGAAGATAATGGAGGAGGACAAGAAGACGCAGGAGAACGGTGGCAGAGTCCATCGCCGGCAGGACCCAACGGCCTACCCCTGTAAACTCTGTCAAGGGTGAACTTTGGCCACAGCTACTACAGGGGCAAAAGCACAAGGAGTGTCTCAGACTGGCTGGTGGAGCAGAAGAGTGCAGCTGGACAGGATCAGCTGAGGGCTATCCTGAAAAACAACTGCCTGGAGGATGAAGAAAAGGCTGGAGAAGGAAAAGGCCACCATACTCTTGTTTTATTTTTTATAATCTGAGTTATTTTTTGTTTTTATAATCTGTGCTTTATAAACAATACAGTATTTGGGCAGATCATTTTTTTTATTAAATTATTTTTGAGAAATATAAAAAATCTTAATAATCTAAATAATACAGCATCACTCATTTGCAGGGCACATACAAGCAATAAATTATAAATATAAAAAATGAATTTAAATAATACAAAATACTAATTTATTTACAAAGTATGTTCTGTACACCTGTACTATCACAAGTTATAGATGTAATTAAAAGTTCTCATTTATTTACAAAGTACATGCAATTATATCACAATAAAGTGGTTGTAGGTGGAATGACTCAAGGGAGGTAGAACCCGTGCGCAGTGCAGCATGGAGATAAAGGATGTTGAGCATTCTATGCAATTATTCTACCAAAGTAAGGGACAGAAGGACAGGACATGCACACTAGAGCCAACTAAGCCATGAGTGCTATGAGTGGGTTTAATATTCAATGGGCCAGTTACAACACTGACCTTAACTTCTTCTGCACCACTCTCAAAGAGCTAATAAATACATTGATGTATAGGAAAAAGCTACAATACATTCATTACATATTGTATGTAACATCATTCCTTCAAAAATAAAAGACGAAATCATGAAACACATACCTGGTATGTCCACCTCCATTGCGCACACAATCAGCTCATCATCATTCTCCTCACAACGAAATGCTGGCCTTAGATCAATTCTAGAAAATACTTCTAAATAAAAATAAAATAAATTAATGTAAGGAGTGAGTGATATGGCAAAAATATAGAATCATGGTAATTTAAGACAACTATTGTAATGTTAATGTTTTCATAGTGCATCTATCACTTTTCACATTTCATTTTTTGGATATTTGTTATGCTGCAACAGACCCAACACAGCCTTAATGACACGTTTCAAAAATATTATGAAAAAGTGTGATCAGGTGTTGCGTGGGTATGTTTCACTATATTTTGTTTTTCTGATGATTGAAAAGCCACAGTATTGCCACATCTAAAAATGACTATAAAAGCTATGAACATAAAATTTTTGTTTAAACACTGCACTAAATCCAATTAAACAAAACTAATTCTGCTCTCTTTCTGAAGGAACATGCTTTTGGTCAGGGTCCATAAATACTGACTACATGATCTTTAAATGACAATATGCTCACAAAAGTCATTTGTAATGTAATTTACTGTTCATATGATAAAATATTGCCATATCGGTACTAGTAATTGACAAATTTAATATTCTACGTATAAACAATGTTTGATAGCAATTAAAATCATTCCAGCAATTTAGCAAGATAAATTAATATATAAAAGGAGGAAAATTTGTTAAAGAAAAACTCCAGTGGAAAAAATATTTAAAAAAATAAATGATACATAAACATTTTACAAAGATTAAGCAAGATAATCAAAAGAAAACTGACAAAAAGGAAGAATTCTACAGGGACAAAAACATTTTACTGTTTAATAAAAAACACTATTGAAACTGTGATGTGTAGCCAGCAAGCTAACACCCCTTAATTAGTGCAGAAATACGATTATAACATACATACATGTGACTGGGCAACCACACTGGCCAATTGCACAGGGCCAGTTCCAGTCATTCCCAGTCACCAATCATTTGAGACAGCTGTAAAACAAATCTTCCAAACAATTCTTCCCGCAACCAATCAGAAGGAGAGAAGGGTGGGACTTGGCAAAACAGCTGGTCTTCTTTAGCACGAAGATGGTTCACCCAGAGGTGCAATGCACGTCCATGAACTTGGGGGGCGGAGCTTCTGAAGGAGCACTGAAGGGAGGGGTGTATTTGTTTTGCTTGTGAGTTCAAACATCAAGCGTTGTTCTCCAGATCGATACTGTACCTTTAAAATATTAAGAGATAGTGGAGCTGCCCAGTCATTTATCTTAGCTCAGTTGTTGCCATTCTCTGATCAGTCATTCTGTGGCTGGTATGCTGTATATCAGGGGCAAGAAATGGCTAATATTAAAGCCTAGCAGTGCATACAGCATACTGTTATCAGTCTCAGGACTCAAAACTTTTTTCTCATGTAATGTCATGGTTGATTTTATTTTTGTTTGTACAGATTATTTCCACTGAAATCGCCAAGTCAATTCGGCTGTGATGACAAATATGCAAAAAACTAACTTGATTACTCAAGAAATAACTTGAGACATGTCTGCTGTTATGAAATTCATTCATCTACTCTACAGTCAAATATTTTTCTCATAATGATCTTACTAAAGTTGCAGTAGATTTAGTAGTAAACACATTTTCTACACATGACTTGTTCTCAGAACTGTTCCTGTTTTAAATCAAGGTCTGGCCAAATAGTAAGTTGTATATCACTAAGGATATTAAACATGTGATCAATCAGAGGACGAAGGCCTGTAGAAATCAGGACTGGGGTGCTGTTAAACTTATATAAAAAAAAATATATATATATATATATATATATATATATAATATATTATATATATATATATATATATATATATACATATATATTACATATATATATATGAGAGGGAAGCTGAAAGAGGCGAAAATGATGTATAGTAAAAGACTGGAGGATGCTTTTAGAACCAAGAACCCAAAGAGACGCTGAGACACTATGAAGAAAATGATGGAGATGTTGTCAGTAAGGAAACCAATTCCAGTGGAAAATGACTTTGAATTCTCAAACTTATTGAATGGTTATTTTACGAGGTTTGAGACTGAAATGGTGGACATTGAGGATAAATGTACCGATATTCTCAGGACTATTATACCCACTAGCTTACTTAAGATAATAATCTCTGTAGGTGATGTACTAAGCACATTTAGATGAAGTAATGTAAGAAAAGCTACTGTTCTAGATAATATTAGTGCTTTTGTTCTAAACTCATTTGCAAGGGAACTGGTTCCAGTTTGGCAAGTAGTGTTCCAGCTGTCTGTAGATACACACACTATTCCTAGAATATGGAAGACATCATATATTACTCCAGTCCTTAAGAAATCATGTCCTAGGGATTGTAAGGATTTTCATCCAGTAGCAATTACATCAGTCTTGATGAAATCTTTTGAGCAGATCTTAGTTCGGGGTCCTACTAAGGCAATGAATGGTACAAGATTCATATCAGTTTGCTTATAAACAAGGCCGTAGTACCGAAGATGCAGTAACTACATTGGTCCACTTTGTGTTAAAAGATTTGGACAAGCCTCATACATATGCTAGAGCACTTTTTCTGGATTTTTCTTCTGCATTCAACACCATCAGACCTGATATTCTACTGTTAAAAATGGTTGAATTAGATATTAATCCTTATCTTCTCTACTGGTATAGGGATTTTCTTATTAACAGAGTACAGCAGGTGAAAGTGAATAAAACACTATCACTGCCTGTTATAACTAATGTTGGAGCACCAGAAGGATGTGTAAGTTCTCCGCTGCTATTTACATTGTATACAAATAACTGCAAAGCTCAGGAACCAAATCATTTTATTTTAAAATATTCTGATGATTCTGTGTTATTAGCTTTGTTGCTGATAATGATGATTAGTAAGTAAGTAAGTAAGTAAGTAAAGTTTATTTATATAGCGCTTTTTACAACAGGTGTTGTCACAAAGCAGCTTTACAAGGAAATGAGCATTACAAAAAGAAATCCGGGTCCGAGCCCCCATGAGCAAGCCAGTGGCGACAGTGGCAAGGAAAAACTCCCTAAGAGAAACAGGAAGAAACCTTGAGAGGAACCAGGACTCAGAAGGGGAACCCATCCTCCTCTGGTCAACACCGGATAGTAAACATTGTTAGTATAAAGTATTATAGTACAAAAACAGGGTAAAAGGTGAAGGAAACAATTAATTTGAATAGTTCAGTTCATGCTGCAGCAGCATCAGTGGGGTCAGGTTGTGGGGGTGAGGTTTGCACGGTGAGCAGTGGCACCCGATCAAGGCAGCAGAGGCAGCAGCATCAGCAGCAGGATGGGCAGCTGTTCAACTCAGCAAAGGAAAGAGAGGAAAAACACAGTCAATGGGTGATTGATTAATTTGAATTAGTTTGAATGATTGATTGGTTCAAGTGAATAATTTTGAATAGTTCATGCAGCAACAGCAGTAGTATCAGTGGGGTCAGGTTGTGAGGGTGAGGTTTGCACGGCGTTGTACAGCAGGAGGCTCAATGTTGGTAACCTGGTCCAGAGGGCTGGCAAGCAGTGGCACCCGATCGAGGCAGAAAAGGCAGCAGCATCAGAACGCACAGGATGGGCAGCTGTTCAACTCGGCGAGGAAAAGAAAGGAAAACACACAGAGAGGAAAACACACAGAGTTAGTTCTGTAATGGGTGACCGATCACAAATTACAGTGTTAGCAGAGACTCTGGCAGGTATAGAACAGGGAAAACTAATTACCAAAGGCTTGAATATACAAGTAGGTTTTTAGCTTAGACTTAAACACTGAGGCTGTGTCTGAGTCCCGAACATTAACAGGAAGACTATTCCAAAGCTGGGGGGCTTTGTATGAGAAAGCTCTCCTCCCTGACGTAACTTTATTAATTCTGGGTACTAATAGTAAGCCAGCACCTTGTGATCTAAGTAGGCGGGATGGTTCATAGTGAGAGAGAAGTTCACTCAGGTACAGCGGGGCGAGTCCGTTTAGTGCTTTATAAGTCAGCAAGAGAATTTTATAATCAATCCGAAATTTTACTGGCAACCAGTGTAAGGCTGATAAAACTGGGCTGATATGGTCAAACTTTCTGGTTCTTGTAAGGACTCTGGCTGCAGCGTTCTGGACCAACTGAAGCTTGTTAACGCTTTTGCTGGGACATCCAGCCAGCAGGGCATTACAGTAATCTAGCCTTGAAGTAATAAATGCATGAACTAACTTTTCTGCATCCTGTAGAGATAATGCATTTCTCAATTTAGCAATATTGCGGAGATGCAGGAAGGCTGTTCTAGTAATATTAGTTATATGTCTGTCGAAGGACAGATCAGGGTCTATAATGACACCAAGGTTTTTTACATATGAGCTTGATGCAACTGAGAAATTGTTAAGTTTAAGTGTTAAATTAGACAGTTTGTTTCTAGCTGCTTTTGGACCAAGAAGCAGAACCTCTGTTTTATCCGAGTTTAGAAGGAGAAAGTTACTCGACATCCAGTCCTTTATGTCTTGTATACAGTCTTCAATCTTGCTAAGTTTAATTCTATCATCTGGGTCGCTTGCTAAATATAACTGAGTGTCATCGGCATAGCAGTGGAAGTTTATGCCGTGTCTAGTGATAATGGTGCCCAGTGATAGCATATATAAAGTGAATAATACAGGTCCTAAAACAGAGCCTTGTGGAACACCATATTTTACTTTTGTGAGAACAGATGATTCACCGTTTATATTAACAAACTGATACCGATCAGTGAGGTAGGACCGGAACCAGGAAAGAGCTGTTCCTGTTACCCCTACAAGGTTTTCTAGTCTGTCTAGTAAGATAGTGTGGTCTATTGTGTCAAATGCCGCACTAAGATCGAGGAGAACTAACAAGGACACATGATCTTGGTCAGAAAATAATAATAGATCATTTACAATTTTTACTAGTGCTGTTTCTGTACTATGATGTGGCCTAAAACCAGATTGGAATTTTTCATGTATTTGATTCCTATGTATTTTTTTTGCTACAACTTTTTCCAAGATCTTCGATATAAAGGGGAGATTCGAGATGGGTCTATAATTTGAAAGTTCGCATGGATCGAGGTTCGCTTTCTTAATCAGCGGTCTAATTACTGCTAGTTTAAGAGATTTTGGGATGTACCCAAGGCTAAGAGAAGAGTTTATTATTGACAGAATAGGCTTGGTTATTTCTGGCAGAATTTCCTTGAGTAAACCTGTAGGAATCGGATCTAGCATACAGGTAGATGATTTCGCGGAAGAGACTATTTTAAATAGTTCATTTTCTTGGAGTAAGGTAAACGATTCCAGCCTCTCTGCAGGAATTATAATATTTTCAAGGTTGAGGCTGGCATTATGGGGAAGCAGGTTTCTAGAGTTTAATTGCGTATTCTGAATTTTCTGCCTAATTTTTTCAATTTTATCACTAAAGAAATTCATAAAATCGTTGCTGCTATAGGCTGATGGCATCTGGGGTTCACTAACTGTTTTGTTCTCTGTTAGTTTAGAGATTGTGCTGAAAAGTAATCTAGGATTATTCTTATTGTTTTCTATGAGAGAGGAGAGATAAGATGAGCGTGCTGTAGCAAGTGCTCGTCTATAGTCTGTAAGGCTCTCCTTCCAGGCGGACTGGAACACTTCTAGCTTAGTCAGGCGCCATTTACGCTCAAGTTGTCTGGCGTTCTGTTTTAAAGCCCGAGTGTTGTCATTATACCAGGGGGCGAGTTTTTTCTGCCTTACTATTTTACTTTTTAATGGGGCCACACTATCTAGAGTAGATCGAAAACTATCCTCTAAGAGCTTGGTCATAGCATCTAGCTCAGTAGGATTAGATGGACAGCTGAGAGCGGCTGATAATTTAGGAAGGTTTCTAATAAAGCCACCAGCTGTGGAGGGAGTTATTGTCCGCTTGACACAATAACATGGTGATGAACGCACATTACCACTAAAGTGAATTTCGTAAGAGATTAAGTAATGGTCAGAGACTGCTGTGCTCTGGGGGAGAATGGCTAAGTTATCTATGTTTACACCAAAAGTCAGTATTAAGTCTAGAGTGTGGTTGTGGTAGTGTGTGGGCCCCTTTATGATTTGGGTGAAACCTATGGAGTCTATGATAGATATAAATGCCTTGCTTAGTGCATCTTGGGGATTGTCTAAATGGATATTAAAATCTCCGACAACTATTATTTTATTTGAAAGCGTTATTAGACTTGACAGAGAATTCCTGTAAGAACTGAGAATAAGGCCCTGGTGGCCTGTAGACTGTAATTAGTGTAAAGGAAGTTTTATTTGTTCCTTGATCACTTATATTAAGTAAAATAACTTCAAAAGAAGAGAATGTATAGCCTACTTTCTGCCTCACGCCTAAAGCTTTAGTATGGATGGTTGCTATACCTCCACCTCGGCCGCTTAAACGAGGGCTATGTGCATAGCTGTAGCCTGGGGGTGTGGCTTCGTTTAGACTAAAGTAGTCATCGGGTCTAATCCACGTTTCTGTGAGGCACAGAGCATCAAAGCTGTGATCGGTAATAATTTCATTAACAACGACGGCTTTAGGAGTAAGGGAACTTATATTAAGCAGTCCTAGTTTTAGACCATGATATTGATCTATTTCAGCAGGGTGTTGATGGGCCAGTAGATTGGTGCAATGAGAATGATCTTATTAGAAAGAAGACAGAGGAGGTTATTTTGGTCTCTCCCCTGATTCATATCCACCTCCTCAGTTCATGATCATGGAAATTAAACAGGTTACGTCATATAAATTCCTTGGTGTACATATAGATGCAGCACTATCATGGAATAGTCATATTGATTATGTCTTTATTAAGATGTAGCAACGTATTTATTTTTTCTGTAGGTTAAGATTGTTTGGGGCCAGTAAACAGATTTTATTTTTGTTTTATACTACAGTAATCCAGAGTGTGATGCAATACTGTGTGACAGCATGGTATAGTTGTCTCTCTGTGAAATCAAAGACGTGATTGTTTAGACTGATACAAATCTGTTCCAAGGTTGCAGGTCAGCCTCTGGAGGAAGGTTTTATAATTGCCTGGAGGAAAAATATGGAAATATTAGCTTGTGGTATTTTGTCTGATCCATTTCGTGTGCTATATGGTGAATATAATATTTTGCCTTCAAACAGATGTTTTAAAGTACCGAAGTCAAAATTTAACAGGTTTAGGAATTCCTTCATCCCTCAGTCAGTTGTGATACTTAACCAAATGAGTGAACTGTTTAGATGAGTCACAGGTAGCAAAACACAGATCTTGGGTTGGGTTGTAGGGTGTACTGTGGTGGTAATGGTGTAAAGTGTATTGTTGTGATTTATTGTATGTGTTTTTTTATTGTATTTATTGTTTGTGTTTGTGTTTGTCTGATTGCCTGTCATCTTTCCCTCCCCCTCCCCCTTATTTTCACCACAGAGCTGCTATGATGCAAGAAAAATTTCAGAGAAATCTGACAGTAAAGTGTATTGTATCATATTGTATATGCTAGGCTAATTGCAAACCCCTTTTACTTCCACTCTTTTTCCCCCTGTTAACTGATTACAATCTTGTGTCTGTTCTTTTGACAATAAACTAGACTAACTTACCTCAGGCTGCAACTGAGAGAATCGGTGTGTTCTGCATTGTTTGTAAATCACATTATCTGTAATGTAATGACAAAGGTAATGACAACAACACCTTAAAAAGAATTTCAAACCAGTCTACCACATGAACCAGTATATCGCCCACTACTACACACCATCATTTCATCATTTGCATCACCCCACATTGACATTAGATATAAAGTCTACTCCCTCATCCAGTCTCACGTTTTATTATTTTACATTTATTTGCATATTTGCCAGTTAGTGTGTTATTTGTTTGGAAATGTGTTGATCGTCTCATGATGTAAACATCCATGTGATAATGTTTTGATCCAGGCTATTTGGGGTAATTACACAGGTCTGACATCCCTTTCAAATTGGCCAGTCAAATCACGCACAGACAAGTCTAAACTTCGGTGTTATTGGCGCAGCGCTTGATGCTTGTTTAATACAATACAGAGCTAGCAACAGCAACTGCTGCTGGTGACATTTTAACACTCACTAACTAGATTGAGGATAATTCTGTCCCAAGTGATTTTTTTCCAAGTGATTCTTGATTGAATAGGAGAGCTTGTTGCTGCACAAACACTGATGTTCTTGACATGGTGACCAGTTCAGAGGACGGTCAGAGGACCACTAGTCTTGGATTAACATTGACCTGCACATTTCACTGCTTTCCCTGCTTTAGCACACCCATTAAAAATAGTCAGCAGTTATTATTTAGCTGGGCCAGATCTCCAAAATTATATTATTGTTTAGATTATCTTAACAATACTGGTAGAGAGTGTTAGTGTTCACTGTGATGCTTGATCCACTGTTTAACAGTAATCTTTGTTCTAAGATGCTTTCAGAAAATATTATTCTGGATAGTGTTTTAGTTTGCACAGTATAGTAGATAAAACGTTTAAAAAAGTGTGGAGTTTTGATATCATAGGTGTGTAGTTAGTGACCAATGTAAAACGAGCCAGGAAATGATATGCTGCACTGAAATATTTTCACATGTTTACTGTTTCAGAAAGAGTGTACTTAAAATTGCCTTTTTTATGAGGGAGCATGTAAGGGCATCATGATTTTGCATATTTTTTCTTAAACTTAGGATACCGATCCAGAGGAGTCTTACAAAAGCAGAGAAAAAATATCATCGTTGAAGTGATGGAGGATGAACTTGCTCAGACACTTGTGAACCTGGCCATTGTCATTGAGGGACCAGTGGTAATGGAAAATCTTTATGACTTTATGACACCACAGCCTTCATGACGCTTTTTGGACTGTTGTATACGCTGAACAAGGAATATCCAAAGGGACTACAATGCACAGGCAGTGCAAAACATCTCTGACTAGGAGGCAGGTGCACCAGCAGAGTTCAGTGCCTAAAGAATAAACTCTTCAAGCCGTAGACAGAGAAAGTGTTGCTGTTCAGTTGGTGGGTATTTTACCCACATTTATCACTGTGAAGTCCATCCCTTAAGATGAAATAAGTCAGCTGGGTTGGTTGCTACACCACTTTGGACCCTGCATTCTCAAAGACAGTCCAGTCCGATGGTCTGATTTTGTTGTTTGTTGGCTGCAACATTGTAAAGCCTTTTATTGTTGGTAAATTCAGGAGCAGCTAAACATCTGTTTTTGTTCATTTTCTTTTTATCCTGTCATAGGATGTTGATGCTCCCTTAACAAAGTTTTTTTTTTAAACTTTGTGGTCAGATGAAATGTGTTCAGATGTGGACTAAGGTTAAAATAATTACATATAATAGTTGGTGTTTGTATTTTACTCTTCTGAACTACATACCACAGTCATACTACTAATTTGCTGTTTTTCTCCTCTTGATTCATGTTGCATCTGCTGAGACTGTGAGATTAATAAAACAAAGCTTGTTTCTTTTAGAGAGTAGTGCCTCTTCTGTTTCTTTACACTTCAGACACCAACTATGTTCTTTAAGTTTAATGACAAAACTTAATATTCCTTAGTACTGATTTCCAATGTATGTTTTTAGTTCACTCACCTTTAATCAGCTTTCTTTAGTAAACAAGAATGTAATTGTTACATAAATTATTATAGTTATATAGTTTGTTAAGCAAAGAAAGAAAAATGAATGTAACTCTCATGGTTCTCATGTTAGCTCAACCAAATATTTATTTTAGTGTTGACAAAAATATCAATAAGTATAACTACTAATTTACAAAAGTTGAGTGAACAAAAAAAATAATTCAGGGAAATTCTGTACCAAAGCTAAACATTTTTTACAGTGCAAGTGGCCTATAAACTTTGGTTACCTATATTATTAATAGATCTTGGACAACAGTTGTGGTAACATCACTTATTAAAATGGCTGCAGAAACCAGAGAAACCCCTGCAGAAAAAAGATGATCTTGATTGCTCTTATCTAACTATACACTCTTAAAAAGATGGTTCTTCAAGAGTTCTTTAGTAAAGGTGACGGTTCTAAATAGGATCATGAACACTCAAGAAAACATTCGTATGCTTAATTGGTTTTTGCATGATTAAACGGCTCTTCATATTGAGAATACTGCATATGGTTTTATATATATACATATATATATATATATTATATATATATATATATATATATATATATATATGATCCTTTTTGAAAAGGGTACTACATAACACCAAAAATGTTCTTTACATTGTAACAATAGCACAGAATTTTTGGTGCTATATAAAACCCTTTTCAAAAAGCGTTTAAAACACATTCTCTGTCAATCTGAAGAACCATTTCACCATGTAAGGAAACATTTAAGCATGACATTTAAACATGTAGGCCAATCTCCAACTTATCTTTTTTATCTAAAGTTTCAGAGAAGGTTGTTGCCAGCCAGTTAGAGACTTATTTGGAATCCAGCATGATGTATAAAGTTTTTCGCTCTGGATATCGCACATTTCACAGCACTCAAACTGCGCTGGTTTGTGTGGTTAATGATTTTTTTGGTTGGCCGCAGATTCTGGTTCTCCTAGCCTGCTCATTTTACTTGAGTGCGGCCTTCAGTACAGTCCAGGGGTCAGCACTGGGTCCTATCCTGTTCCTTATTTATATAGTTCTTCTGGGCTATACTTTTCACAAGAATAATATTTCTTTTTAGCATTTTTGGATGACACAATATATTTTCAAACACAAATTCACAGCTTGCTTTATCTTGGGCAACTAGCTGCTGTGGGGATATACATGGTTGAATTGCTAAATTATTTAGCAGTTAAATAGTACTAAATTTGAGGTGATTTTTGTAGGCACCAGATTGGTTTATCTTGTAATTAGGTAGCTTTGAACATGGCTTTCAATCTACAAATGCAGAGTATGCAGGAACATGTGTAATGTATGTTTGCAGTCACAAACTGCATGTATATGAAGAAAAATGTCTGAAACCACACTTCTCACAAAAGTCTGAACATACTCTGTTTAAGAATGCAGTTTAGTTTTACCAGATCTCTACTGACCAGCTTAGCAGATAGCTCAGCTCGCTAACAGGCTAAGAGGCTACCCTTTGGTACTATTCAGAGTAAGGCTTGGAATTTTAAATATATTCGTAAGGTTTCAGTGAAAAACTGCTTAAACAAAGAATATATAATATGAATGTCTTACCAGTTTTAAACGTCCTTATTAATGTAGAGTTCCAACAAGTAGCACTTAATCCAGGGTGGAGAAGTGAATGTAAATCTCAGTTAACATATCACAGGGATTCCCACAGAGACAGTCATATTATTAGTACAATAAAATGTACTAAAAATGTAATAAAATAAAGAATTTTCAAAAAGAAAAATGCAGTACATTACATGAGGTCAGATGGGCTCTGCAGAAAACAACAACTACATAACAGTTTGATGCATATCTTAAAGAAACAGACTTTAAAAACCATCAAAAATCAATGCAAGTATAATAAGAACAATTTACTTCCAGAAGTATGCAGCACTGGAGCTGTGGCTTCAGTAATGGACCCTGTGCATTTTGTCTATATGTTGTTCAGAAAATAATTTTATGTTTTTTACCCGTTTGAATGTACTTGATTCATTTCTTATTATTTATTACTTTTTGTTTCTGTTAATAAATAAATAAATAAATAAATGATACATTAAAACCCAACATTGGTGCAATATCATTTTATTGTGAACTTTGTTGTTATATTTCACACTACAGTATCAAAATGAACTGGGAAGAGACTGTTACTGATGTCCAGCTTTCTCAGAATCCTCAGAGCACAGAGGATTGTGTCCACATTTGGGGCAAGGCTGGGCCAGTGTTCTGGAGACCAGGCTGCTCAAGTCAGCGAGCACTGATGGTGACATTGAAGGGATACAGAGTGAGATCAATGCAGCCAAGGTGCTCTGCAGCTGGGCAGCATTCCGGTGGAGGTCTGTGGTGGTGGTCTGGACCAAATCAGTCATTTTGGCCAGAAGAGACAGCAGGATAGGGTCCAGGCTGGACTTGATAGAGGAGGTCAGGGATGGAGCATCAGTGATGTCGTCCTGGCTGATTCCGAGATCCAGAGAAGTCTTTGAGGTGTTAGGAGTCGCCTCCTCAATCAGACCTGACTGAGGGGTCTGACTTCGGGAGGTGGAGGCCAAAGTCATGGGCTTGGAACCAGGGTTCCGTTTCGCCTTGACCTGCAAACGGCGCTTCACGTGGATGAGCAGCTCAGGGTGCTCTCTGCAGAAGTAGCCGTTGTAGAAAACCTCTTTCTATAGTAAACATGGAGAGTGAATAGGTTACAGCCCGTTTGCATGTGTGACATCTATTCAGCTGCAGTTGTTCAGGGGCCACCAGGGGTCACCAGTTCTGATCCGGAAGGGCCAGAGTCCAGCACAGTTTGGTGATTTCCACCCACAAACTGGGAAATTAAACTGTAAAGGTCTCCTCTCCCTAGAATGGGAACTGTTGGTCGCTATTCTTAGCCATCTTACCTTAGAAGTAGATTACCTTAGAAGTCTTCTTGAAGCCATACAGGTTGAGTTGTCGCATGAAGCTCTTCATAACTGAAGTCTCGAAGATCTTTAACTCTCCCTGTCGACTGAGAATCTCAGCCGAGAAAAGCTCTACACCAATGATAATGCAGGTTTCCCACCGGTGCCATTCGATGGACTTGTAGATGTCGTTCTCCACTATGTGCCACAACTTCTGTGGGAAGGTGAGTGTGGAAAAGTTCACCTCCACACCATCAGTGCGGGTCCTTTTGATGGGGAATGTCTGGGCGAGGGTCTGGCCATCACTACCTTCACTCGCTTTCCTTTTCACTGTCTTGGTCATTTAACAGCATAAATCATCAACCTATCACTGAGAGTGATTAATCAAGAATGAACTGCTAAACGGAAATGTTGGGTTTATGAACTGTCACCCACTTGTGATGTCACTGATGATGTCATAATGGAGATGCATGGTGACAAATATTATATGTGCATGTGAGTAAGTGAGTGAGAGAGAGAGAGAGCTAGAATGCTGATGACATCACAGTGAAGCCACTGGCTGCTGTAAAATGAATGCTTCTCTATGAACATATCAATATTCTCAAAAAATGCTGATATAACCAAAATGTTCAGGTTTATTGTATTTTTCCACAGTAAAACCCAGTTTATGTTCTTTCGCAAGACATTTAATGTGTAAGAATGCATGTAAAAGTTTTATGTCTAATATAAAGCAACATAGGGCGGCACGGTGGCGCAGTGGGTTGGGTTCGATTCCCGGCCGGGTGACCAGGGTCATTTCTGTGTGGAGTTTGCCTGTTCTCCCCGTGCCTGCGTGGGTTTCCTCTGGGTACTCCGGTTTCCTCCCACAGTCCAAAAACATGTAATCAGGCCAATTGGACATGCTAAATTGCCCCTAGGTGTGAGTGTGTGTGAATGTGTATGTCTGTCTGTCTGCCCTGTGATGGACTGGCGACCTGTCCAGGGTGTATCCTGCCTTCCGCCCAATGACAGCTGGGATAGGCTCCAGCACCCCACCGCGACCCAGAAGGATAAGCGGTTTAGATGATGGATGGATGGATGGATAAAGCAACATAGATTATCTGATCTATAATTTCATAGGAATGGATGAAGCTATTCGAATACATCTACTTCCAAATACATCTTAGCACTCATGTAGGTTACTGTGTGTATCTGAAATAGGCATGTGCAGTTTGGAATTAAAACAAAAAAATAAACGCAACACACCTTGCCAGCAGGAATACAACAGTAATACCAATACTGACCCAGAGAATCCCACGTAGGTATCATTAAAGCAATCCTGATGGTCACAAACAGCCTGCAAGATTATGGAAGGGAACAGTTCCATGTTCCTGTAGCACTGACCATCAGGGCTGCTTCGTGGCTTGATGCGGACATGGCAGCCGTCGATTGCTCCAGCTGTTTTATGGAAGGCCCTGTGTCCTGCCAGCCCTGCAAACCCATGGGATATTTACTTCAAGTCTTCTGGTGCCTTGAA
This sequence comes from Colossoma macropomum, assembly GCF_904425465.1. Classification (NCBI taxonomy): domain Eukaryota; kingdom Metazoa; phylum Chordata; class Actinopteri; order Characiformes; family Serrasalmidae; genus Colossoma; species Colossoma macropomum. The sequence continues at coordinate 117,339 of NW_023494990.1, forward strand.
GAGGTGGATGACTTTGTGTCGAATGGCCACCACCTCCTCAGTGACCTCAGTGTGGATGATGTGGTGGACAGTGGAACGAGGCATCCCAAACCTATATGACCCTATATGATGTCCCGTTTGCCAGCCAGAACAGAAATACCAGGGTCTCAATTGTGGCACCCCATCCATATCACCTCTCTCGGTTGAGAAGCTCCAGCAGCACTGCCAGGGCCTCCGAAAATCTGGATGTGTGTCCTCCTGGTTGAAAAACCTGTCCAGCACAGGAACATGCAGATGTTAGTTTAGAAAAAGCCATCAAATTTCAAGTTGAAAAAGATCATTTACGGGTTTTCTCTTAAGACAACACAAGGCACATGTACTCAGTTGCTTTCCATTACATTTTTATTGCAACTAACCATTTCTTTCTGAGATTCACATCAGATGGAAACTCAAATATGGCTGTTTTTGTTTAGAATTAGTGCACGAAGGCTCGCTACAAGAACACTTACTGCTAACTTATGCCATTGCAAACATTGCAGATGGAAAAACTTCCCAAATGGGAAATGTTGAACCCAGAAATGAGAGAAAGGCTTGTAGAAATTGAGCATTGAGCAGTGTAGTATGTGCTTTATCTCCACCACAGTGAAACTGTACGCTCCTTTTTTGGTTCCTAGATAATTTCTTCCTACTAGAGGTGGAATAATGGCGGCGGTGCTTACGCTGCAAATAGACAGTTATCACAAATACTGTTTTCCTCACAGACTGACTGCACAGACACAGGGATTAAATAAAAATAAGCACACAAGTGATGCATCTGATTTGTGCTTGGCATCAGTGAAACCATGACAACCAACGGCCTGCTCAAGTTCAGAAACGCCCACAGGCAATGAGCAACCAGGGATCTGAGACGTCAGACGCACAGAGACGACGCACAGACGCACAGACTGCTGACCCGCCGCTCCAGCGCTATCTTTCTGCTAAGTTTCTAAATCAACCAAAAACGGTAAGTTCCTGCAATACCATGGCTACTGCTGGTTTCTTTGCCTGCTCAGAGTGTGGCATGTTTAGTTTAATCCCCTTTTCCACCTCTAGCGATAATGATAGTGGCTGTGTTTGTGCTAAGTGCCAGCTAGTTAGCTCCCTGGTGGAAAAGGTGGACCAGCTAGAGGTGCGCATCCAGGATTTATTAAGGGACAGACAGCGAGATTCACCGCTAGCAGCCCTGGGTGTCTTAGGGAGAGTCAGCACCCCCTCGACTCCGGCGTTAGAGCCCTCACAGCGGGGTGAATGGGTGACGTCTCGGCGACATAGCCGGAAAGCTAAGGCTAATGCTAACGCTGAGGCCAAAGCTAGCCCACCAGAACACCACGCTCCTCCGATTCACGTGTCAAACAGGTTTGCCCCGCTCAGCGAAACACCCGCTGAGGAGCCTGTTAAAAGTGCTCTGGTTATAGGAGACTCGATCGTTCGACACGTGAAATTAGCTACTCCTTTAGGGGCGCCAGCAGTAACAGTTAGCTGTTTACCGGGAGCCAGAGCGCCGGACATTAGCGGCAACCTTAGACTGTTAGCTAATAAGAGATATTCGAGGATAGTCATCCATGTAGGGGCCAATGATATTCGTCTGCGGCAGTCTGAGGTAACTAAGGGTAACATTAGAGAGGTGATTAAACTGGCCCAGACGATGTCCGATGCCGTAATCTGCTCTGGTCCCATCCCAATGCGGTGCGGCGCTGAAGCCTACAGCAGACTCTCAGCGTTAAACTGCTGGATGTCCAAGTGGTGTTCGGAAAATAAATTGGGCTTTATAGATAATTGGTTACATTTCGAGAGCAAGCCTGGTCTTATAGGTAGGGATGGTGTCCACCCCACGCGGGAGGGTGCTGCCTTACTTTCTTGCAGCATAGCACATAGCCTTTTAGTTAGTCGGCAGAGTAGTGTAAACAGCTGCTGACAATCCAGAGCCGGGACCAGGCCGCAGACAGACAGGCTAAACCGACCGTCTGCGAACCGCCTTGAGGCGTCACCTAGGATCCACTATATTGAGACTGTGTCTTTGCCCCGAATTAAATCAAAATCTAAATGTAGAAAAACTCAATCAGCCCGCCTCAATAACCTAATCAACATTAAATCATATTTAGATGATAGCAGCAACACCTCAGTTCTAAAATTTGGGTTATTCAATATAAGATCACTAAACTCAAAAGCAGTCATCGTAAATAAAATAATAAGTGATCATAAATTTGACGTTTTCTGTCTCACTGAAACATGGGTTAGACAGGATGAATATTCAGCACTAAATGAAGCCACCCCTATAGGCTATAATTATGTACACAGCCCAAGATTATCAGGCAACGGAGGTGGATTATGTGTAATCTACCAGAATACCCTAGATATCAGACAGAAACAGTGTGACACTTTCACTTCTTTTGAGGTTCTTTCCATCAACATTACAAATCCGGCCACAAAAAAGAACGCATTTTCATTATTTAACATTTACAGACCACCAGGGCCCTACACAGAATTTTTTAAAGAATTTAGTGATTTCACTGCAAACCTAGCTGTGTGCAATGATAAAGTAATAATTGTAGGTGATTTTAATATCCATTTTGAGAAGGCAGATGACCCACTAAAAAAGGCATTTACTTCAATCCTAGACTCTGTTGGTATTACGCAAAATGTAACAGGGCCTACACACTACTGTAGTCACACTTTAGATCTAGTTCTGACACTTGGACTTGACATAGACAGGCTTAATATCCTACCGCAAACCTCAGTAATCTCTGACCATTACTTAATTTCTTATGAGCTACGTCTTAGCCATAATATATGTACGTCCCCTCGCTATTCTACAAAGCGCTCAATAAAACCATTTACCGCCCTGCAATTCATAGAAAACCTCCCAGAACTAACAACCCTAGTCTCCACTCCATCAGACCCAATGGAGCTAGATGTACTAACCGACTATTTAGAAAATACCTTTCGATCTACTTTAGAAAATGTGGCGCCACTTAAAATCAAAAGGATAAGACAGAAAAAGCTTGCCCCATGGTACGATGATAAAACCCGTACCTTAAAACAAACAGTACGGAAACTAGAGCGGAAATGGCGATCAACCAAGCTAGAAGTGTTCCACTTTGCCTGGAAGGAAAGCCTTATAGAGTATAGAAATGCTCTCACTAAAGCTCGCTCAGCATATCTGGCCTCGCTGATCGAGACTAATAAATATAATCCTAGAGGACTGTTTAGTGTGATTTCCAGAATTACAAAAAATCAGGCAGGCACTGAACCACAAATTCCGGCGACTCTCACCAGTGATGTTTTTATGGACTTTTTTAATAATAAAATTGAAAATATTAGACAACAAACTCAACCCACAGTATTAAATCCAACTTGGCTGTCATCTGATGTGGCTGATATAAAACATAACGTAGTTGCAGAGGAAAGGCTGGAAACTTTCTACCCACTACCACAGTTAGAACTAGAGAAGATTATCTACTCTGCAAATTGTACAACCTGCACACTTGATGCAATCCCCTCAAAATTACTCAAAGAAGTGCTACCAGTTATCATTAATCCTCTTTTAACTATAGTAAACTCGTCCCTTAGCCTGGGCCATGTACCCAGATCTTTTAAACTAGCAGTTATTAAGCCTCTGATCAAGAAACCAAACCTTGATGCTAGCGTATTGTCTAATTACAGGCCTATTTCTAACCTACCATTTATATCTAAGATCTTAGAAAAAGCTGTAGCCCAACAACTTAGTTCATATCTAGATAAGAACCACATATATGAAAAATTCCAATCTGGATTCAGGCCACATCACAGCACTGAGACAGCTCTAGTTAAGATAACAAATGATCTTCTTCTTGCCTCTGATCAAGGCTACGTATCCCTGTTGGTACTACTTGACCTCAGCGCAGCTTTCGATACGATAGACCACTATATTCTCCTAGAAAGGTTAGAAAACATGGTTGGAATCACAGGGACCGCCCTATCGTGGTTCAAATCCTACTTAACGGAACGTTATCAGTTCGTAAAGGTAAATGATTCATCTTCCAGTTATTCACAAGTAAGATTTGAAATTCCGCAAGGCTCTATTTTAGGACCATTATTATTTACATTATACATGTTACCGTTAGGCACAGTTATAAGTAGCTATGGCATTAACTTTCACTGTTACGCAGACAATACGCAATTATACATATCAGCCAAGCCTGATGACAAATACAGGTTAAAGAAAATAGAGGACTGTGTAAAAGATGTGAAAGGCTGGATGTTACGTAACTTCCTCCTTCTAAACAGCAACAAAACAGAGGTTCTTCTTCTGGGTCCAAAACTGGCAAGAAATAAATTACCAGATTTAATTTTAAATCTTGCTGACTTTCCAGTTATACCTGGTTCAGCAGCAAAAAACCTTGGCATCATAATTGATTCAGATTTATCATTTGATCAACACATAGGCAGTATCACTAGGACAGCTTTTTTACATCTTCGCAACATTGCCAAAATAAGAAATGCCTTATCGCTGCATGATGCAGAAACATTAGTACATGCCTTTATTACTTCAAGGCTAGACTATTGTAACGCACTACTGTCAGGATGCACCAGCAGGAATTTAAGTAAACTTCAACTAGTTCAAAATGCTGCAGCCAGGGTTCTCACTAAAACCAGAAAATTTGATCATATCAGTCCAGTTCTATCATCACTTCACTGGCTGCCTGTTAAATTCCGTATCGATTACAAAATTCTTTTATTGACGTATAAAGCCCTACGTGGGCTCGCTCCTGAGTACCTGCAAGACCTTATTTCCCATTATGAGCCACCACGATTACTCAGATCACAGAGTGCTGGCTTTTTAACAGTTCCCAAAATTCAGAAGGTTTCAGCTGGGGGAAGAGCCTTTTCTTATAAAGCCCCCAAACTCTGGAATGATCTTCCAGAAAATGTTCGGGACTCAGACTCAGTCGCAATCTTCAAATCTAGGCTGAAAACTCACTTGTTTAGTTTAGCTTTTGGTAGTTAATGTTCCCCCTTAGATAAAGGCAGCAGATCCAGGGGTCCATGGACGCAGGGAATTATAGTAAACTGAGACGCTGGTGCTGTTGTCCCGCCGCGCGCACGCGATCACTCAGGTTTGTGGACGGTGGAGTGGAGGGATGCCAGATTGTTTCAGGGTGCTCCCGTGTCTGTGTGCCCTTTTGGTTCTCTCCTTTTAGTTAAGCTGTTATAGTCAGATTTACCGGAGTCATTAGCCACACTCTGGAAATGTTCACATTCTCTGTTTTACATACACTCAAACAAAATAAAACTAATTCCATCTCCCTTCCTTTTTCCGAGTAAACGACTGCCCACCTGCCGGACGGACACTGATGGATGATTGTCTGTGGAGCTCTCCTGCTATCCGCTTCAGACCAGTTGCCCACGCCCCAGTCGCCGCCACTTGCCCAGCTACCGCCACTTGACTTGGACTAGCTGCACACTCCCCACTCTACACTGAAGTTTTTCATGGACTCCTAACTACTACTACTACTACTACTACTACTATTAATATTAGGAGTATAATAATTTTGTAGGTAGTTTGACCAGAGGAGGATGGGTCCCCCCATGTGAGCCTTGGTTCCTCCCAAGGTTTCTTCCTCAGCTCTGAGGGAGTTTTTCCTTGCCACTGTCGCCCCTGGCTTGCTCACTTGGAGGATTTACATTTCATGTTAAAACTTTGTCTTTAATGGATTTCTGTGAAGCTGCTTTGTTACAACATCAGTTGTAAAAAGCGCTATACAAATAAATTTGATTTGATTTGATTTGATTTGGGCGCTAAGATGCAAAAAGTTGCTGCCGGTGTGAACGCAGGATAAGATTAACTTAGCCAATGTTAACTAGTGTGTGAGATTAAAGTGAGCTGCTTATGTATGCTAGTGTTAGCTATATTGTTTATAGGTTACATTGAATGTGGTTATAAAGCAAAACAAGACAAACTAAGACTCTCCATGTAGCTTTAAACTCTAAACAAGTGGTCGCTTCATACAGCTTCTGCAGAATAACTGTCAGGAACTGCAACCAGGAATTAGTTGGCTAGATAACGCTAGTCAGGAGCCATTTAGTTAGCTTGTTAACTTAGCAGCTAACAAAAGTTAAGCAATTTAACAGCATATTCTACCACTAGAAACACTGCAAATGATATTGAATAATATCAAGTTATATCTCAAACATCAGATGAAATCTTAACTATGTTCATGCGTTTAGTACAACGATGTTTGAAGCCATAATGTATCAGAGCTACAGAAGCAGCTGTAACTTACCTCAGAAAGTAGAGGTGGAATGATAGTACGGTCCAGCAAGCGACAAATCCTTCTTTTAAACCGATTCTTTTCCGATTCACAAGTCTATCTGAATCAATCTCATAGCAGCTTCACAGTTTCAGAGTCGGATCCTGCTGCAACACACATGTTGTAATTAAAAAATAGCTCACCTCAGTAACAATGACAACAACACCTGAAAAGCACAAAATGGAGTTATGACATAACTGACGTTTGAGGAAGAAGCACGCCTAAAACTCTTCCTTTTTAATTCCAGCTTCATGTAAATACCAGTCCTTCACTCCTCCTTCTCGTGACAAATTTCACACTCCCCCTGCTTGGACATAAACATTTTATATATGTGCCAATAGATGGCAGTCCTCCTAAAGCTATCAAGCCAGCAGCAGGCAAAAACATTTGTTTCCTCAGAGACTGACTAAAAAACATTTACAGGGCTGAACAATTTGGGCAAAAGCTCCAAATTGCAGCTCTAGCAACTTGAAAAATACATTCTTTGTAATTGTGAAATTATTTGAAGGTAAAATAAGACTCTTACTGTTGTTTGCTATTCAAAATATGTTATAGAATACAAACTTTATATTAATAATGGTGGCTTATTTATGATCCATGCAGAAATCTCTTTAATCTTCTCTTCAGCTGAAAAAAGGGGATCTGATAATGCATACAACATAACCACAAACACTGCCCTTCCGTAAACTAGTACAAGAAAGCTCTACTTCCTGTTTCTTGTCATTTCACAGAGAACATTTCACAGCACTGAGATCTCTCCAACAGCTCAAAAAAAATAAAATAAATAAAGTTCTGTCGTATGTGTATTTAGCAGGGAAGTTGGCTGTTTATGTGGATGTACAGAAACAGTTTAAGAGATTTTTCATTCTCTCGTAAAAAATCTAGGTCTTCATAAACGAAAGACTGAAGACTCAGGAACAATGTCATAACTACTTACATCAGGTAAAACATTTATATTTACATGTTCCTCCACTCTGTTATTTAACAAAGCGAGTACAAATAATTAATTTAGAATTGACTTTAAAATAATTACAGAATTTGTAATTGTTTGGGTTTGTGATATTTACAACAGTCAGATATTGGTGCTTATGCTAGACCAGATTACTCTGGAAATTTTTACTTTAGACATTAAGCTAAATCCATACCCACATCACATTTGTTACACTCCCATAACTACATTTTCATTGAACTAAAACATTAAAGCTTTCTGCTTTAATGCTACAAGAATAAAAAGAAACCACAGCACTTCCTAAAATTGATACATTGTGTACACACTGTGTAAACATTGGTGTTGTACATGACCATATAACTTATAAATATACAAATGCGCTAATATTTCTTATTAATTAAATTAAACTAGAAACACACAGTAATGTGAAAAAGACAAATTTTAGAGGAAAACCCTGAAGCAGAGCTTAGTATTTGCCCAGTGTTCACCCTTCCCTTTTTCTTGTCCTGTAGCTGTGCCTATGACACAGTTTGTTTCTGTCTAGTTAGTAGCTGGCAAGTAAAAAAGATCATTGCAATAATGTTCCTACATGGGCAGCGCCAGGGTTGGGCCTGTGGGGCTTAAATCCTAAAGTTCTAGCAAAGCCACAAATCTTTTTTTCATCTTTGGTTTATCATTTGATGCATTTCCTATGTACTGGAATCCTTCAGATCTGCATATTACTCAAATTGTGATACAAACGTTGTCTCTGCTCCATACAGCGTGCAAATTGGTAGCTGTGGCAACCTATGAAGTTGTCTTCTTATTTCCACTTTAAATGATGCATCAGTTATCTTGTGGTGCTTTGGAGACTAACTGCTACAGCTGCTGACTGGAAAATTCAAAAGGCAAATACAGTACAAAAGAGATTGAGGCAAAAACATATCAAAAATAAGCAAAATGGCCTAAAACTAGGATAAGAACAGCCTGGAAAAGTCACAGAAAGTGAATTTAAGGAGGCAGTGGATTTAAGATAACTGTTGCTTTAAGCTAGCAGTGTTTTTACGGCAACAGCTAATTTAAGGTATCACTAAAATTAAATTCGCAGTGGATTTAAAGTATCAGTAAATTCAACGTGGCAGTGGATTTAAGGAAGCAGTGGATTTAAGGGAGCAGTAAATATAAAGTGTCAGAATTTTTGGTGGCAGCCTTACCCAGTGGTCATTGGGAAGGCAGGAAACACCCTGGACAGGTCGCCAGTCTATCACAGGGCAGACAGACAGACAGACAGACAGAAATATACATTCACACACACACAGACACACTCATAGCTAGGGGCAATTTAGCGTGTCCAATTGGCCTGACTGCATGTCTTTGGACTGAGGGAGGAAACAGGAGCACCTGGAGAAAACCCACACAGACACAGGGAGAACATGCAAACTCCACACAGAAAGGATTCCCTGCCGGGAATCAAACCAAGGCCCTCCTTGCTGTGAGGCGACAATGCTACCCACTGCCACCCAGACAAAAAAGTGATCTTGCTTAAAATATTCCAGAACGTTTTCATCTTTAGCTTTAGATAAGAAGTTGCTGGCAAAAAAGTCAAGTTTAGCTTCATACATTCACCGTCTTTTCTGTAAACTTTCATCAGCTCGGTCGTTTTGGTGTCTGTTATCGTCTAAATTCAATTCAAACTAGCAGTTGTTTTTAAGCTGAACTACTTTTAGTGCTAAGCGTTTTTATTTTAATACATGCACCTAATGGTCCCAAAAAATATATGTATATCAGCAAATAAAAACAGACCAGCAAGGATCATTTACAAAGTTCTACTCAGGATACAGCCTGCTTGTGATCTGTGACAAGACAGCAGCCCTGACATTTCGAAGCGATAAGCTACAAGAGCCTGTGCGATTTTACCGTGTTAAAGGCTCATTCTGGGCATGCACATAATGCTGAGCTTTAAGTTGCTTTCACACTGAATGCTTAATGTATAAAAAGTAACCGCTGCTCTTTCAAATACAGGATCATTGCAGATGCGGATTTTCGCCAGGTGGAGCTCAGTAAGGAGCATAGCCGAAAACAGAACCCACCGTGGCAGACACACAGGGTTGTTTTACCCCAAAAATAAATGTCTGCAGAGCCACAGAGCCACAGTTTCACACCAGCAGTTTCACTCCAGCAGGTTCAAGCCAATGGCATTCAGCGCATGCCCCAACACTTGTTTTTGTTTTTCTTAGCGACTTGTAGTCTAATCAATATTTCAGACATTTTATGTGGGGTTCCCATAAATTTGTGATAAATTTGCGTTGGGCTAACGTTATATTTTAAGCTTTAGGCTAAAGAAATGTTGGTTTGAATGCATATAGAGATTCACAGGGTAAATATTACACTAAATACAGCTTATGTGGCCTGGGTAAACGAATGGGTTATGTAAACATTACATGTGCCGAATAAAATTTAATCTTAAGCAGGCTTAAACTAAGCATTCTATTAAGCTTCATGTTAAAACAAACTTTAATTTTTGAATATATCATTGCTGAAAAAACCCATAGAAACCAGTGTTTCTTTTGGTTTCTGATGGTTTTGCAATGTGTTTTGTCTTTTGGTTTAAACGTGTGGTTGATTAGTATTTTAGCAACGATATCCCTTCCTAAATGGTATTATGCATGGCGACACATACAACCAGCACAAACAGTTCCTGTTTACATCAGAGACGTTATAAATGAGGACACCGGCCACTGGTTGACATATGAATGGCAACGCTCATAACTCTCAACTTTCCTATAAGGACCTTGTTTACATGGAACAATCACACTGTCCTACTGTGCATGCGTTCAACTGGTCTGAAACCGCTGAGGTGAAACTACGCGTGTAAATCTGCGGCACTGCAGTCAGACTCTTCTCGTCATTTTTCCAATTTTGCGCAGTGCACTTCAGTCCTTTCAGCGCAGCCAATGCGCCTGCCGTATCTGATAGTGAGTCTTACCACCTGAAAGATTAGATTTACCAGAGAACACTGCCCACTTTTTGATCGTTGCACACACCGTGAGTGTGGTGAAAAGGGTCTGAGATCTCAAAGGACCAGAAAGAGTCCTCTTTATAGTTCACTTACATTGTGAACACAAAAAGAACTGAGGTCATTTGCAGTAGGTTCCCTTTTAGGTTCACTTTAACTATAAAGAACCTTTATTAACTATAAAATACCTTTATTCAGTGTTAGGGCCTTAAATTAGCTGAAAAATGTATACTGACTTGTTTAGGATCCATCCCTTTTTGAATTATGGACAGTGATGATGTAATTCCAAAGGGTGGTCTTCCTGCAAGCAATGTGAAAATATCCTTTATGCAAAGTATAGCGTATTGATCCACACAGAATGCAGTTTACAGTTACTTTTAAATTTCCAACAGACTCATTCCACCATTCTGGGGGGTGGCCCAAAACCTTCTGGTAGTCCAGTATTGAGGTTTTGGGTATCTGATGAGTTTTCCTAGTCACACTTGCTGTTCCTGTCTTTTAGGACATCCATGATCCTGATTCTGGACAGCCATGTCTTTGCACATTGCCAGTTTTGCAATCTGTGTTCGCCGTTGAATCTTGTTTTAATTTTGTCTGTTTTTTTCCGCACATCAATTCTCAGATAAGGACATTGCATATTTTTCAGTAAATTACTGTGGGGCTGAGATTCTCTCACTAATTTCCATGAAGATGGCTATCAATAGCTTTCTCTGTATCACTTCATTGGTTACACTAATCTATCATATAGTGCTCCTTATAACTAGTCCCTAAACTCACAGTGCTCAGTCAGCTTCTTAGAAACAGCTACAATTTGTACAGTACTTATGTTTTATGGAAAATTAAAATGGTTTAAAAGCCAACCTTTTCTGCCATTTTGAATGAATTAATGTCTTCTGTTCTCTCTTCATGATGTAGAATCTTCCATTACAGACATGCAAGATGGTAAACATTCGACCAGTGTTGCTGGATACTCTTCAGAATTTGTTGGAAGAGGACCTGAAATTATTCCACTGGCATCTCATTATTGGTGTGGAAGGATTCATTCGCATCCCAAAGGCTCAGCTGGAGAATGCAAACAGGTGTGACACTGTGGACAAGATGGTGCAGAACTATAGCCACAGTGGAGCTGTGGACATCACACTGGCCATCCTAAAGAAGATAAACCAGAACCAACTGGCTGAGGAACTGAGGATGACTCTCAAAGAGGGTAATATGGATAAGTGATTTTCCCTATAAACATACTTTCAGTTAAAATGCATGTTCACAACTAAATCATGGTTATGTCTAAACTGTTTAAACTGTCTAAAATTTATTCTTTATAATGTACTGCTGTCCTTTTGTCCTCTTTTTCAGAGGTAACTGATAAGAGCCCAGCAGCTTACTCCACTGCAGCTCAGACTACAGCCTCAGGTTGTGCTTCCACTGAAGATAAACTTAACACATAATCACTGTCATCTTTTCTTAATACACGGGCAATATCATTCATTCATTTCAGCTTATGGGATCTTTAAGTATTTAATGTACAGTACTGTGCAAAAGTCTGTGGCAAAGAGAAAATGGTTTAAAATGTTTTCTACATTTAGCTGTGAACCTAAGCAGTGTGTTTTTAGCAGTTAAAACAATGTTTAATATAACATAAGAAATAGTAAAAAAATAGTTGTTTGGTTCCTGATCTTAATATATGTGATAAATTCCATCACCAGCACACCCAAATTATTTCAATAAAGGACTGATTAACTGAAGTACATATTGGATGATAACTGCACATTCTGGGCTTCCTCGAGAAGAGGTTTGGAAATTATGAAAGTTACCACACTAACACACACAAAATCATGATGTTGTATTTACTTATATTTACTCTGTTTTTAATGTATTTATTTGCACAAAAAATGCTTATTGCCCAGATGAATACATTTACATACATAAATATAATTTTCTCAAATGCATAAGACTTTTGCATGGTATTGTATGTGCCCTCTGCCGGACCTTTCCTTTGAATCTTAAGAGTTGTAAGCTTTTAGATGTTGTCTTCATAATTTTCCTCTATGGTATAACAAACACAACCCTAAACCTATCCAACAAACAGGCCTATGCAAACCCCGTCTGGGCTCAAAACAGAGCACCATATGGGAAAGCCAAATTAAACTTTATTAGACTTAAACATTGGGACGCCAAGGACCCGATAATATGGATCCCTTGTGGAGAGATACCAAAGAATTGGAATGTAGGTCCACTAAGTTTTCCATAGTGTGAGGCCTGCTCTTAATAGACACAATTGGTCTAGTGTAATATAAGGGCTGACCCAGGTACAGTTGCTCATGGTAAGCCAATGGTGACCTACACAGGTGACATGTGCTGCAGGCCCAGCGATGGCTAACCCAGAGTGGACCTAGGTGTGTTTTCTCAGGGATCGGACAGATGTGATGCCAAGATTAAAGCTATAGTGACCCAACGGGAAAATTGTGCTTTATACCAACATGGCTAATCCACAATCGGTCAATGGGGGATTTCTGTGGGATACCCCAGATGGAAGGAAATGGTGTTTTGGACCCTGCAGGGGGTAATTCACATGGTTCTATGTGAGCATGTTTGCTGGGTAGAACATAGACTTCTTGTAGTCACTTTTGCCCTTGACAAAATGAAAACTGTTTTTTGTTTCTTTGACAGAAGTGAAGGACCACTGTAACCAGTTGATGTCCACCCTGAACCAGACATATGAACGCATACTAATTGGCAATTCGCTGACAGGTCACAAGACATTCTTAGAAGATATCTACACAGATCTGATTATAGTGCAGAAGGAGAGTGGGGGAGTCATTCGGGAGCATGAAGTCATGCAAATCGAAATGTTTTCCAATAGTCCTGCTGGAGAAGAGATTTGTGTCAAATGCAGTGACATTTTCAAAGTCCAATCTGGTACAAATCGACGTAACAGAAAAGTGCTGACAACCGGAATTGCAGGAGTAGGCAAAACTGTGTCAGTCAACAAATTTATACTTGACTGGGTGAAAAAACAGGAAAATCAAGACATACACTTAATTTTTCCTCTCCCCTTTCGCGAACTGAACCTGAAGAAAGATAAAAAGTTCAGTTTAATTGAGCTTTTAAATCAATGTTTTTTCTCTTCACAAACTGAATTGAAGTCTCTTCCAGAAGATGATGGTAAAGTTTTGTTTATTTTTGATGGACTTGATGAATGCCGCTTTCCTCTTTGCTTTGAGGAAGGTGAGGAAGTAAAAGATGTCAACCAGAAGACTTTTGTCAGCTCACTGATCACAAATCTTCTCAAGAGACATCTGCTGCCATTTGCTCTTATCTGGATAACCTGCCGACCAGCAGCAGCTCATCTAATTCCCCGCGATTACATTGACCTGGTGACAGAAGTTAAAGGATTCAATGATGAACAAAAGGAGACATTCTTCAGCAAATACTGTAATCAAGATCTGGGAGTCAAAATGATCACACATATAAAGAAATCCAGGAGCCTTTACATCATGTGTCAAATACCAGTCTTCTGCTGGATCTCAGCGACAGTGCTTCAGCCATTGATGACTCAAAAGAGCAATAAGAACACCCCCACTACCCTGACAGGAATGTACTTAAGCTTCCTACTACAGCAAAAAAATCTAATGAAAAAGAAATACAGTGAGGAAGCCACAAAAACTGATGCTGCGCACATAATTTTGAGGCTAGGTGAATTAGCCTTCTGTAATCTTGAGCAGGGCAATCTGATATTCTATGAAGATCACCTTAGGAAATGTGGCATTGAAGTCAGGGATGGAACTGTGTTCTCAGGAATGTGCACACAAATTTTTAGTCAGCAAAAAGGAATTTCTGAGAGGAACATTTTCAGCTTTGTCCATTTGAGTGTTCAGGAAAGTCTGGCTGCTCTTTATGTTCACCACTCACACTGCAACAACCAAAGAAACGCATTCAAAGAGAAGACATTTTGGAACAAACTTAAATGGAAGAATAAGACTATCACAGATCTACACAAATCTGCATTAGAAAGGGCTTTACAGAGTGAAAATGGACATCTGGACCTTTTCCTCCGCTTCCTCCTTGGCCTCTCAGTAAAGGACAGTCACAGCGATCTAAATGAACTTTTGCCAGGCTTAAAGATCAGGAGTGAAGACATCAGTGACACAACTGACTACATTAAGAAGAAACTGAATGAACAAATGTCATTTGACAAAAGCTTGAATCTCCTCTATTGCCTGAGTGAACTGAAAGACAACTCCCTCACAACTGAAATCCAGAACTACCTGCACTCAGGAGATCTTTCAACACGGCGCCTCTCATCTACACAATGGTCAGCTCTTGTTTATGTGCTGCTGATGTCAGAGGAGACTCAAGAGAAATTTGAATTAAAGAAATACAGACCATCAGATGAAGGACTGAAGAGACTGCTGCCAGTGGTGAAAAACACAAGAATAGCTCTGCAAGTATCATTTACTTTAAAGTCTTGTTTTAAAACTGTTTAAAAAAGGCTTTTGTAAAAAAAAAAAAAAGTATTTGTAATATATAACATTTTAATTAGTAATCCAGTTAATTCAGTTTAATGGTTTAACTTTGTTTGTGTTTCACTAAGTGTTTACCTTAAACTTAAAAAATACTGAAAAATAGGTTTTAAATTTAATAATTGTTGCTATCGTTTTGCAGTAGGTACAATACACATACATGTTGAAGATATATATGTACATCTTGAAGTATATGTTGATAACATGATAAAAACATGACATTAACTGTTTAATCACAAGTTGAACATTGTAAACATCTGGAATAGTATAGAGACTTTTATGCTTTTAAAAGTGATTGCATGACAAATATGAAAATTGAAACATTATTTATTATGAAGGTTGGACAAATGTAATCTCAGTGAAGACAGTTGTGAAGAACTGGCATCAGTTTTCAGTTCAGATTTACCACTGAAAGAGCTGGACCTCAGTAACAATGACCTGCAGGATTCAGGAGTGGACCTGCTCTCTGCTGGACTGAAGAGTTCACACTGTAAGCTGGAGAGACTTAGGTTAGTGCTTCTAAAATAGATATGAAATAGATATTTCTATGCTGACACACAAATGTAACATGCAACATTAATAAATGTAATATTCATTTAAACTAGTTACTTCATAAATGCATCTTTAGGACACAAGAGATTAAACAGGATGAAACTTAATAGAAATTTTTAAATAGGGGCCAATCTTTCAACCAGCCATACTGCATTTGCAGAAATAAGTCATAAAACTGTTTTCAAGCACGTCTAACCCAGCACAGTGCAAGCTTTATCCCGGAAGCTACAATCACTAATAGTTAAGTTTCACTAAGGCAAGTAATAATAATCATAATAATAATATTAAGTAGAAGAACAGAAAGAAGAATATACATAAGTTAGTGTGCACTAGGGCCAGCATAAAAACAGTCCAGTAACTGTTAACTTGAAATCTGTTTTAAAATAATAAAAAACCTCTAGACCACTTTCGAAATAACTTTTGCTTTCTTATCAAAAAGTAAGAAATGTCAAGTGAGACCTCCCTTCACAATCTCCTTCCTAGTACAAAGAAAAGCTAATAGTGGCATCACTTCTAAGAAACTTTCCATGGTTGTAAACACGGCTATTTTGCTTTGCTGCAATATTAAACTGAATTATGCAAAAAAGTTAACTCCTTTTCTTATTGTCATCACTAGGCAGCCAGTTATGGGATTTTATATATATCATGCAGCAAATCCAGTCAAGACACTAGATATTTCTTTTGATGGCAAGTTTGTACATTTCCTTTGAAAAATTCAAAATATTCAAAAGCAAACTTTCCAAAAAAGAGATCATTTTCAACTTCAGTAGTGAAATATTTTAAATACTTAGTAAAGACAACAATGAGAAGTCTAAGAAGTTAGATGAGGTCCTGTTCTTGTAACCAGATTAACACTGCATATCACCAGAAAAATTCATAAATAAAAAATGTCTATTGACAGTATTGGGAAAAATCTGACATGTACATATAAACAGTAGAGATGTCTAGTAATTTATATATGTTTATACATTGCTACATTGTAATGTACATTGCTGTACACAGGTTATAAATTCAAATTGTTTTGTTCCGTATCTTCTTGTTTTTGCAATAAAACATAACAAGTTTACAGCTGAGTACGCACACACCCACACACACACACACACCTGTATAATTATAGTTTAATTATAGTTTTTGTATACTCGTTATAGAATGTGCTTTCGGTAAGTATTTCTGTAAAGCGTTTCTTTACAAATGTTCTCTTTTAGAATACTTGATGAAGTAATATATCACCAAATTAAAGTCAAAAGTATAAACATGCCCTTAAAAGCCACATTTAGGATTTGGTTCTAAAGTGCTATAGTGCTATTTTATATGATTGTTTCCATTTTTTTTTCTCATGCAGGCTAGCTATCTGTAATCTCACTTTGGGTTCTTGCAAAACTCTCGCATCAGATCTACAATCAGCAGTCTCCCCCCTGAAAGAGCTAGACCTCAGTAACAATGACCTTCAGGATTCAGGAACGCAGCTACTCTCTGCTGGACTGAGGAGTTCACAGTGTAAATTAGAGATACTAAGGTGAGTTTACTGTAAAATCATGAATGAAAAAAGTTAGGTTAAACTGTAATTTACAGTTTTCCAAAAAGAAGTGTGGTCACTTGTTTACTGATCTATTGATAACCCAGAGACATACACCATGTTGATTTGTGCCCTAATTTCCAAAAAGATGAATGAAGAACACATACCTGTTATCTCAGCAGGCAAGGGTGAGCACAAATATATTCCTGAATATGGAATATTAAAATCTAATCTATTTTACAATAGAGTTCCAAACTGTCTCTGAGAGCAACATCAACATAGGAACTGTGCTTCAAGAGCACTAAATGGGTTTTGATAGATTTAAAAAAAACTGAAAAACTGTTATCTAAAGCATTCAAAGAACATCAAACAGAACACATTTAAGATATATTTATTTATTTATTTATTTCTATCTACATGTGACTCCACGGATATACTAAATACTAAAACTTACTTTTATTTAGTGTACATTGAATAGATTTCAGTGACAGAGAGGTTTCACAAGACTGTCATTGTATATTTGTAAAGGATATTATGAATGAGTGTCCTTTAGTTAAATATTATTTTCTGATACTCTAAAAATAACAGTAATAAAAACAAAAAAAAAAGATTATAAGTGAATCAGCTGGAGTCAAGAATTCTTTTTATCATTTGATGGAGGTTGCAGAGGAAGACTCCACTGCTGCTAGACATGGATCTCGTGATTTGTATGATTCAATTTAACAATATTGTTTATTTAATTTATACATAATTTATTGATAGACTAAGTTATCAATAGGCCACAAAATAAAAAAAACGGTTGTGACTAAGCACTTAATGGTACAACAAGATTTAAGTAGAAATTTTTGGACATGTTTTTTTTTGGGGTAGGTCAAATGACCCACCAGAACCCCATTGGTTTTGTCCCTGTACTTTCACTATCTGATATTTCTTTAGTTTTATAAAATTTCTGCTAAGTCTAAAATAAATGGCTTTTTTATATGGGTTTTTGTACCTATTGTTCTGCAGAATAAGAATCTCTAGAACTTTTTTCTTATTCTTGGAACATTTGTTATTCTGTAATGAATTATTAGTAATTATTTGTGAAAGAAAAAGACAGCAAGAGAAAAATTCTGGTAGACCAGAGTACAAAATAGGACATAGAGAGCAACATCACTTTATCCCACTCCTCCTGGCTCCAATTTCCATTAACTATGTGTTTGCTCTTGCAGACTATCTGGCTGTAATCTCACCATGAACTCCTGTGAACAACTGACACTATGTCTACAAACAGCAAACACCCACCTGAAGGAACTGGACCTCAGTAACAATGATTTGCAGGATTCAGGAGTGGATCTGGTCTGTTCTGGACTGAAGAATTCACACTGTAAACTGGAGATACTCAGGTGAGCCTGCTGTAAATTAATTCATGAATATAAAGAGTTAAACTGAAAACACAAATACTAATGATGTACAATTCACATATTTATTTATTTCATTTAAGTTTTGAAATTGTACTTATGTCCTTTTCAAATCATGTTAGTGATATGAATATGCAAAATAGCTTGTTGTGTGGTCAAATTAATTTGACACAGCTACTTTTACTTTTTGTTTTATTTTCTTACAAATACCAGTGTTACAATGAAAGGATACTCGAGGCACATTTTGGGCATCCTCACTGGTGAAACCTTTTAAGGGAGCCCCCAGGAACCCTTTTGAAAAGGGCAGTTCAATTTATAGTGTTCCTTCAGAACTGTTTTTTTTTTTGTGCACTGGTAATGTACATACTACATTTTTCATAAACATAAATAAATTAATTAATAAAAAATAAATACATTAGTGCATATATACACTACAGTTCACAAGTTTGGAATCATTGAGCCTCATTCATCAATATTTTCAATATTTAAGGTTTCCTTAAATTTATTCTTGAGAAAGGTTCTAAGAAAAAGTCTGATTCATGAGGTGTTCTTAAAGTGCAGAATTGATCACACCTTTTGAGTGACCTTAGATTCCATTCTTAACTAAGAACAAATCCCAAAAAAAACATGTCAGGATATTTGTGAAAAGTATGGGTTTTAATAAGTAATTTCTTCTTAAGAATGATTGGTGAATGAGGCCTAATGTTTTCAACAAACTGAAACCAATAACCATCTAACAAACACTGTAGTTACCAGTTTTTATATATTTTCTACACCTTATATTAAATAGGACATAAGCACCCACAATTATGCATTTACCAATGCTTATTCTGGCAGGTTGTTAAGCAAGGCGTTCTTCACCCTCTAGATGCACTGTGATTTCAATTTCACAAAGTGGGTCTCCAGATGTAACTGGGGTTGGTGTGGGATCTTTTACAAAAGATTTACACTCTTGTAAGAACTACATAAGATCTGGGACAATAATTTCTAACTAGGGTATTCCTTGCTGATTGGCTGAGGTACAGTCCTCCCACATACTGTTCCAATTATGTGGTCAATTGAACAACATACAGTAATGACAATAATTACATACAATATAAACAATCGCATGAGTCTGGGGGGTTACTATAGTCAAATTAGACTGAGCACTTGTTACACTGATGAATCAGGTCATTATTTCATTAGAATCAACCCACCTCAATCATGTAGCATCCTTTAATAACCAGTAACCACCAGTCCTGTGAATTTCAAGAAATGATTAGAATTGAATACTGTAAAGAGTATAATGTTGAAAGTCAGTCTAACTGAAAATCTTTAGACAGAGCAAGGTGATGTTAGATTTCAGGTAAAAGATCTTTGTCCCATAAGATTCAATAAAAGAAATGTAATTAACATTGTGGTTCATAAACTACAGTGGTGAATTCCAACAACAAATAAATGAAAGTAAATACATGTGGAACTAAAGGTATGATTTGAAATTCACATAAAAGTCAAATAATACTGTTGTATAAATTTTAAAAAAGGAACTGTGAGTAGCAGCACTACAGGAGCTTTTTCAGCAGCGCTATGAGAACTGTCCAGTAATAGTCAGAATTAGAGTTCTGCTACCTGAACCATGCCAAATGTGTCAAGACAAAATATTGTTCGGAGCTTGTTGACTATCAAGGGTTCCTCCAGTAACCTCATAATACAGAAGATATTTTTGAGGCAATTTGAGTGCCCCATTATATATTTGTGCACTTTTAGTTTGTACAATAACACTGGTCAGTACAAAATCATGTATAATTATTCTCCTTTTGCAGACTGGCTATTTGTAGTCTTGGGGAAAAGACTTGTGAAAATCTGGGATATGCTTTACAACTTCCAAACTCACTCCTGAAAGAACTAGACCTCAGTAATAATGATGTTCAGGATTTAGGAGTGCAGCTGCTCTCTGCTGGATTGAATAATTCACACTGCAAGCTGGAGATTCTCAGGTAAGCTTTCTGTGCATTAGATCTTAAATGCTAAAAGGTAAGCTCTGATATTCAGTGATGTCTTGAGATGAAGAGTTAATACAATATATACCTTTGTTTCCCAGATATGGATTAAGTCTAGTCTTGGACTAAACAACTACAGCTGAACTACATTTTGTTTATTATTATTTATTCACATCCAATTACACCTGCAAGTTAGGTCTCCCCATCACACAATACTACCAATGTTGGGAGGGTGAAGGCTAGTAAGTGCCTCCTCTGAGACACATGAATACAGCCACTACATCTTTATGAACTGCTGCTAATGCAGTGTCTCTGGAGAGCTCAACATGCTTAGGGTGTGCTAATTGACAGTTCTGCTGATGCATAAGCTAGCAGATGCCCATACTGAATAGCTTGATGATGGAGGGGGAGGGAGGGCCAGTTTGAGGGAGTAAGACCATCTATGCTGTATTACATTATATGGATATTACACAATGGATGGCTGTGGCATCACCGGAGATTGAACTCACAACCTTCCAATAGGGCCAAGGGCAAGATACTTGCTGTTTAGGGGGCAATGGTGGAACAAGCCCTGTATAAAAACAATGGGCTAGATTCATAAAACTCAGCAGTAACAGTGCTACACCACAAAAATGTGTGGCATGGTAAATAAGACCTATTCATAATGTCAATGTGGCCATGACACAGCACACAAGTGTCCTTTTAATGCTGCAGTATTTTCACAGATGTTCTAGGCAAGAGCCAGTCATGATGTAAATGAGGTCATACATATTTAAAGACCCCCACCAACTCAAGCTCTCTTTGGCTGCCAAAATGGATATGGTGAAAGAAGCAAACACAAGGGAAAACACAATTCTCAAAAACAGCTACAGAATTCAGTAGTTATTCAGTAAAAATGTTTTAACTTTTAATTAAGAAACAAATGTCCAAATGTCCATGTTCTACTTGCTATGGCAAGCCAGCTTCTATTTCCTATTTTCTCTTGATCACAGAAATGTTGTTTACACATGAGAAGTACAACAATATATTATATATATATTCAATACTGCTGGTTATTTTTGCTCTATGTAAATGGAATCTCTGTCCTTTCTTTCTGCAGGTTGTCTGGTTGTATGCTTACTGAAGAAGGCTGTTATTCTCTGGCTTCAGCTCTGAAATCACAGCCCTCTAACCTGAGAGAGCTGGATTTGACCTATAATCACCCAGGAGAGTCTGGAGTGAAGGTGCTGTCTAATCTACTGGAGGAACCATGCTGCAGACTGGATACACTCAGGTATGTGGAACATTTTAGAGATGTGTATATCTGTGTGGGTACACCTTTACTGAACTTGACTAATCATCTGCTGACTGTGTATTTCAGATGAGGCTTAAAGGCATGTTTATGGCTGTGTTTTAACTTTTCATTGATACTATATGAGCTTTTATTTAGGGTTTGTTGATTAATTGTTCAATAAACATTAATAGGTGACCACACTCACAGTTTAAAATATGTGATTCTGACCGTATCGATACATTGCTTCCTTTTAGCAGAAAAGCCTAGGCACATAATGACTTTGGTTTTGACAGTAATTACTTTTGCATTTTGTTCAGTATATTATTGAAAACCATCAGGTTTTAAAATTCAGGCAACTCTTATTTAATCCATCATAACAAATGGAATACTTTTTGTTGTCTGTTGGGGAAAAAAGAAAAGCCATAAAAAGGTCTTAAACTTAGTATGGGACAGTATCACACACAATTTAAACATATATTATCTGCTTGCTGATGCATATGCCTATAAGAGTAAGTCACTTTTACTAAAAGCTTCAATCTCACTACATGTGAACTCCCAATGGCTTGGAGATTCAGACAACATCTGTATTAATATAAACCATAAAACTGGTCTACCAATAAGAACTAAACAGAAAGAAGAAAAAATTGTGTTACACAGTCAAACAATCAAAACATAAATATAATAATAACACAGATATTGTCACACGCTGACATAAAATCTTTGCACCTATCTTTTACGTCTTTGTCAATTTATTGGGGCCAACACCAGATGACTGTGACAGGGCGTTACTTGTCAGTGTCGTGCAGCTCCAGTATCTTCAACTGGGGCCCTTCTGTCTACATACCTGCAAAGATGTCCAGAATTCCGCTGTCCACTCCGTCAATGCAAAAAGCACAATCAGCCGTCAATTCTGAATATACACTCACATGCCAAAGTTTGGAAAGTTTGAAAGTTTTACATGCAAAAGAAATGGATAGCATTGTATCACCCTTTTCTATACATGTTCCAGAACTGAGGTTCAAACTGGTATCTTGGAGAACAAACAACAGACAGGACAATGACGCAGTGACCGATCTGCACGCGACGCTTGCCAAATGACTGATGAAGGGAATTTGCATCCCTTTAAATTATACTTAGCATGCATTGCATAAGTGGCTAATTAGAGTGTGTTAACATATACATAAAGTGTGATAAATTACCTATATCATAAAGCTTAAAGCTTAATATGCAGTGGATAATCCATTTAGGGCATCAAATTTGGGTTTTACTAAGCAAAGAACAAGGCCTTAATAAACCCCCAACATGTGTTATCAGAAATTTTAAATGTTTCTTTTGTTTGGGTTATTTAGTCCATTTTGAACAGTTAGAAAGAGTGTGTTTTGAATAAGTGTTGTTTTGCACATATACTATACTAGAGAGAGAGACAGAAAAAGCCTGACCAAAAGAAAAACAGAGAAAGAAATGTTACAAAATGTTTTTCTGCAGAGAGGGGAACTATGCTGCTGTCAGCTGGCCACGAGTTGTCTAACCATCAATAATGCACCAGTCAACAAACAATGCTTCTACAATGCAGTGTAGCACATTTTCTTTCTCAGTCCCAAGGGGACAACATAGGGCCCCAGACAACGCTCCTTTGTTGTTACAGTTTTCCTCAATTGGTTAGGCACATTTCATTGGCTAATGCAGCTTAACACAGTTTAACTGTCATTTTTTAAATAGATAACGTATGCTACAATAGCTATTTCACAAGCTAGCATACTTGCTATCCAAAATACCTGCTAGCCAGCCATTTCAAGTTGGTTTTCCTCTCTCCTTTAAACACTGCATTTTTTGCATTTGAAAGGCGCTCTTCAGATTTTTTATTCAATTTTTTAAACTTTTAATTTCAAATTTTACTCATGGTACATAGGTAGATGAGTGAGGCATTAAGAGTCTTGCTTAAGGACTGTTATTGGTATGGCATGGTCCCAGATAGCAAGAGGATAAATGGCACTGTTGATCCATTGACAAAAAGCTTGTGGCACACTACTGACTACCATTAGCAGGGAACTGGCTTTTTGCTCATATTTTTCTGGGCAGTCAACTAGTGATTAAGCAATTTTAGAAAAATTATTCTTTTTCCATACACAATTTAATTTACTTATTTTTCCTTTCTCTCTTTCTTTTTTAATTGTTTTTGAGCTTTTATTCACTCTATATTATTTACTTATTCTATAACATCATGATAGTGTCAGTCATGTTCAGTAGTATGCAAAATATTTGTATTAAGATTCATGACTAATGTTGAAATCACTGTAGTTAAAAATGACAACAAGGATGCTAAACGAATATACTCTTTTTTAAGAATATTAGGAAATCTTGCTTTTGAAGATTCTCTTCATTAGTGTCCGTGCTATGAGAATGCTTCCTTCTGTTAAAAAAAGTAGCATACAGGTATTGGGGTGCCGAAATTATAGAACTAGCAGACCGATGCATGCTTGTTATGGTGGGTGATGAAACTGCGAGCTGCAGCGTCCTCTCATCTTGCCAGACCAGTATCATTATTCTTGGCCATTTTCCTTACACAGTAATTGGCTACTGTCAGAGAGTTCATTGGATACAGAGTTCATTCTACTAGGAGTACAGATATTTTTGAAAAATCACACAATGCAAAATTGAGGAAGAGGAATCAGAGGAATGATTTATATTCCAGGTTATGTTTGTATAGGATTATCCCCATCTATGTTAGAAAAACAGTCAGCTTTTCATGGATGAGTAAAGTTTTTGTAAATGTTACGAGCTGCTAAGAGGTGCTAGAATTCTTCCTGGTTAGACTCACTGCTTGCTTCCCTGTCTTTTAATGTAGCTCTTTTTACTGGCTACAATATGTTTAGTCAGACTAAGTGCACCCAGAAAGCTGTTATTGTCCAGATATTGTTCTTCAGGAATTCAGTATGGGCAGCACCCATGGTAGCTAGTTTGTTCACCTGCATGGGTCTGTCTCCCTCCCTTGAGTGAAGACTGGGTAGAACACAGTAGTTTGAAGCTGACTCTTAAGAGTTCTAATTTAAGAACAAAAAAGTCTATTTCTGGACCCAAAGGGTGCAAATCATTCTTTTTCGGTGTGAAGTGGTGATGAAGACATTTTTATTTTTTTTAAATAAGATTTTTAAGTGTAAAATTGGTGAACTATCCCTATAAGTAGTTATCTTAAATGCTTAGGAAAAAAATTTAAAGCTGTAAATTGAAACTGTAAATGGAAGCACTGAAATTTAAACTTAGGATCTAAAACTCAATCTATTTTCACTGAGGCTATTTCATATAGATTACTTAAGGTAAAGGGAACACTTAAAGCCAAAATCCATTTAAGATTTTTTATACAAATGACCACTAATATATATTATTTTCTTCTTTAGGATGGAATATGCAGGGAAGATCAGGATTAAATCAGGACTAAAGAAATGTAAGTTGAGTTCACACATAGACACACACACACTCACACACACACACACACACACACACCCCGTTTATGTTCTCTCTTCTAATCTCTATTCTTGTGTGCAGATGCCTGTGAGCTCACTCTGGACCGAAACACAGCACATGCATGTCTCTGTTTGTCTGAGGGGAACAGAAAGATTGAGTGTTTGGAATATCAGCAGTCAAATCCTGATCATCTGGATAGATTTGAGTACTATCAACAGGTGCTATGTAGAGAGAGTCTGACTGGACGCTCTTACTGGGAGACTGAGTGGAGTGGCAGGGTTGCTATAGCAGTGACATATAAAACAATCAGAAGAAAAGGAATCAGTGATGATTGTAGGTTTGGATTTAATGAAAAGTCCTGGAGTCTGTACTGCTTTAAGAAGAAATACTCCTTCTGGCACAACATGAAGTACACTGATATACCTGCCCCTCCCTCCAGCTCCAACAGAATAGGAGTGTATGTGGACTGGCCAGCTGGCACTCTGTCCTTCTACAGTTTGACCTCTGATGCACATATGCAAACTCACATCCACACATTCCACACTACATTCACAGAGCCCCTCTATGCGGGATTTAGGATTGCTTATAGCTCCTCAGTGTATGTGTAAGATAGAAAAGCCTCCTGTGTCCAGGGAAACACACACTCCTTTACACATTCTACCTCAAATGATAAGAGATTTTAGGTACATTATTATGTACACACTCAGGTACACCAAGAAAGAACACTACAATTGTATTGTAAGGAATTAGATAGTGATGTATGTAGTTACATAGTGATGTGTGACCACTTGTCCTTTTTTATTTGTCTGTATACTGAAAATGATGAATGTAACAAATATTTGCTGTTGTGTTGTATATTTTTGTATTTGTAGCCACAATGCTTATAGGATTTCAAAATGACTTTCATAAAAGATCCAGCTGTACAATTTTTCTCTGTCACATGGATACTAAAAAAAAAACAAAAAAACTCAAAAACACTAGCATTCAAAATAGTCAACTGAAGTCATCCAAAGCCAAACTCAGTTGTCACACAGTTATCTAGCTGTAAACATTGAAGAGTTACTACATGACATTTGTCATATGTCTCCTTTAGAGTTGCAGCAAATGACTGTTTTGAAATCATGATAGAACTTGTTTAAGCTAATATGGGAGCATTTGTATCAAGACAATACAACCTTTGGCATGTTCAACATGTCACATGGTCTTGTTACATGACCATCTGTATAAGTAGCAATATCCTTTTGGCTGGATATTTTTGGGTGGTGGTCCACGCTCAACCTAGCAGTGACACTGACGTGTGTAAAAAAAAATCAGTACGACTGTGTCTGATATACTCGCTTCAACATTACACACACTACCATGTCAGTGTCACTGTTGAGAACAGACCACCATCCAAATAATATCTGGTCATTAGTGGATCCTATGATGGTCCCTTTCCATCCAAATAATCTTCAACAACAGATGAGTGCAGACACAATTTAGGTTAAATTCCATTTAAATACCAATGTACTCAAATAAAACAGTCAAACATTAATGAAGTCCTCTAAAAAAGTCAGGTGTACCACCCAAGTTCTTTTTGATGAGTTTGCTGCAGCCTTCATTCAGCTATGTTCAGAGTGCTCTCTTGTGGTTTTAATGTGGTCATTCTGAAGGAAACAGAAATACAGCATAAAATCGAATCCCTACACAAATGTTACATGTTATCGTTCACATAAGATCGCTTACATTACTGATCAGAGCTCAATGAAATTCTCCATGGATTTTCACAGTCACTTAGTTCAGTGAGGAAATTCAACAAGTGCATCTTGTGGCACTTTTTTTCTTTCTGCTCTGCTTTGGTCCCTTGTTCCACACTGATACACAAGAGACTGCAAACCAAAGAGTAGTGCTCATTTTTGTCTAAATTCACAAATTAGATTTTTCTAGTATATATATATTATCTAAATGAAAATACACACAGTACATTTCTTGTTTAAACGGCCCATGTACTGATCTCAGAACTAACTCCAGTGGCAATGTTGCATCTTTAGAACAATAAATGTAAATAGTTCAGTTTCTAGGTACACCTTCTTTGTTTGTACACTCACTGTCCATTTCATCACGTAACCCACCATAGGCACACTCTGCTACAAGATATAGGTGTACAATATAGCAGTCACCCCCAGCCCCATCCATCCGTGGAAAAGACCACCATGCCTTTATATTGTTGAAGTCGGGACAAAACCTTGCATCCCCAAAATGGTAACTTTACAGGAAAGGATAAAAACATTCTTAAATTTAAGTGGAAACTAATGGAAGAAGATATTTTTTCTCCAGTAATTTTGGAACATTTCTACTGCTCCATTAACCGTGAAAGTCTGACTCAATGTAAAGGCAACAAATTCTACATAATAATTTTTTAAAAATGAAAAAAAAAAGAGTAAAAATGGAGATACAAGGCTGTGTCCCAGCAGTGACGATACATTTAATGGACCTGATAAAAAGTATGATGGCAATGGGTATGAGCCATCGTCCCCTGTCTGCAAGCTATAAGCTAGGGTCATCAACTGTATGCCAGCAACTTCAGATGTGTGCCAGGCGATCTGGGATGCCTTAGCAGGGGATTTTGTGTCCTACCCGTCTGTGCCCGAGTGGAGAAAGAATTGCCCACAGTGCTTGGGCGCAATCGATGGCAAGCACGTGCGAGTCACTGCGCCACCAAATTCAGGAAGTGAATTTTTAATTACAAAAAAAAGTCACTTTGTTCTGATGGCAGCATGTGATGCCCGCTACCGATTTCGATATGTCGACATTGGTGCTTTCGGGTGGGAAAGCAATGGAGGAATTTTCTCCAAGAGCGCCCCATAGGTGTATCCCGCCAGAGATTTTCCATATAGGGCTTTGGGGGGTCCTCCTTGGGTATAAGGGCCTCCAGGAAAATGCTTCGCAAAAATGATGAACGGTGGAATGTCCTCCCCAGCTGCATTGAAGCAGGCCAGCACAGACACATGGTCCTGGGTGCCTAGCTAACATTACCACAGGAGGGCTTTATGGATTCAGCCCATGATTAGCCAAGCATACATGTTCAAAACAATAAAAATATTAAAGTAAATCAAGACCAGCTGTTTAGACGAACATCTTTACACAGATTTTTGTGTTCCATGACTAAAAGGTGGCTGTTCAAATCTCCACAGAGTTTAGTCAGATTAGCTACTGTGCTAACCACCAAGTTTATTCTCCTCAAAGTCCCCACAGTTTTTCACTCCCCAGGGGTCACCATGGTTACTGTTGCTACAGCAAAATCTGCAAAGTGCTATTTGATTGGTCAGCGGACAAACCAATCACAAAGCTACCTGAAGCCTCCTAGTTGAATCTAGAATTCTTGATCAGTGATGGCGGCAAAAATATTTTTCGGACAGGCTGGGTTGCAAACTAACGTTAACCGATTAATAATTAAAGACAAACCAACAATATAAACAATACAAACTTCTCACGGACCAAATAGTAGTTAATGCTGTCATACATTATGCAGATAATGTCAGAAAAACAAGTTCACTCTCCACGAGTCCTCAGATTCCACACAAGCTGCTCCAACAATGAATTCCATGATGTCAAATTCAAAGCAGACATCAAATCACGTATTATAAAAAGAAAATGAAATGCATCCTAACAATCTAAATAACCATTTTATTACATATTTAATTTGATATTAGAGTGAACTAAGCAAAATGGGACACTTTTTTGGTATCTGCCAGGAGTTCAAATTTCAACCACGCCTAAAACTATAATGCCAAGCCAATTACAACACCCTATACCAGGACATCGCCACGTCTACCACTTCAACATTACGATATATCAAAAATGTTGTTGACTAATGTTAATTCACAGAATTAAAACATTACCATAAACTATTTTGCACAATGCTAACATCAAATTATGAAATGCTTCACCATTCCATTATCCATTAGCATCTCAATACCATTAGGGGTAAATAAAAAAAACTCACCTTAAAATGAACTCTTATAAGGTGCTTCCGAGCGATACTCGAAAAAATGTGTACAGTGATAAATAGTGTAATCATTGTGCTCTTCCTTAAGCACGACACCTGTTTTCAACTCCACTTCATTTTAAGTAAGTAGTTGTACCAGCACAGATTCTTGTAAATAACGAGGCTGTACGTCATGCAGCCAGACTCTTCAATGTCCCCCGCAACACTGTGGGGGACCGAGTGAGTGGGCAGGTGACCCATGGCTGTCGCACAGGCTGCAAGCAGTTACTGGCACCAGAGGACGAACGCTCTCTGGTGCAGTACTGCAATAACTGCACAGCATGGGTTCCCCCTCACTAAGGCGTACGTCAACGCAATGAGGAGGAAGAGGAACCCTAATTAAGATGTTCCACCACTGGGGAAGAAGCGGTGGCACTGTTTCAGGAGGAGGCACGCTGCTGAGCTTTCCATGAGAACCCCTGACACCTTTGACAGAGAGAGGGCAGCATGTGCCAGGAAGGAGACGGTGGAGAGGTACTTTGATCTGCTGTAATCCATGCTGGAAGAGCATGGTCTGTTAAACCAGCCATCATAGATTTATAACTGTGAGACTGGCTTCCAGATGGATGACAGCAGGTACAAAGTACTGACACCTCGGGGGTCTAAACACGATTACCAGCAGGCACCCGGGACCATGTGTCTGTGCTGGCCTGCTTCAATGCAGCTGGGGAGGATGTTCCACCGTTTATTTTTTTTGCAAAGCATCCCGGAGGCCCTTACACCCAAGGAGGACCCCCCAACGCTCTATATGGGAAATATCTATATCTATATGGGAGCGCCCTCTGCTCCTTATCTTCGAGTCTATCAAGCATCTATCAAGTCACACCTCACGCCAGAGGTCATAGAGGTGGCAAAGAGGGAAGGTGTTGTGCTCCTGTGCCTTCCACCCCGTTGCTCCCATATCTTGCAGCCGCTGGACGTGGGACTCTTTGGCCCTTTAAAGGTAGAGTCTGCCAAGGTGGCTGGCAACCTCTGCCATTTTAAACGTTTATACATTGTTAATAAAACAGAATTTGCCAAAGTTTGGCTGTTTGGGTTTTCATGCTTCTTAAATGGCTCATTCATCATTCCTCTGATCCTCAGTTGTTTCTATGCCTTAGTTGAGCGCCACGCGGCTGCAGCCAACCAAAAACAGACCTGTGCTGGTGCAGGATGTCACTCTGTAATGTGCATGGAGACAGATGGAAGTCTGCCTGTGGAGAGAGGTGGCTCTGACCAACATAACCCTTGGTGAGAGAAAGACATTTACTCACCTACGAGTTAAACCAAGAGAGGGAGTGAAGTTCAGCTCCACGTCATACACTGCGGTCATGGTAGTTTTTGGTTTTTTAATTATATTTGTTTGACAATAAAGATACAGAGGTAAACAAAAACCCATGAACTGAAATTTAACAGTTACACATTTTATATCTGAAATTTTTTAGTATTTTTTTAGTCCCTAAATATGTTGCCAAAACGAAGTCATACACATAAAAGCTCCTGTTTTAGATTAGAATGGTTAGAAGTAGTTTTTAAATATTAACAATATATTTTTATTTAAATATTAAGAATTTATCAAACATAATCATACATAACAAAATCATTTATTATTATTATTATTATTATTATTATTATTATAGACACTGTTATTAATTCTTGCCATTTTATGAAAATAGCTTTAAAGAGGCTTTGAAATACCAAACCCGGCGAGTATTTTCTTCTGTCCATATTTTATAGACAGGAGCTCATTAGCTCAGGAATGAAGAATTGATCAGGGCTGGGTTTCCCAAAAGCATCTTCGCACGAAGACCACTGTTAAACATTAATCGCTCTCTTCCAGTTAAGATTATCTCATGAAGCCTTTGGGAAACTGGGCGCTGACTGGCTATTGCTGCAGCACACCTAGCCATGCCTGAGTGATGAATTCACTTAGCTCCAGTTTACAGCTGCGCTGCCCCACAAGGCCCAGCGCCACAGTTTTACGCTGTATTTTTGTGCTTGTGCTGTGATCAGAACAGAGGGCCCTTATGGCTAGAGCTTCCCTCATTAGTATGTCTTGTGCTTTTCGCAGAAGTTGGAGATCTCAAGAATCTGTTCGGAAGTGGAGACAGTGGGCATCTCCACTAAGCCCGACACTAAGGACACGCTCCTCCTGACTGCCACAATGGAGGAGCTGAGCATTCCAGTCGCAGTGTGGAGTGGGGACATAGACGCTGTGGCTTTGCCAATCAAAGTGGCAATAACGACAGAGGGGGGAATAGTATGTGCTCTACAAAGTCCTCTGGAGCAGGAAAGAGTATGAGAGCGTGAGAAGTTCAGAGGTCAGGCTAATAAAAAATATCTAATGTTAGCGAGTGATGTGGTAGTTAATGTAACCTGGTGTAAAGACTTGTATTACCAAGTGATTATCGGCTCCAAGCTAGTAATGTATTCACAAGTTTCATGTGACTTCATATGAAAGCTCTCCAGCATGTATTGCCATGGTAATGTAAGGGGTACCATTCACCTATAATGTAATTTAACGTCTGAATGAAGAGATGGTCACTGATCTAGTCAGGTATCTGCTATCTGGTTTGATGTGATGGTGGTTCAGCTAAAGGGAAATTAAATTTACACTAATATTACTCAAAGGGGGATTTATAAAGTGTGTGTGTACATAATGTGGCTCTCTGTGGCCTTTATTTATTTAATATTATTATTTATTTTGTTTGTAGAAGCCTTTTTGTATTGTTGCACCATTTCCTAGCATTTTGTCCACTGAAGCACTGGTTAGTTATTATATTAATTATATTACTGTCATTCAGTTTCCTTATAGGTTGTAAACAGATGTTTAGCTTTTCTTCATTAATTTAATATAATTAAATTAAATGATTTTATTTGTTTTTTTGTAATTCATTTTGGCACCATACAAACGTTCTCAGTGGACAGTTTCATTTTTTTGTCAGTACAGTGCTTTACAGTTTGTTAATTTGCCAGTTTGTTGGTGGAAATCATGAAACTGTGCTGGACTCAATAAATATGTATCAAATCAATTAAACACAAATCCCTGTTCAATAGTTTAAATCTGAAGGTGGCTAACTTTATTTTGTGCTTTTCATGCACTGTTAATGAGCTATTTTTTAAATTAGATTTAATCTTAATATCATTTCATGTTGCTATAAAAAACAGCTTTTCTTAATGAAAAAGTTTTACAAAGCTGTAACAAAGGATGAAGAGAAAGAATATCAGCTGATACAGATGCTGTTGCTATTACCATATCCAGCTCCTCAACACAGTACTTTTCCGTTCACAGCAGATCTTCAATAATGCCCTGTTGTATTACTGCTGGTAAGGTGTGTTTCTGCTATCTAATTCATATATTTTTAATTTGGTGGCGTGTAGCGCTGTTGTCAGCACTGTTGTCTCACAACAAGAAGGGACTGGGTTTGATTCCCTGGCCAGGTAACGGGGGTTCTTTCTGTGTGGAGTCTGCATGTTCTCCCCATGTGGGTTTCCTCCCACAGTCCAAACACATGCAGTCAGGCTAATTGGACATGCTAAATTGCCCCTAGGTGTGTGTGTGTGTGTATGTATGTCTGTCTATCTGCCGTGCGATGGACTGGTGACCTGTCCAGGGTGTATCCTGCCTTCCACCCAATGACTACTTGGATAAGCTCCAGCCCCCCTCCGTGACTCAGAAGGATAAGTGGCTTAGAAGGTGTGTGTGTGTGTGTGTGTGTGCGCGTATTTCTGATTTCAAACTGCACATGCCTTTTTCAGTCACCCACAGTAATCTACATGTATGCTAAGATGTATTTGGATGTACATACATTCAAATAGCTACATACATTTCTATGAAATTATAGATCAGATATATTATATATATCAGACATAAAACTTTTACATGGATTTTGCACATTAAATGTCTTATGAAAGAACTCTGCAGAAAAACACAGTAAACCTGAGCATTTTTGAGAATATCTTAATGTTACGTCCATAAACAAGCATTCATTTTACAGCAGCCAGTGGCTTCACTGTGATGTCATCAGCATTCTAGTTCTCTCTCTCTCTCTCTCTGACTCACTCACACACATATATATATATACACACACACGCAGCTCCATTATGACATCATCAGTGACATCACAAGTGGGTGACAGTTCATAAACCCAACATTTCAGTTCAGCAGCTCATTCTTGATTAATCACTCTCAGTGATAGGTTGATGATTTATGCTGTTAAATGACCAAGACAATGAAAAGGAAAGCAAGTGAAGGTAGTGATGACCAGACCATCGCCCAGACATTCCCGATCAAGAGGACCCACACTGACGGTAAGGAGGTGAACTTTTCCACACTCACCTTCCCACAGAAGTTGTGGCACATAGTGGAGAACGAGACCTACAAGTCCATCGGATGGCACCAGTTGGGAACCTGCATCGTCATTGATGTAGAGCTTTTCTCGGCTGAGATTCTTAATCGACAGGGAGAGTTAAAGATCTTCGAGACTTCAGTTATGAAGAGCTTCATGCGACAACTCAACCTGTATGGCTTCAAGAAGATCAGATCCTTGGAGGGCAGCTTAGAGAGCACCTGTATGGATCAGATGGAATCTACTTCTAAGGTAAGATGGCTAAGAATAGAGACCAACAGTTCCCTTTATGGGGGGAGGAGACCTGTACAGTTTAACTTCCCAGTTTGTTGGTGGAAATCACCAAACTGTGCTGGACTCTGGCCCTTCAGGATCAGAACTGGTGAGCCCTGGATTAGAACAACTGCAGCTGAATAGATATTAAGCATGTAAACAGGCTGTAACCTGTTCACTCTCCATGTTTACCATAGAAAGAACTTTTCTACAATGGCTACTTTCGCAGAGAGCACCCTGAGCTGCTCATCCACGTGAAGCGCCGTTTGCAGGTCAAGGCGAAACGGAACTCTGGTTCTAAGCCCATGACTTTGGCCTCCACCTCCCAAAGTCAGACCCCTCAGTGAGGCCTGATTGAGGAGGCGACTCTTAACACCTCCAAGACTTCTCTAAATCTCAGCTTCAGCCAGGACACCATCAGTGATGCTCCATCCCTGACCTCCTCTGTTGAGTCCAGTCTCGACTCTACCCTGCAGTCTCATCTGGCCAAAATTACTGATTTGGCCCAGACCACCAGCACAGACCTCCACCGGAACGCTGCCCAGCTGCAGAGCACCTTGGCTGCATTTATCCCTTCAGTGTCACCATCAGTGCTTGCTGACTTGAGCAGCCTGGTCTCCAGAACACTGGCCCAGCCTTGCCCGAGATGTGGACACAATCCTCTGTGCTCTGAGGACTCTGAGCAAGCTGGCCATCAGTGACAGACTATTCCCAGCACATCTTGATACTGTAGTGTGAAATATTACAAGAAAGTTCACAATAAAAGGATACTGCACCAATGTAGGTTTTTAATGTGTCATTTATTTATTTATTTGCAGTAACAAAAAGTAATAAATTAAAAGAAATGAGTCAGGAACATTCAAATAGGTAAAAATAATGATAATAATAATAATCAAACATGATGATTAAAAAGAACATCATTAATAAAAGTATATACATGAGACAGCAAAGCCCCTGAGCCTTAGTGTCGGAAAATACCAGAACTTTTCTAACAGAATAGCTGAACCCTCAGGTCAATCCTTTGAACCTTAAGCCACAAGTTAAGCCACAAGCCAAATATATAAACCGGTGGTTGATGAGCACCAACGGAGGTCCTGGGTACCAAAGATGCAGTTTGTCCTTTTTAATAAGTAGATACAATAAACACAAATAATAATAATAGTTGGGTCTGAGAAAGGCTCTATATAAATTGAATAAAAGTTCAATTTATATAAAGCCTTTCTCAGACCCAAAGACGCTTTACAAAAAGATCAGAAAATAACAAAATGCATAATCAACATTTAATAAAACAACATAGCACACATACACACACACACACACACACAGCCAGACCTTTTCATGGGTCAAATTTAATTGGGTCCAAAAAGTGATACATGTTCGGTTTAATGATGGGATAATGGTTTATTGATCTCTGAAAAGTATAAAAACTCTGTACACTGTATTTGCATTTGGGTCCAGAGCCTAAAGCCCAGGCTGACTGCACTTTGCTCGTAATAAAAACTGAAGCCTTTTTTCTCCAACTGAGTGTCTGAAGTCTTCTTTGAAACCGTGAGAGAGAATACTTGTTAGACGTAAGTGATGTAAGATTTATAGATAAA
Source organism: Colossoma macropomum (assembly GCF_904425465.1). Classification (NCBI taxonomy): domain Eukaryota; kingdom Metazoa; phylum Chordata; class Actinopteri; order Characiformes; family Serrasalmidae; genus Colossoma; species Colossoma macropomum. The sequence goes on from NW_023494990.1 coordinate 152,519, forward strand.
GTAATTTGTTTAACGGACAGGCTGGTGTGGGTGATCAGTGTCACTTTATATAACAACAGTGTCCTGATCACACTTGTTCATCTGTAGTGGTTCTAAATGAATGTATCATCTAATCTTGCACCTATTTTGGATGCAGCACCATGAGAGGACAGATACAAGTCAGCAATTACCTTTTGATCTGCCAGAGTTTCTACAACATTCTACTAAAAGATTCCTCTAGCTTTAACATTAGTGAGTTCAGTGAGATTCTGCTTTTTTTTAATTATGTTGACATCACTGCATTTGATATAGTCACTTTTTCAGTGTCAAGACGTATTGCAGCCCTGTTTTACCGAGGAAAGACGTTCTCTGCAGCAGTTTGAACACAGTTGTTCTGGGTAACTGAACTTTCCTCTTGATCAGAAAAATCTAAAGACTCTTATGAACCTCTACAGGAGCTTCTGCTCTGTGGGAATAAACAGCAGTACCCAAACCAGCCCTCAGTGGGAGAGATTGGACATCCCTGATCTAAAGAGAACTGATTTAGATTTTTGCTATTTCTATGTTGACCACTGAATATGGTATTTTTACTTCTTGATTTGTACCAAGATGCATTGTCCTGTGTACTGTTTACTTTAGCTTTAATGTTCACTTTAATGTTTTACAGGTGTTTTCTTAGACATTTGTGTGCTAATTAGACAGTTTCCTTGTTAGAAAATGTTTGCTTGTAAATGAGAAAATTAGTTAATTGCACTTTTTGAAATTGAAAATTGAAGAAAAATGTTGTACAAATAGGCTGCTAATTAATATATTGTCGTAATATATATATATATATATATATATATATATATTGTCCGATGTAAAACACATATCTCCAAAAACCCAACTTTTCAGGAACAGGGAAAAACTATTTTTTCCTGTCAGTATTGACAAAAATAAACCACAAATAACGCAATTTAGATTCAATTCTGCTCATTATGATGTTGTAATTCCTACAATTTCATATATAAAATGGACTTACTTGTGTTGTAGACGGCAAACAGGGACATGCGTGTTTTTTTTTTTTTAGTACATTCCAACGAGCCACATCCTACAGCCTGCACAGCCTGTTGTTTATTCTCCTAAGATTCTGCTGGTATAAATCCATGTTTTAACAAAAGCAGTCTAGTATTACTGTTTTTGATAATGTAATCCTCATTGTGAGTTATGATGGCCACGCTGGATTAACATTTGATGTGTGTAAATGAGCAATGAATCAGCTCTTCATGACGTGAGGTTTAGCACACATTGTTATTTAGATAAAACAAAATTTGTCAACTACGATAATAATTTTTCTAAAAAATCTGTTTCCCTGTGACTGTAAATATTAATACACAATACCTTTTAGCCTTTTAAAGAGGCAAGCTGCAGCTCTCCTCTTGTCCTGTGCTCCCACCCTTTTGGTATCAACGGTGTTATTAGGGAATAAACTGAAACAATGCACTGAGAAGTATTTCACAAAGCAGGACTGTTCAGTTTACCAAACTTAAGCTGAAAATCAAGCCTGTTCCATTGTGAAAGAGTTGACGGACATTCCTATTGAACAATTATTCTTAACATTGGGCCAAATTACCTGGTTAATTCAAAAATCCTGCTTTGTGAAATACTCCAGTTAAACTGCACGTTGATCCATTTTTCTGCATCAAGAAAGCAAGATAACAATACAGTGATTTTGTAGATCTATTTAGATAAAATGTTTACTGTGTTGTGCTTCTCCAGAAACAGGACAGGGAAATACTGCTCTAAATGAACATCTGTACTTTATAAATTATTGTTCACTGTATAAGGAAAATTCAGTCATGTTAACATTACAGTCCATGAAAACACTGTCCATATAAATATCAGATACAAATATGTAAAAAAAAAACTACAAGCATCACAAATGTAAATCATGTTTACAACCATGCGAGAGAATGACCTGCATCAACTGCATCAAACTTTACATCTCTCTGTCATAAATAACTATTTCCCTGTGGACATTACATAGGAACATGTGAAAGATGTGTAAAAAATCACTAGGCACAAATAAAAATCATGTTTAAAAACACAATAGAAGTTGCTGACAAGTGAGAGAAAGCAAACCCTTAACGAGCCTGTGTGTTGGACAAGTGATGGGCATCACTCATGTTTAAGTGCATCATATAAACCATGAAGGTTCTTTGGTATTACATCCTTCAGGTCTTGGAGATGTTTGTATTTCAGCTGCTTTGATTCTCTGGCTGGATGTATACAGTGGCAGCACTGTGGTGCCATTGTTCCTCTTCCTGAGAGTGGGGGGAGAGATAAGGTGTCCAGCCATCTGAATGGCAACTCTTGTTCCATGGTACCATCCACTTTGTACCTGAGAAGTAGAGGGATAGAAAGAGGAACAGGAAGGGGTTTAGCATTACTTTATTATTTATGTTATGTTTGTGCACTTAAAAGAGTGAGTCAGGTGAGAATGTGTATGATAGAGGGTAGGGGTGCGGAAAAAAATCGATTCTTAGATGCATCGCAATGCGGACGCGAATGATTCTGAACTGATTCACAAACGTCAAAAATCGATTTCCTAAATGTTTAATTTATAATACAATGTTGAGGGAACGCAAAAGGCGGAACTTGGACGTGGGTAAGTGCAGCGGACACTCTGCGGCGGCACATAACACAAACACACATGGATGAGTGAGAAGTCCGACCGGCTCCCTCTGCATTAAAATCCAGGTTAGATCAGGAGTCACAACACAAATGATAAGAAGAGACATTTTGTCCTTTCAACAAAAATTAAACCACCTTGGGAGCCACAAAATTTATGTCCAGTATGTCTCAGTATGTGCTGATGTCCTAGTATAGGCTAAACAATATAAATGAAAATGCAGATTTACTTTACTCTGCTTTAATCTTTAACTATAGCCGCTTTCCTCCCATCTCCACCAGAAAACTTTTCTTCAGAAGTAGATCAGTTTCTCGTAAAATGTCTTTCAGCGTTTGACTGTTTTACGAGGCTGAAGTCGCTTCTCATTCTCCAGCTTCTCGTTCGAATCTTCCTGTTCCTGTTCCATGCAAATGCGCCACCATTTAAGGTGGATCGGGAAAATTCGAAAGAGAAGTTACTTCATCTTCGCAACTGTTTAGTGTTTGACAGTCTCTCGTTGCAGGTTTAACTTGCCAGGAATCAACTGCAGTGCTTATGAATGCAAATAACGCATTGTTGCTAGGTGACCTGCAGCCAGTTCTCAGTCGTTGCAAAACAGGGCTTTCGCGCTATGTTGCACACGGCCCGTTTGGAAAATATTTTACTGACACAGACATCCTGTATAGAAAAAAAGATGCATCGATAATCGTTTTATAATTGCATCGCAGCCCTCTGAATCATAATCAAATCAAATTGTGCGGTGCCTAAAGATTCCCACCCCTAATAGAGGGTACCTGATTGCCTGGAGGTCATCCACAGTCAAGTCTCCAGGATTTGTGCCAGGATGGATAGACTTCCAAAGCTTCAACTTGCTGTAGTCCAGGAAGAAACTTTGATCCACATATTGTACATTGTATGGCCGGAGGTTGGAGCGCGCTTCTCAGCTGCAAACTTCAACAGGGCGTTACTCAAAATCAAGTTGTGTTTTTGATGATTCCATAAGATGTATTCATGGTATGTGTTGTTTACCTCAAGGGAGTGGATGATACAGGAGGCAAACTCATTAGCTGTGAGTCCATTTTCCCCTTTGTATCACAAATAATTAGTAGCATCATGTGTCAAATGGTAAAGTTGTGGACTCCAAGCTTTGTTTTATAGTAGACAGCTGAAGCTTCAAGTTTAGGGCAAAGAAGTAATCCCTGCAGGTCCATACACACCACCATTATTTTCTCATTTGCTTTGTCCTTGTCCTCCTGTTTACTCACTCTTACAGTTTCCTTTTTCTTGCAGTGTTCTTCCCATGTGCCAGAATCAATGTTTCCAACTTTATATGAGCAACATGTGTTGCAATGATCTTTCTTGGGGTGAAACAGTGAGAGATTTAATTTGTTAAAAATACTTGTCTTGAAAGAAACTGGATGTTATTTTCTGCACATGTTCATATGTATTCAGCATGAAGATAATTAATTGGTTTAAAAAGAGGTTCCAAATACATCTTAGTGGATGAAGACCTGCAGTAATGAGATGGAACCTTAGGAAGATCCATGAGAAACTGCTTCAGGAACTCTAGCTCTTCGTTCCTGATGTTGATTTTCATTGTCTTCTCAGGCATTCTCCGTCCTACCCACTGATTGATCCCTAGTGTTGAAAGGAACATGCCCTGACATACCCTGATCCCTGACATACCCTGATCCACTGAGATTAATTATGGATCATCACATTGATTTATCAGTCTACTCAGGCTTTAGCAGAGCTCAGTAACACTGAGATTAATTATGGATCATCACATTGATTTATCAGTCTACTCAGGCTTTAGCAGGAACTTTAGTTTGTAAAGCTGTTAACTAAGGTCCTCTTTAGAGTTTGTCTAATGAGCATGTGTGCTACATACCATGCACTGATTTTAAAACAGTTAATAAACAAGCATTGGTGGTGTTTCTTTTGAAGATGTCTTTTCAGTTGGTAAGTATTCTAAAAGTTAACTGTATTTTTAATATTGCCTTTACAAAATGTAACTTTGTGCTGAATACAGATACTTAATTTCTGTAATCTGAATACATATTTTGAATATTTGTATTCCATTGCATCCCAACACTGTGTAGCACTTATTTTGTTTCTTTTTTAATATTGTTTTCTAACAGTCTACATTTTTCACATACAGCCGCTGTGATCCTGTACTGCCAGCACTGACTGAGGTGGAAGCTGAGAAGTGTTTAAAGGTTTACTTGTGGCCGTACTGTACATGGCCAGCCAAACATCTAGATAACATTAACAGGATTATAAAAATTCCACATGAGCTGGTTTATAACTTAATAAAAATACTGCAAACGTGTTAACCGATCAGCTTACAGCTTAGGACTCACTGTGACTTACCATTGTCAAAAATGAATCTTGCACTTATCTTGCACTCATTCGTGTAGGTTCAATGTCCTCAACCTGGCAACCAGGTGAGCTTCAAGTCTAGGGAGGATGGGGCAGACAGCTCTCTCCAGCATTTTATATTTGGACTGTAGTACAGTCTTGTAAGACACATTGCCAGTATTACACATTGTTTCTTTAAAATTAAAGCCAAAAGGAAAAGTCGGAGACAATGAATGAACAGCTAAAGAAGCGCAGCCTGTAACAGCTAGAATGTGTGTGACAATTAGCAGCCACATCAGACCCCTCACTGTGTCTTTAAGTGGGGGCACTCACAAAAGCTCTCCTTCAGTGGCAGCATTTACAGCTGCAGGACTATCAGTGAAAATTAAGAGACCTTTTCAGATCAGAAAAGCACAGATGCTGCGGCAAAACTGTGGAAGACCCACATATTCACGTGGAGTAGTAGGTAAGTGCTTTCTGAGATGCTGCTGTGATGAAAACTGAATGTTAGCGCATTTTCAGTATATTTGTATATGTATGCTAGTAGCTATTTAGCTTGTTAGCGGCTAGCAGAGTCAAAAGAACTTTTTTATTCTAGATATCAGCTCATTGTTTCTATATAAGAAATTGGTACTTCTGTAATGTTAAAACGCTGATATGTAGCAGTGGAAACTTTCTTCAGGCTTTTAGTTTTCTGCTACATGTGAGCCATGTGGGCCTCATGTTGCTGTGAGTGAGTGAGAAGGGTGTATTATTGAAGTGGTTGTCTGTGGGTTCAGGGATGGGGGAGTAGCGCGCTACTTTTTGTAGTTAGCTACAAATTTTATTAGCTAATAGCTGTAGCCGCTACAGTTTTATGAAATGTAGCTAGTAGCTGTAGCGCCTACAAATTTTCGTGTAGCTATAGCAAAAATTTTCACTACAATTTCACTACAGGCTTCAGGCAATCCGCAAAATCTGAACCACCGAACGCGGTCGTTAACTGGGCAGGTGGCGATTGTGCAATACTGACTGAGCCGTGGACAGTTCGAGCAAACGGTCACGCGCGGATCACCCCTTACAGGCTTAGCTCAGGGGTCACAATCGAAGCAATTCATATCCGTTTTACCATCTTGGCTGTGAATAAGTCTCAGTGTGTGCTAATGTGCTAGACTCAGGCCCAATCCCATTTCTTCTTTTTACCCCTATCCCTTGTTTTCGAGTGTCAAACTTACATTTGTGGGTTTCTTTGGTCACTTGTGCAGCCATCTTGCCGGTTTTTCTTTTTTTCTCATAACACTCCTTTTGGAGTGTGCCTCTAAAAAACTGAAGGGCCATCTGGCAGTAACACTTCGCTCTACTCCTCTATTTCAACAAAAATTGGGACACCCTAACCCTACATGTGAACATGCAAAACAGAGGGCTAAGGGCTAAACAGTAGGGGCAAGGGGTGAAATGGGCTTGCTTTGCTCTGCTTTAAGCTTTAGGTCAGCTGTAGCCGCTTCTCTTGCACATCAGTCAGGAAACTTTAAAATGAAAATGTCTTTGAACGTCCGACTTTTTCCGCGGCTGAAGTCAGATTCTCATTTACCAGCTTCTTCTTCGAATTGTCCCGTTTGACCTTAAATGGTGCATGAGGCACCAGAATGAACGTTTCTGCTGCGCCATTTAAGGTGGAACGGGAGAATTCGAACAAGAAGCTGACTTCACTACTTGATGTTTGACAGTCCATTCCGCTCCAAATTATTGATGTTCATGTTAAATCTGAGGACAGAATATTAAGCCTCATTTTATATGAAATTTGATTTGCGCTGTCACTGAATTATGGCAAGTCAGAATCTGCCAAGCTCCTTGTTATTTTCTCAACCCCCCAATCACCACTTATTAATTGTTGCTGTCCGCAATTACTTCAGTAATCAGCACTTGTGACGTCAGTAACTAGCATTAGGACTCCGAGCTCCTCAGAAGTATCTCAGGGTTTTATGACATTCAAAAAGCGATGAAACTACACAGTGAGCAGTGAGAGGTTCTCAGCTGACCTCAATACAGCTGTGGCTCAGCCATAGACTGAACTGCCTGCTCTGTTTGTCTCTGTACCAGACGCTACACAGCCCAGAGAACCAGAGTAACTTTGACTTCTTGAGAAGTTCAGGTATGCAGCTCACATGCTATAAGCTAACACATAACATTGCTATGACAAAAATGTATCTAGCAGAGAGTTGATGAGCACAGTGAACACATTAAGATTGTAAAATGAAAACCCTATATTTCATTTTTCATATATATGAAAATGAAATGATATTTCATCAGCATGCTTTAGTCTGGCTCCAGTAGCTGCTCAGTTTAGGCTACAGGCTCCATAGTGGGCTATATAAGAGATTAGATGTGAAATTAAAGTTAGATTGTGTTACCTACTCATAACAGACTACAAGCAACATGAGAAAGTTCACTGTTAACCAGCATATTGAAGGTATAGTATCATGTAGCAAACATTAAGAAATCAGCAGGTGCATTAGACTGTATTTTGTCTCATTAACTATATGAGTAGCCGCCTTTCCCTCCAGCTGGGCTTTGGTACAGACAGGCTTTTAGAACACATGTTTAATGTGTGCTTTGTGAGTACAGAGATGCAAAAGAGACAAGCAAAGATAGAGAGAGAGGTAAATGAAACAAAATCAATTTGAAACTTTCACCTGATTTAATGTAGGTTTAATGTATTTTTTTAGCTGAAAATAAACATAAATAAATAGTAAAATGATTAATTAAACGTAAACAGGGCAATTGAATAAATCAAATAAGTTTATGGAACATTAATAGCAGTCTATGGAAGAACGGAGGGATGAAGAAGGAACAAATGAAACAAAAAGGTGCATAACAGTTATAGATGGGGAAAAAAGGAACAGTGATTGAATAAAAAAACAAAAGGAGAAACTTATTGTTGCTGTCTCATATTTGGTAGTTGTTTTAATCACAATCAGATGTAACGTTTCTACAAAATGGACCTCACAAAAATTCTGATCCTAGTTACGGCCCTCTTAGCAGTTATACGATAACTCCAGCGTTTAAGACCATTTATTGTTAAAACTCTTAGAACGATCAGCAGAGCTGATTGTTATTTTACCTAAAAATCTAGTTCTGCTGTGGAGCTGTAACAGGGCAGTAAAAGAGCCGTGTGTTGGGCTTGTTTGGTGTATCAGGTGGAGATTCACAAACATTCTGACAGTCGCACTTTGAAAGTAGCTAAAAAGTAGTGCAGTAGTTTTCAAAAAGTAGCTAAAAGTAGCCACTACTTTTTCTGGAAAAGTAGCTAAATGCAGCTAGCTACAAGTTTTGGGAAAGTAACTACAAATTTTTCAGTAGCTATCCCAACCTTGTTCATTTACTAATAACTGAAGAGCTACTGTGTTCTTCATTATGAGTTAAATTATCTAGAACAGTATTATACAGTAAAATATATGATAACTCATTACTAATAACTGAAATGTTAGTGTGTTCTTCATTATGAGTTAAAATTATCTAGAACACTGTTATACAGTAAAATATATGATAACTCATTACTAATGACTGAAATGTTAGTGTGTTCTTCATTAGGAGATAATTAAACTCATATAAACGATGGCTGGAGGGCAGCAATAAGGCAAGAACCAAACCTTTTTTTCCCCAATTGTATTCATCTAATCAGTTACAAACCATAAATCATACATTCATACTTAATTATAACTTACACTTAAACTTTTAAATTTGAAAAAAAAAATTAAATGGAAACTATATCACTGTAAATGTTAAAAGTAACATGCTTAACTTTAATTAACCAATTAGGAAAAGAAAAAAAAAACAGAATCACAAATATAAATAACCTAAACCTACTGAAAAACTACTATGCTATATAAATACTACTTTACTGTATAAATCTAATTAAATAATAAAAAAAAATCAACAACTATTTTAAACTGCTAAAACTACTTATGCTAAATGTACTTATGCCAAACCACTTCTTTAGAGTTTGCTAAAGTCAGGAAGGGATATGGAGGAAATTATTCCTCTTTCCCTCCTAATTGTCGCACTTAAAGGAAGCATGCAGACTATGGTGTCAATGTCGCCACTCCACACCGATGATGGAAGTTCCTCCATCGTTGCCATTAAAATAATGGTGCTTGATGCACTAGAGGGGATCCCGACAATGTCAGCCTCTTCGCTAACAGCAGTGCTCTCTAGTTTCTGTGAGCAACACAAAACATTTGTGTGCATGAAGGTAAGATCAGTCATATTTATATTTAATACTTAATAATATTTATTAACTCTAGAATGTTTAATATTGAGTGTAGGGTAACTCAGTATGAGTACTAATTATTTGACTAGTCTAATATTTAGAAATTTTTTCAACTACTACAAATGCTGTGAACTGTAAAAATTTTTTTTTATTAATCTTCTAATAGAAAATATCCAAAACAGTCATTTGTGTCTTATTCTCAAAATTTTGAAATCAGACAGCTTACTGAATTTTTAAGTTAAAGCACCATATTTTTTTTTTACCATTCAAAGTTCATTCTTGCATAGGAGAAGTGGCCAGTCTTATCTGCAAAGGGCTGGTGTAGCTGCAGATTTCATTCCAAAAGTCTTTGCTGGATTAAAAAAAACTTGTAGTCACACTGCCACACTGTATAAGATTGAACATTGTATATCTACTGTATAGCAAAAAAGTCACAGGGTAAAAAAACAAAATGCAGCACTATAAACAGAGCAGCATAGACCCATAGACTAACTGAAAGATCCTGCTTTGAGAAAAAACCCTGGGTCTTTATTGGTGTACAATAATGAAAATAAAACTCAACTTTACGTCAATTTACCGTGACAAATGTGTACCAAGAGGAGTTGAATTTTGGCTCCTCCTTCCCCTTACTCAGATGGGTAGTTGCGACCATCTGAGACAGGCTGATGTCCGACAAGGCAGCTTCTCTCCAAAGGATGACATCAAAATGCTTGTCTGATGCCAGCAAGACTATAAGCCGTACTGGCACAGCACCGTTCTTTGCATTTTGATGTCTTGTAGTCATCTAATGTAAAAAAAATGCAATAATATTATTTAACATGAAAATAATTTCATTAATACATGGACAATAAATGACGACTCAAATCTATGACTTCTCAATCTAGTCTTATACATAAAATGTCACTTAATTCCATGATCTAAGACTAAACTTATCCGCAAAAGGGCTGGTGTGGCTGCAACATTTAGTTTCATTCAAACAGGAGCATATAGCCAATAAAATGTCAGAAGACTGAGACCTGCTGAACAAGTAGAATCAGGTGTGCTTCTGCCTGACTGGAATGAAAGCACACTGGCCCTTTGTAGATATGATTGTTGGGCCCCAGCCTAACATGTATGATGAGTCAACATATGTCATCTTTACCGTTCACAGCACACGTGCCATGAAACTGTTATCTATTTCAACACTTAAAAAAAAGGAATTGCAACTACAGCAGATAATAGACAAGAATAAAAGTAAATTGTATACTATTAGCAAGTGTATATGTGTGGCTTTTGTGTGTCTGTGTCTGCACATTTGAACAGGCGCACTGGACAGGTGTCATTCACTGAATGTAAGTGGGTTGTTCGTAGTGTGTGTTTGATAGTGAGTGTGGTTCTGTATGACAGAATATTTGTGTGTGTCAATGTGTTGTGTGTGTGGGTATGCGTGATGTTTGAGTGATCTCAGATGTATCAATAGTTCTATGTAGATAAAACTATTTCTAGAAAATAGAGAGCCAAAAAATGGTCTTCAGCCACACACATATCGTTATTCATATGATATTAATTTTAAGGGGTTCCTTCACAAAAACTTGCAAGGCCGATGATTATAAACACACAATTTAATTAGTATTTTCATTTGAATTTGAAAAAAGGTCAGGAATATGCTGCTGGTTGAATGCATAGCAGTGCATCTTTTTTGTATTATAAATAATTCATATATCAATACTTACTTGGACGATTTTGCCCTGTAGAGTGCTGAACTCACTGATCCTTCCCATGTCATGTTTATATTCTTTAGAGGGTGGATGGACGGTTAGTCTCCAGGTCACTTGAGACTCTGACCTCCCCAACTTTAAAAACAGTGGTGGAAAGCATGAAAAACAGTTCGGCCTGACCGTATTGTTCAGTCAGAGTGTAATTTTTAAGGTAGTATGACTGGCCCACCTCAAGGCGGTCACAATCCTCCCCCTTTAAGTAGGCTACTGCAAACTGCTCTCTATCACACAGAGCACAGTTTGCTATGGGCCTAGAAGCTTGAACTGCAACTGTGCTGTCCACCACTTCATAAGTAAGTGCTCGTGTGGCACTGTACTTGGCCACACACTTGACCTTTATGGGTTGAAGACGTCCATAGGGTGTTGAGACTTTTGAAAACATTCTATGAAAAAAAGAGAACAAAACTCATAAACTTTTTTGCTTATTGTTTTTGTTGTGGATTTAAGAATTTTTCAATGTAGTGATATGATTTTGAGCTTACCATGCTAGTTCAGCACCATGAACAGAGGAGATTCAGCACCACGAACAGCTGCTTTCAGACTTCAGTATGTAAATAAAATGTCATAAAACCACTACGCTAAAAAAAAAAATAAATCTATGGCAATCAGAGAATCTTTATAAAACCATTTAATACTAACAGGAAAAACAAGCAAACATGCAAATAACAGAAATACACTGTGGAAAACATTTTCATGAAAATAAACACACCACCTTCATAAATGTAGGAGAAATAACAAACTGGAGAATATCGTGGCAGTTTTCAACATCAACAGAAACAGTCTCAAATAAAGAGTATCATTTAACATCTTCATTAAAAACTAACTGGTCTAATCACCAAGCAGCACAACTAAATAACTGCAATTGAACATTTAAATGTTTCAGCTTGTCTGTAAATTTCAACAGAGGCTTGCTACAAAAAACATGGGCATAAAAAACAAAGGCATTGAATTTAAAAGGTTGATTGACTGAACTTTAAATAATGAGCCCATTAACAAACAGATCTGGTGTGATTTGAACTTTTTAAAGATACAGAACTTTTCTTTTTAACAGGGGTGATAAATCTTATCCGTAATCATGTAGCCGGTGTGATTGCAGGTTTTCATTGAAACAAAATACGAGCACATGATCGACAGTTTATGGGCTGTGATCAGAATTAGGTCTCCTCGTCCTCTGTTGTAACGGAAACCTGCATCTACACTGAACGTTTGGGATAAGATTGGACTCTCCTGTTTCAGTGTGCATTAGAACAGGCACATAATCATATGTATAACACAAAACAGACTATTTCAAATCTGAGTCAATAAAGCAATCTACTTTTGAGGTAGCCTGGAAACGTAGAGGTAAAAATAACCATTGTCTAAACTACATATTTTAACTCAATGTTGGATGTTTTGTGTTAAGTGAAGGAAAACAGTTACACAAAGCATCAATATACGCTAAAACCTAATGTGGGCATAGCACGGCCTGACGGCAACAAATAAGTTATGGTAAGTTAGGGGTTTTGCTCTAAAAGTCTGATAGCCTGAGTCACACCATGTATTTCGTCCTGCTCCTGGTTTTGAGGAGAAGAACGTGCAGCAGTACTCACATTAGAGACGTTCCCTTGGCTTTGCAGAGGGTCAGCCTCAGGGGTTTTTTACTTCGAAGGCTGAGGGAGCACGTTGCACTGGCCGCCAGACACCTCGGTGCCCAATTTGATGGAAGTGACGTCGATGGAATGTTCACGTCGTTGTTGTAACCACCAGCTGTTGGGATCTGAGGAAATACTCCTCAATGCATTGGACATCTTGGAGTAGGTGACAGAACTGGTTACGCTGAAGAAAGTCCCTCAGTCATGGTGAGTGTCAGATGAATGTCGACGCTTCCGCAGGTAAGTACAACTGTACCGCTAACCTTTACAGGGAAGGAAACAATTTTTGAAGTAGCCGACGCGACTCGCACCTGTGGTTCAGTGATTTGTGGTCGAACGCAGACTGCGCTTGGCGGCAGCGACTGCAGGTGCATTTCTCCTGCAGCTCGACTCCACTTACTTGGCCTTGGATACTGTAGATGACTTCAGCTGGCGCTTCTGAGGAAGAAAATTCTTCAGGCATGACAATGGCTGGAATTTCCTCAGTGGTGGTTGAGCGTGTAGTGGTCAGGTGTAGTCCACCTTGGCTGTGGGTGGAGATACAGCTGATCTCGTAGGAATGGCCCAGAAGAACCCGCGGAATCTGGTCATCGAACAGCAGCAGCCTGATTTTCCCTGTCTCATCAGAAATGCAGCATTCCTTCTTCTCCAAGTTCTTCTGCTGCCACTTTCAAAATCTTGAAAATAAAATAAAAAACACACACACAAATTATGAAATGAATTTGATGCTTCTCTGTATATTTAATTATAGCTGCTGTCAAAAGAAAAAACTTGTATCTCCATTTTTGTCATTTTGTCGCTAATCATATATCACAAGCGTGTTATTCCGTCCAGCAGGGCAGAAGTCCCAGCACTGTCCGGTGATTTCTTTCCTACACCTCATTCAACTCAGTCGAATGCTCAAAGTGCACGGCAGTGGTACCTTACAGCTGGTATTAGGAAGCACTGGGTTAAATTACTGAGTTTTATTACAAAGTTGCCATCTTTTGATCTGAAGTAGGACTGAGCTAAGGTCGGGAAACGGCCGTTAAATATCTGTGTCAACTTTTACAAAAGTACTTCCATTTACATTGTCTTAAGCCACCTGGTGTCTAAATGTCTAAAGGCTCTTATGCAACAAACCAAATGTAATAATAAAAATTAAAAAACAAAGAAAAGGAGAATTATAGAGAAAAGAATAGTATAACATGATATATGCGCTGTGTTAAAAAAAATATTTAAACATAAAAAAATAATAGTAATCATAACTAAATCGATGTTCTGAAACAGATAATTTGATTCATCAATTGTCACCAAACAGAATACACGCTTAAATCTATTTTTAAAATGTTCAATAAAAGTTAAATACTGAACTACATTACACTGTAAAAATGGCTCGTCAAATCAACCTAAAAATACTTCATATAGTCACAAGCAATTGAACTAGTTTTATTCAAATAAAAAAAAATACATTGTAACGTTCATTCAATGTATTTCTTGATGTTGAATAAAATTAGTTAATTTACTAAATAAATGAAGTAATTTTCTAGGTTGATGTGACGAGCCGTTTGTAGTCTAAGAATGAAAGAAAATGTCTACAGGTATACTACAACAAAGAACACACATCAATAACGGGTGACATGTAGGACTCGTTTACACGACATAAATCGCCTGAGCAAAACAATGGTGTTGCATGTGAAGCATAATAAAAATAATAATACAAAAAAAAAAACACACCAGAAGAAAAAACTGTAATGAATGCACTGCACTGTACATGTAACAGTTCAGAACTACATAATAATATATCTAAAAGATGAAGTTTGTAACTATGTTTTTATTTGTAAATTTGACAATATTCCTGCAAGTCAATCAAGTTCAGTTTTGCTCACATTGAAAAATTCAGGACTGTACATAGATGCCCACTTCCCACCACTAGAATCATGTTTACCTTTGACTCTCTACACTCCTGTGCTGTAGATGGCGGTAATGCTCCATATTGCAGTTTTGCCAACTTTCATCAACTGCGTCCAGCAGAAAAAAAACTTAATAAACAAACAATAAACAAGTAAAGCATCGTCAAAAAATAATGCAGAACTATTGTTTAAATTCCGGAAGCTATTTAAATGCAACCTCTTACCGTGACATAAACTATAGGAAAGAAAGGCCAAGCTATATAGCTACCAAGTAGCAAGGAGGATTTTACCTAAGACGCCTCATAAGGTATGCAGGAAACCTACTACAGCACTTAACCTTTCAATGAGATCACTACATGTTTAAAGGAGTAAAAATGACACCATTTTACTGATTCTCAACATCTGTGTGAAAGTACATTGTTTGACCAATACTGAAAACAGAAGGGTTCTGACTACGGTGCTTTAACCGTTTCACAAATGCTGTCCGTCCAGTGAAATCTGCTTTGGATGTTCTCTGCTAGGACGGTTCCACCGGTGGAATGTTGCGTTTCAAACGCTGACGCATCAGCTTTAGTTCTACTCGTTCATCTGTCTGTTAATGTGAGTTACCCAAAATATAAAGCATTTTCCTAAAATACAGCAAAAACATGGCAAACACTGCAGCTGTGCCTACGTGAAGTGTATGTTTTAGCTCTGAGGCTGTTGGAAGCACATACAAAAACACATTCCTGCAATGATTCGCTGGTGCCAAACTAGGTACTTTTTCACTTTATGAGAAATTTTACACCTCATTCAACTCAGTCGAATGCTCAAAGTGCACGGCAGTGGTGCCCTACAACTAGTATTGAGAAGTTGAATTGAATTACCCAACAGAACAGACACATTGACAGTATACACAAACAGACCCTCTACTGGCATGAACGAAAGCTTTAGAATGCCCAGTTGAAAAATATTTAAAGCAATGTCATATCCATGGTACATGAATGTAACTAGCTGAAGTGGGTGGTTGTATTTCCAAGATATGATAACGTTGGCTACTTCTTGAGCACAAGTCATGCATATAAACCCATGTGAGAGAAGTTTGTCTGAACAGCTTTCAGAAAAAGCTTCTTTATCTACGTTCCATATGCACTTGAATTAGCTATATTAGCAGTTTATGAGGACGACCTTTTTCATGACATGCTTTCCTGATGAACATCCCACAAGTCATGTGACATTTTCTGTCAGAATTATTATATAGAATATAGCCATCAACAATTTAGCTGCTTAGCTATATGACAAACTTTGAGTAATCTTTGCTCTAACTCACTTCGCAAACATTTCCAGGCTATATAAAATGTCCTGTCAGCATTTGACATAAATCATCTTGTAACTTGTACGGCTAACATTGTCTGATATTATCTAGCACACTGCAGATTTATTGTACACACTCAGACACAGCAGAAGTTAGGTTCTTATTCGTAAGCATCTTATTCAAATGTCCCGTACCACCTTAAAAGGTGCTGCATTTACATTCAGGTGCCCAGTCAATAGATAAAACACAACAAATATAAACTTAATAGTTGATGAACATATTGGCTCATAATTGATGGGTGTTCAGGGTAAACAGTTTGAAAAGTATTTGGCTTCAGTATAAGCTTTCTGACAAACCTCATCTGTTTTTGAGTAGAATTTTCAAAACACTGCTCTGGAAAACTCAAGTTTTCTCTGGAAGTTTGGCAGATGTTTTTCCAGAAAAACTGCACCCGCTTGTCGCTAATTTTCAGATCAACCTGTACTATGTGGAGGCTCACATTTAATCCTTTTGCAACTTTGCATATAAAAACAACACAAATGTGAACGCTGCCTTTCAAAATATGACATGTAGGTAGCTGTGATGATACGGAAAGCCCAACTTGCAAGTTCACAGGACTGGTTCCTTAGGTAGGTGACCTATGAAACAATACCTGTGATGCACTGATTTTGACAGTGTCATTGGTGCACTGGAGTTTCAAAGTGGAAGCACTCAGCCCTAGCATTGACTGTTTATTTTGCTCATGAGCACCAATGGATATATCAACAAAGTGAAAAACTTTCAATGCTGCATCGTATGATAGGAGCTGCAGAATTAGAATAACAAACTTAAAAATTAAAAATCCTCACTCTTCTTGATTCTAGCTTCTCTTCTCTTTTTACAGTCTTCACTGTGCAATCTGTCATCGACTTTGATTTCATTTTCCTCTTCATTCACAGTTTTTCTCTGATTCATATTTGATAACTTCTTTGGGTCTCAACATAGTTCCTCTGATTCTCTGTCACCTGAAATCAGTTGAAAGTTCTCAGAACATATTTTGAAACTATATAGGCTTGATTATTTGTCCTCAGCTTCACTTGGAGCTTGCACATTACAAGTTCGAAAATCAGCTCCATGTCTTTGCAATAAAAAAGGAATGCCTCCATCTCCTGCTGCAAAGAACTTTGTTTTAGTGAACTGTATCTGGTGATGTCCAGGTCTACAGAAATCATCTGAATTGCTTGAAGCATGTATTAGTAATGAAAAATTCACTGTACTCTCATACCCTTCAGTCTTATTTTTACAAGTTTGGCATTGCAGTTTCCCCATCACCAGCAGTACAAGACATGAGCAGGTCTTGTGAGTTCATCTTGAACTTAATCATAAAACTTTTACATTTCTTTTTTGGCAACATCCACTGTTGGTGAATTGTTGATGAAAAACATAATGTATTACAGATAATAACATTTTATTTGACCTATCACACTCTGAAATAAAATTATATATGTGTGGCAAATAATTCCATAAATTAATATTTAGTTCAGTGTTTTTTTTTCTCAGAAGTGCATTAATTCATGTAAAATGAGCTCAGTGATTTTGATCTAAAAATAATTAAATGATGCCCACCGACAGAACAAACATTTTATACAAACGCTTATTGAAATATACTAATATTAAACTTTTTAGCCTGTTTAACATTACAAAATGTAGACATATTAACACTTGAAGTGTTTTTTCATTCTTATCTTATACTCTAAGGCTTAACGTTTTTAAATTAATTTATCAAATGAAAGCTCACATATTAAAAAACATGACCTCATTAAGCCATATGACATGAATGAGTGTGTTATCATGAGTAACATTACAGCCAGAGAGTCACAGATTCACACAGCCATGATGTTATTTACAATACCACACCTCACACGCTCCATTACTGTTAAACAACAGGCCTCCAAAATAAAGAAACACAATAAAGCAAACATAACATAAATGTCAGAATAAATATGATTTTAACTTTGGCAATTACTTCCACCAAAAATGAATTCTAGAAACAAATCATTTTTTGTGCAACAGTGACAACTGCCTAGCAGAGTTTATATAGCACTACGATGTAATGCTGGTTTGAAATACAAAGATGGAATGAGGGTGGGTCTCCAGCAGCTTTCCAATCAACTCTCAGACACGTAATTAGTATCGCTATTTAGAACTCTAAACATATACCTTACTTTAAGGTTACTTGCATGATAACTGCACAAGTTCTTTTATTCCTTCCCACTAATGTCTGGTAACATGCCTAATCTCCTTTGACTCCACGTCAACATCAGACAATCGTTGACCTGCTGTGGAAACCAAGCAATGCTTGGTATATATTTGGGGTGTATCAACCTCGCTGCATATCTGTGGAAGCATTGTGGCAAGGTCATTTACTCCCAGTAGACTTGCAATGTGCCATACTACATATGCTACTGACGGTTACATTTTGGCATGTAAAGTAAAATGCTCACACATCGTGTGGCATTATTTCTCTAATGTTGCAACTGGACATAGGCTCTCTCCACATTTGAAACCCTTGAGCACTCCATACTTTTCTCACTCTCAGTCCTTAATATGTTTGAAGCTTCTTGTTTCTTCACTGAAAGTTAGTGTGCTGTGATTGGTATTTCTGTTGCCCTCTATACCTCACTGTCCAAAATTAAGTTGGACATCAAACGAAACTTTCTTCAGGAGCCATGTTGGATGGTAAGGATTCCATGCATTAGATTCCCCTGGGATTTTCTCATGTGTGTTGTCTCTCTGTTCACATCTCATTGTATTTATGATTCCAAAGAAGACGTTTAAACGCTTAAACCCATGTATGATTTGTAACAGGCATTGGCCTGAGAAGTGTGCTGCATTTTTTGCTTCTTCTTCCAATTTTTTTCTTATCTTTCTGCTGGATTTTGATACACTAACTCATTCTGCAGTGTTCAAGATATTGACACAGAACTGTCAACATTCCAAACTGTTTACATTCCAATTTTTTCCCATACAGAGTGAAATATCAAATGTTTTTACCTCCATTTGATTCATTTTGATAAAAATGTACTAGTAACAATTGAGCCACCATGTAGTGGTGAAAATACAGAAATACCCTAGCAGCCACGTGCAATCCCATAGTCCCCACATAGCAACAACTTAGCAACCACCAGAGCGTATCAACAGTTTACCAATTATTTTGCAACACCTAACAACCACGTAGAAACTCGCTAGCAACCAGCATAAGCACCTTAGCAACTAGTTAGCAATAACTAAGTAATCACCTAGATACATCTTAGCAACCACTCAAGTGACCATAGCAAGCATCTAGAAATGCCTTAGCAACCACTTTGGAGACCAAAACAGACTAAAACAGCTAAAACTCAGTAAGCCTCATTCTCCAAACACTTCATTCATTCATATAAACATGGACTTTGTAGTGGTCTGTCAATCTTGACAAACGGTGGACTTTTTATAAAGTCTGTCTCGTCTTGCTTTTTTTCCTTTCTATTAACAACTTTTCCACATGGTTACCTATTAGGCTGAATTGGGCTACTGCGTGCTTGGACCCGCTCATTGTCGCTTGCGGCTATAGTAATTATGATTATTAGTATTATTATTAATATTAGTATTTATTTATTTGTTTATTTTTTTAACTGTGGAGATTTATTGGCCTGTTAGCATGCTGGCTAACCTAGCCAGCTATCAAACAACCTACCTGTACCATTTATGTTTGCTATGCTAGGACAATAGATTACTTCTAGGTTCAAGAGGTGAAGTTACAAGATTTTTATGAGTTCATATTTACAGCATAAACCAGACTTTAATCAAAAATATTTTAACCTAATTGTATTTTTCAGGTTAACAGGATTGACAGGAACAGAGGTATAATCTATCATCAGGATTCACATGAATAGAGATATAAATAATCACAATGTCCATGTTAGCTAAGCCCCCCGGGGCCCTAAACTTTAGTGCATCTTTAACACCCCCCATTACTATTCCTGAGTTTGGAATGCTGTTCACAAATAAACAAAATAAAAAGTCCAAATCTATGTGTGTTTTGTTTGTGTATGTGTGTGTGTGTTTGTGTGCGTGTGTGTATATATAGTGTATATGAATGCGCACCAGTTTGTTCAAGTGTGGCTGTGGCTGTGTGAAAGTCCTCCCTGTCTTCAGAAAGATGTCCTCAGTCTTCAGTCTTCTAAATGCATCTTCAATGGGTAAATTTCTCCTCCTAAAAACTGATCTATATACAACACAAGTCTACTAACTCATTCCTGTGTTCACAGTCACTGAAGTAATCCAATAACATGTTTAAACTCACAGGCAACCACTTCAGCAGTACAGCCTTCTCATTCTCAAAGAAAGAAAAAAGTTTCAGCCAACTCAAGATTTCAAAAGCTATTTTTACAAGTCACTGATATTTAGCTTATTAACATAATAAGCTAAAAATATATATACATATAAATTTA
Organism: Colossoma macropomum; assembly: GCF_904425465.1. Taxonomy (NCBI): domain Eukaryota; kingdom Metazoa; phylum Chordata; class Actinopteri; order Characiformes; family Serrasalmidae; genus Colossoma; species Colossoma macropomum. Next base: position 172,801 of record NW_023494990.1, read on the forward strand.
CCACAGCGTAGCTTATATGGAGCACATCATCCAACATATTCAAAAGAGTTTAAAACGGAATATAAAATGCATTTTACACCACAGATCCACGTCTCACTCACAGCACCATGAGGCACCCACACGGCTCACATGTAGCAGTGAAGCTAAAAGTCTACAAGTTTTTTGACTGTTATATCAGCGCTTTAACAGTACACGAATATCTATTTCTTACATAGAAACAGACAGTGAGCTGACATCTACTAAGTTTTATCTGCAGTCTTTGACTGGGTAACATGAAAAAATTGCTTTTGAGCCTGTTAGCCGCTAACAAGCTAAATAGCTACTAGCAGACATATGTAAATACACTGAAAATGCTCTAGCATTCAGTTTTCATCACAGCAGCATCTCAGAAAGCTCTCACCAACTACTCCACATGTGGGTTATCCAGTGTGTTTAGTTCCAGCTGTGCTTTTCTGACCTTAAAGGGTCCCTTAATTCTCACTGATAGTCCTGCAGCTGAAAATGCTGCTGAAGAACCAGTGTTTTTGAGAGTGACCCCACTTAAAGACACAGTGAGGGGTCTGATGTGGCTGCTAGTCACACACACATGCTAGTTGTTACTGGCTGTGCTTGTCCAGTTTTCATTGGCTCTGACTTTTCCTTTTGGCTTTAATTTTAATCATTTTTATGGATTAATATATTTCAAAAAATGTATTTTAGTAAGAATAAAGCTGTTCAAAGAATCAATATGTAATAGTAATGGAAAGTGTTTTAAACCGCCCAAAACTATCTTACAGCCTTTCACTTAACCATGTAAGTTAATGCAAGGTAATGTCAGCTAACATTTTCACTACACAACACCTTCCCATCACCTTCCCATCTCCTGCCTCAGTCGCTTCACTTGGCTGCTGAATCTGCAGCTGAACTTGTTGCTGCGGCTGCACTGACGTGGAGCCGATTTCTGAGTTTAAAATATTTATAAGGCACAGAGCGGCTCACCCATCTATCTCTGTGAATCATAACAACATTTCCAGTAGCTGTTATCAGTAACTAAAATGAGAAATAACTAGGTAATGTTAGCTACTATACTAGCAATACATAACCTAAGTTAGCTGATTTACAGTCTTTTACCTGTCCTAGCTGGTCAGTAGGATAGCAGAAACAAAATTTAAAACTATGTAGTGCCTTGATGTTTGGGGTCAGTCGCAATGGCTAGCAAGTTAAATGAGCTAAATACTCAAGAGAGTTAGCTAGTCAAATTAGCCAAATTATATAGCTAGTTAGCGAAATGACTGAAATAAGTTATAAAAGCTGTGTCATTGACACACCATTATCAAACAGAAACTAGGTCACATTAAAAACACATCCACAAATACTACCTAGGCATATAAAATAAAGCATTTAAACACTCATTTATTATGGTGTCTTGATCAGAGATCATTTCCAGGATTATTTCAAAGGACTCCACTGAGGGGAAGGCAGTGACTTAAAGGCTATAAAAGCCCCGTCAGACAAAAGTCCATCTTACTGCAGTTTTATCTCTTGAATCCAATCTTGATCAAAGTCCAAAACCTGCAGAGGAGATGATCTTAATGCAGACTGGTTTAGGGAAGAAGACTATAAACCTGCCTGATGGGGCTGATCACAGTAAGGTATTTGTTGAGTTTTTAGAATTGACTTACTTTCTGTGTTTTGTCCATTTTAAAATACTTGTTTCCATTTACTTTTTATTACATAGATTTAAAGAGTGCTTACTGAACGCTACCCAAAGATGGCTGCTCTAAAGCCCATAAAGCTGCAGGTATTTCATTTAATGTCCACAAATCTGTTTCCCCTCAGAAAATATAAACCAGCCCCTTTTTTTTTATTTCAGGAGGAACAGGCCAGAGGAAAACTGTTGTTTTTTTTTTTATTTTATTGTGTTGATTTATTGATGATTGACCTGTTAGCATGCTGGCTAACCTAGCTAGCTATCAAGCAACCACTCTACTATACAGGCCTGATTGGTGGAATGCTGCAGAAATGGTTGTCCTTCTGGAAGGTTCTCCTCTCTCCACAGAGCAATGCTGAAGCTCTGTCAAAGTGACCCTTGGGTTCTTGGTCACCTCCCTGACTAAGGCCCTTCTACCCCGATCACTCAGATTGGCCGGGCGGCCAGCTCTAGGAAGAGTCCTGGTGGTTCCAAACTTCTTCCATTTGCGGATGATGGAGGCCACTGTGCTGATTGGGACCTTCAATGCTGCAGAAATTTTTCTTTTCCCATTCCCCAGATATGTGCCTCGATACAATCCTGTCTCAGAGGTCTACAGACAATTCCTTGCACTTCATGGCTTGGTTTGTGCTCTGACATGTACTGTCAACTATGGGACCATATATAGACAGATGTGTGCCTTTCCAAATCATGTCCAATCAACTGGATTTACCACAGGTGGGCTCCAATCAAGTTGTCAAAACAACTGAAGGATGATCAGTGGAAACAGGATGCACCTGAGCTCAATTTTGTCATGGCAAAGGCTGTGAATACTTATGTACTTGTGATTTTTTTTTGTTTTGTTTTTTATTTTTAATAAATTTGCAAAACATTCAAATAAACGTTTTTCACTTTGTCATTATGGGGTATTGTGTGTAGAATTTTGAGGAAAAAATGAATTTAATCCATTTTGGAATAAGTCTGTAACATAACAAAATATGGAAAAAGTGAAGCGCTGTGAATACTTTCCGGATGCACTGAATATATATATATACGTGTGTTAGATAGATAGATATGACAGACGAATTTATATCATGCGATATGCGACACAAAATTGACTTTGCTGGTAATCACAACTACAGCATCCATTGGAAACCAATACAAATAATGTTAACACAAATAATGCTGTCTAAATGTCTTATAATGTTGACATTATTAAAACGTGTTCAAAGATGTATGTTTATTTAAACATGTATATGTTTATTTCTAAAGATTTTTTTCTGTCTACTTTCTATTCAATTGTAAAATTAATCTCTGTATTTCTGTCTGTCTTTCAGTCTCTTTGGTTATGTATTTATTTTTCTGTATGTCTGTCACTCTGTATATCCATCAATCCATCAGTGGCATAATGAATTCCACTAAATACTTTTTTTGTAAAGGGACAAGGCTGTTATACCCCATGGAACGTGATTTGATGCGTTAAAAAACAGTGCTGAAATCATGTTTTTAAGTACTTTTTTTGTAAGATGATAATTGCAAAGATGATTGATAGCAGAAGATGAAATACAGTGGGTTTGTGCAAATTCTGACAGTCCTACCAGCAAGACTCCAGAAACGAATGTGAAAGGGAAAAAAAAATCTCAATAATACTTAACAATTTGGAAGGCCCCTATGTTGGCCCAGGTCTTGGAACGTCTACACCCTATAGGGACGGCAGGGGTGGAACCTACCCCAAAAGATTAAAAGAGATAATAGTTACCCACCAGAGAAGGCTTCACCTGGATCAAGAAGTCTGAAAAAAAAAAAAACATGAGATATTATTAGCAAAGATATATCAGCCTACATGGAATAAAAGGAGATGTGAGTATTAGTAACAAGTGCATGTATATTACTGATTAAACTGTAATAAGTTCTTTTAATTATTGTGCATGTAATGATTGAGTGAATAGTGAACAGTGTATAGAATGTTGCGCCCATTGTGGTTGGTGCAATAAGTTGCTTGGCGACAACCCCATGCATGCACTAGGTTCTCTGGGCGATGAGGCCACACATGCATTGCATTCATTAGGGCAACAGGACCATACATGCATTGCATTGCATGCTTTTGGCCGGGGAGAGATGCACGCATTCTAACAATATCCAAAATAATGCCAAGAAATTTGCGAGTAGTGACAGGACCATCGGTCAGCAGAGACAGGAATGCCTAAATCGCAAAAAACGCTTATGAGTACATCCAGCGCATAACAATGAGAAGACAGGAAGTCCATGAGCAAAAAATCATCCAAGAGATGCAGAACAAAATGCAATTTACAGACATTCAACAAGATCCAACACAAGGAGAGCAGAAACTACACTAGGTTCAGCCAGCACGGACCAGAGGTTTCTAGAAATGTAGAAACGTAGGATCTAAAAGAGGGGAACACAACACAACAGTGGTCAGGGTGAGAAGAAAGATAGGAGGACAGCACAGGCACATTAACAGGAGTGGACGGATGGCCACTCAATTTCTTTGATGGAAGGGCCTTTCCTCGTCCAGCTGGATGAAGGTGACGAAGACAAACGGACTCCTTGCAAAAGCCCCATCCGAATACTGGCTCCTGTAACCCAACAGTGCATAATATAGCTAACAAATAGTCATTTGGGATTCAGCCACATCCATGTTGGACAAATAGTGCACTATTTGGTTGAAGCACACTATTTAGGGAGTATAGAGCCATTTGAGATTCAGCCTGGGTTTGAAGCTACTTATGGTTCATCTGATTGAAACATGGACTTTTAGGCTCGATCCCATTTCTTTTTTTACCCTTATGGATTTTATTTTACCCTTATCAATGTTGAGATCTCAAATATACCGATGCTGTTGCTTGCTGTTACTCGGATGACAGACCCAGAATATCCATATAACAAGTATGCTAATTCTACTGGGAATGACAGGTGAATCATACTAAAAATAGCCTGAAAAAATGCTGCAGGTATGTTTTCCTGCTTTGCCTGCAAACTATGGCAATAATGGTATAACACAATTAATAATAAGTGAATAAATACATTTTAAAGGAAACCCTCAGCTTGAACTCTTTCATTGCACCAGTGCTGAGGTCTAAAAAGTCAACTCCATATCACGCTCACTTGTACAGTGATGCAGTGCGCAATGCAGTTGAAGCACACATTTACAGAACCATATTCTGTGTCTACTGAGGTAAACCTTAACAACACCCTTTTCAAAAAAGGAGCTTACTTCTGTCTAATGCATAAGTCTGATGAGTCTCAGATTGAGTGTGTTTTTTAAGAGATGACAAAGAGATGTGCTTTCTAGTGACACTTGATTGTATTTGTCAGAGTATGGACTCTAACAAACAAGCAGCTGAGGATATGCACTGCATAAATACAGTGCATATAAACTCTGCCTGGATTTCTACCATTTGCCTCTGTACAGTCTGAATGGACATAAAGTCTTACATATAGTTAATTTTGTGCCAAAGGTTTTAATTGTGCCAAATAAAATACTAAAATCACTAGCAAAATATTGAATATAAATAAATGTCCAAAATATGTTGGAAATACAAATAGTGAGTTAAATCAAGCTTAATTTTTCAAAAAAATGACTACTCATTTTCACTGATTCTGATATGAATGTATTACTCAGTCCTTTTGTATGGCACCTGCACTCTGTAATGGTCAACTGATTTGGAGTGACAGGTCTTCTGAACACATAGCTATGCCCACTTGAGCCATGATCTGCCGCAAAAATGGCGAAGCACTTCATACTGAGTGTACGATTCCGCCTACATGTCCAGCATCATGAACAATGTTTGTCATATTTATTAGTGTAACACATGCTCAGGGTCCTGTGTCGAGCTGTGTGAAAAATACATTTTGGAAACTGAATTTTAGGTAAACTTAGCTGTTGAACAAAGCTGTATCATCTTTCGTTTGCAGCTGCTAGTGCTAACTAGCCTAGCAGCGTCCGTCAAAAGGTGACATAGCCCTGCCTCTGGAGACCTACAGCCCCACACGGTTTTAACTATTTCTTAGCTTCTAATACCCGACTCCTGCTAAAATTGCCAAAAGGTGGAAGCAAAAGAAAGATTCAAGAAGCAAAAAATATACCAGCATTATCAGTAAATAGAAAGGAATGGCAAAATGTATAATACATTTATATCACAATGAGAGAAAATGAGTAGTATTTTTTTTTTCCAAAAAGTAAGTTTGATTCACTCTCATTATTTGTATTTGCAACATTTTGACACTTAATATTTTGCCTGTGGATTCTATTATTTTATTTGTAACTTTTGGCACAAAATGAACTTCATGCATATCTCTAAATCATAGTGTTGTTGATCAGTGTTTAGGTTTGCAATTATTTTTGGTACTAGTAGAATTTCTGTGTAGAAATGATAAACTGCTCATGTGAATGGGGAAAAATGAAGTGTATTGGCCAAGATAACATATGGTAATTGTGGTGTAATGTGTAATCCACTGTCTGATTATCCAATAAACAATAACTCATCTTTTGCCATCTCTTGCAGTCATGGATGGATGGTTGAGTGACCTAACCTCATCCCTCAGTTCTGTGTTTAGCTACGAGGATGTTATATAGCAAGTAGTGGGTAGAGGAGGTCATCAAAAATGTTGGAGTCTTTTCAGCTGAGGACCTGAAGTATGTGGAGGCAGATGACCTTGCAGGCAGTGTATGAGGTAATTATTTAGTGTACTATATAAAACATTTAGGTTCAAACATCGTTTTTATTATTGATAGTAGGCATCTTAAACAGAGGTGGGAAACCCAGGTCCAGAAAGTAAAAGTGCTTACCAGCATTCCCTCATTTACTGCTTACAGTCGTTTCAAGACCAGAATCAGTCTTCTGCCCTTTCCCTTGCATGCTGTGTTTGCTGACTACTCTCCAGATACTCATCTTGATATTGAAATCTAGAGAGAGCATCAGAGCTTTCACCAGAACCAAGTCAGTAATAATGTGTCAATCAGAGTAATGATGACCTCACACCAAACGACTTTTCAAGCGATTTCACTGTCCCAGACAAATTTCTTATGTTGGAATAAATTCATGAGAGTCTTACTAGAGTTGCGTCGTACTTGCATCATCTCGATCATTTAGGGTAAGGTGGTCAGGATTGCAGTCTTAAGTCAGTCTTTTTCTCTTCCTGGCATTCCAATAAAATAAACCATGTTTAATATAATCATAAGTCTTAAGTCTTGACTCATGCAAATAGTGACATGAACATTGTTGGCAACCAATAGGAGAGCCCTTTTCAGCACCAAACGTGAAGCCGCAAAGCAAGTACAGAAATGTCTGGTGGGTAAAGAAATGAGACATGGCGGAGAGTCCGGCGAGGCCTCGGAAACCGCAGCTCTCCTGAACTGTACAAAAGAAAGAGAAACTGGTGGAGCTGTGGAGTGAGCAAGAGTGTCTCTTTGACGTGTCTTCCCATTTATACCACGACAGAGTGGAAAAGGAAAAAAGGTGGACAGAATTTGCTGAAGCCTTGGACATCCCCAGCAAGTATGCTCTGCTAAAGCTAACTAGCTAAACCCTGTCCTGAACGGGGCTACTTAACGTTAGTTGCAGTGCTTACAATTAGCCCACCATCTGGCGTGTGTTTGTGTTTGGGAGGGGGTTTAATTTGTAGAGGCGCCCACAAGTCAGTTCATGTTTAACGTACAATCTATTGGAAAACACTGTAGTGTTAGTAGAGGTAGCCCTTCAATCATCCACAAGTTATTTAAAACAGAAAGACAAAGTTCAAGGGTTAGTCTTTTACTACAGTCAGCGTATATGTTCTGCTGTTATTTCAGTTGAAGAGGTGAAAACCCGGAGTTTGTCTTTGAGGACACAGTATTCCCGTCTGCTGAAACCTCTTCCAAGTGGAAGTGGAGACAAGCCCCTCACTTCAAAGCAACAGTGGCTAAAGAGAAACCTTGACCTTCTGAAACCATTTGTGGTTCCACGCCACAGTGAGAGCAGCCTTGTTGTAAGTATCTCTCCAGGCTCATCCCCACTGCACTTATTTATAATTTATAATATTATTTATAATATTTATACAGATTCTCTCTGTGTGTCATTGTTAAACTGGGATAACTTTTGTGAATAATGCTGATAAAATTAAATGCTTATAATCATATAGCAGATATATGAAATCTCAGAACGTATTGTTTTCCCCAACAGCTTGAAGATAACGAGGAGCATGCAGACGCACAGGACCAGGAATCCATGGATGGGAGTCATAGAGATGATAAAGTGTTGCGGGCATCCCTGTCCAACACTGGATCCTCTTTTTCAACACTTTAAAGTACAGTTGTCCCCTTCCATCAATGCATCTGAGACCAGTGTCAGTCGGCAGCCTTTTAAAAAAAGCTCAGAAAAGCACCAGATCTGCTGAGACTGACATAGAGCTCCATAAGCTTGTGATGCTTAGAGCGATGTCTAAAACTGTACAGTCTGGCTTCAAGAATCCTGAAGATACAGAGTCCTACCTTTGGACACCAGGTGGCAGCTGAGGTGAGATAAATTAATGATCCGACATTGAGAACAAGAGCAAAGAAAAATATAATGACTATCTTGTAAGACATACAAGATCAGAATATGACCCGCCATGCACACAAAGAAGCAGGAACGCCATACACACCCCATAGTGTGTTTCAAGTACACCCTCAAGTGCAGATTCAGCCACCACCATTACTCTACCACCACGCATACATTCACCTCAAGTTCCACAGCACAAGCCAAGTTTTCAGCAACTGCTTGAAGACAGTGAGCCAGAGCCAGATGTCTAATATTAAAATAGAAACGCTTAATGTGCCTTTTATGTTCCAAAAAGATGGCATTATGTTCATTAGAATTAAGTTTGAAAATGGTCTAATGTGACATTTGTTTTGTTAATTACATGTGTGTCTGGATGGCACAGGTAACGTTGATTTGTACAGTTCAGTAGGTGTAGACCTACAGGTATCTGACCAAATAATGGAAACACTATATTTTATTGTGCTACATTTATTTCTAAATGTATTTGGGCTTTTTACTGTTTTGTACATTTGTCAGAGTTCTATGCAAATTACCACACTCCAAAGTACGAAGGAAATTGTAAAAAACACATTATGTAAACTTCAAGCATTGAAATAACATAGAAATGTAATATGTAAAATAATGAAATGTGGTGTTTCCATTTTTTGATCTTAAGGTACCATTACAGTACTAAAGAAGCCACTTTGTTTATTTGTTGAATATTGAATATTTTTAGGTGTGTATTTTCAAAAGATTTGAAAAATAACACATTTTGCAATTAATATACCTTTTGCATGGTTCTTACTGTAATAGGTACAGTATTTTGAACACAGGTAGCACTGCATTTGTAATGCACTTTAAAGTTACTATATTTGAAGTTATTCTATGTTGCACTACTTTGTCCTATTGTGCAGTATTTTTGATACAAAGAAAAGTTGAATAAATACACATTTTGCAAGAATTATGCTCTTTATTGCATTAATTCTATGTAGAACAAAAGCAAATCTACAGCAGTGATGCATCCTTTGCAGTAGAAGGTGCAGCAAAAGGAAAAAAAGAAGCATAAAGTCAGACTAGAACACAAAATGTATTCTATTAAAAAAAAACTTATCAAGAACTAACAGTGTGACAGAGAAAAAAAAATGCAGGTCTATAGGTGGTCACTGTTGAATGGGGACACAAGTTCTCTGATAATTCTTCATACTGATATATACACTATATGTGGCTTTCCTGCTATGGAACTTGGCCTTGAGGTTTCATAATGTCCCTTAGCTCTTTGGACACTGCCACATTTTGAAATGCCCCTTGGCCATCCTCCACACTCCTGGGACCATCTCATGGTCTGCACTCTCCCAGTCAGCCAATGTGCGTGGTGTGTAGGCTTCTGACCTGCATTCTCTCAAGTAATTGTGGATCACACATGATACTAGGGTTATCTTCACCACCTTATCTGGATCCAGACAGACAGTGGTTCTGAAAACTCACAGCCTGTTCACCAAAATGCCAAAAGCATTTTCCACTACCTGCTGAGCTCTTGAGAGACGATAGCTATAGACCCTCTGGTCAGGATCCAGCTGTCTGTGTGAGTATGGCTTTTGCATGTTAATCTGTAAGGGGAAAGCATCACCACCAACAAACATGTAAGGCATCGCAATGTTGCTTGTAGCAATGTAACCCCTGTTAGGCAGGGGTTCTGGTTTGGGAACATTAAGAAAGCCTCCATCAATGGCTCTACGAAGGCCAGAGTGGGCAAACAGACCGCCATCTGAAAGCCTGTCCTGGCTCCCCACGTTCACATAAATAATTTGCATCCACAACAGCCATTAACACCACAGAAAAGCAGCCTTTATAATTGAGGAAGGTGCTGCCTGAATGACCAGGGGGCTGTATGTATATATGCTTCCCATCCAGGGTGACCAAGTAATTTGGATACTGCCACTTCTCATAGAAATTCTTCGCTATAGCTCTCCAGCTGGCCTCAGATGTTGGCGTCTACAGAAAAATGGCATGATAATAATATGCAGTACAATTGATTAATAACAATGGTTTCTGTTCCATACCAGTACATCACTAGTTTGATGTAAGGTTACAAATATTCTGGTAGAATAAACTATAAAAAAAATATAGAAATGTGATGACATTCACCATTTCACACTTCTCTGAGAGTGAGTGAGGGGTGAAGGGAGGAATAGAGGCATTACTAAAGAATTGTAATGTATATTTTTATCATGCCATTTTTCTGTAGATACCAATATCTGAGGCTGACTGGAGAGCAAAAGACCAGGATTTCTAACTGGAAATATCAGGCACCACGTTTCACAATAAAAGGCTGCTTTTCTGTGTTATTACTGACCGTGGCAAATCATATATTTGTCTGTGTGAATGTGGGGAGTCAGGGTATAAACATGATCTACACTATGGTCCTGCTGTCGGACCGTTCAGAACCACTGGGTCAAATTTACCATTTGAACTGAGTGAGTGAAGGAGATAGGGACTGAAAGCCAAGGAAGGAGATGTTGACTTGAATACAATAGGAGTGTTAATTCCTCCCACGGGGATACACACCTGTGGCCAGACAACTGTTTCCTTGCACTGATGGCCTTCCAAAACCTGGTGTCTTCCTTGGTAATGAGTGGTGCCACCCGTTCAAGTAGGAAGTCAAATTCCTCCGCTGTCATGTGTAGCAGTTCCTTCAAACGGTCTTGTTATTTGCCTGTTAAAATGCCAAGAGTAAATCAATAAAAACACCAAAAGTGTATAGATTTTCTGCTAACCCATAGTATTACGATGAATTGAACATAATGTCAGCTTTATGGTATTGGCATAATAGATATTCTGTATAGTCCATGTCAGTGTTTCCAACATGTTGCAACACTTGAATGTGAAGTGAGTTGACAACTACCAGCAGTTAATTTCAATTAGCTTCTTATGCTGAATTCATGATCAAAATGACATATTATATCATACAATATGGCACAATGCAACAACTCATTGGTCACCATTGTTACTTAATGACCATCACTTGATGAAATATTATGAACAGATGCTGTTACAAACAACTACACAGATCAGGCATAACATTATGTCCAAATAGTACCTGCTCTGTGAGGGTCCACGGGGGTCCTGACCACTGAAGAACAGGGTAAAGGGGGCTAACAAAGTATGCAGAGAAACAGATGGACTACAGTCTGTAACTGTAGAACTACAAAGTGCACCTATATAGTAAGTGGAGCTGATAAAATGGACAATGAGCGTAGAAACAAGGAGGTGGTCATAATGTTATGCCTGATCGATGTATCTATTCGTAGTATTCAATCACAGACATACTGGTTAGCAAATCACTAGGTGGGAGTTGGCAATAATGATTAAATGACAATCTTGGACAATGAGCTGTGGCATTGAGTCATACACCATGTATGATAGAACGCTGTGGGAATACTATGAATCAGTGAGCTAAATGTCATAACTCACCTCCAATTCCTTTTGTATGATGGACACACTTTCTGTCTCCGTTCACCTAACCAGGGCTGTGTCCACATTCTGCAGTGTCTTGTCTATTTCTTTTTGGCTGTTTTCTTTTTGGGCAGCTGTGGCCAAAAGGTGCTTCTGTTTCTGCTCCATAGGTCAACAGTTTCTCTTCCTGTAAAAATCCACCAGGAGCATGATGGGAAATAATTTTAAAGGAATCTAGTTGCCATCTTGCAAATAGTGACCCTGCAAGATCCCCAGTCTTTGCAGAATCATAGTCCATGACTAGTCTGTGACTAAAAACTCTGCGACTTGTCTTTAGATTTGAGAGGGTGTCAGACTTTAGTCTATTAAAAGTCTTTTCAGAGTCTTTTCAGAGTCTTCTAGTGTATGGTTAGCATTAGCTGATGAGTTGAATCAGATGGGATTGTAAGACTGAAAAGGGCAGGGCAGGTGGGTACGCCAGGACCAGCATTAAAAAATCACTGCGTTATGTTAAATGTTAATTGTCTATTTAGACGACTACTTTCTATTTTGATACATGCTGAAGTTCTGTTGCTGTCAAATCAGAGTAATATTGCCAGCCTGATCTAGGTTATTAAGCACCAGCATCTCATTAAAATTTTATGTTCCACCTTAAATGCCATTGCAGCCAGAATCTAACTGGTTATTCATTTTAAGTGAAATGAAAAATTTGAATAAGTCGCTGGTGATTAAGAACCTAGATCAGGCTGGAGACAACAAGCAGGCTGGAGTGGTTTCAGTTAGAGTAGTAAAGCAGCCCCTATCGCTGTGATAGTTTGTGCTTTCTGTGGGATAAGAGACAAGATAATCCTTTATTAGTCCCATTCACAGTGCTACAGCAGCAAAGAGAGAGCAAGACACTAAAGAAGTGACAAGAATTACTTAACAAGGTTTGTTACTTATTCCTGTATAGACAATATGTATAATACTAAAGATTAACAATGTTTAGTAAGAATATTGTGTATATATATATATATATATACACAAAGAAATCAAACCATAGATATCCATAAATTAAGTTGTGTGTAATAATGAGAAATGACACAGGGAAAAAGTGTTGAACACATGAAGAAAGAAAGGTGCAAAATGCCATGGAAAGTCATGACACCAGCTGAAATCTATCAGTAATTAGAAAGCAATCCTGCCACTTAGTGCAAATTAATATCAGCTGGTTCAACTGATGGCCTATAAAAAGGTGTCTTATTACCAAGGTGCCACATGAGAAACATCTCATGATGGGTAAAACCAGTGAGCTCTCTCAAGACCTTCACAACCTTATTGTTGCAAAACATACTGATGGCATTGGTTACAAAAGAATTTCTAAACTACTGAAGGTTCCAGTGAACACTGATCCAGAAGTGGAAAGAACATCATTTCACCATAAACTGGCCACGACCAGGTGCTCCCCGCAAGATTTCAGACAGGAGTGAAAAGAATTATCAGAAGAGTTGTCCAAGAGCCAAGGACCACTTGTGGAGAGCTACAGAAAGACCTGGAATCAGCAATTGTTTCAAAGAAAACAATAAGTGATGCACTCAACCGCCATGGCCTGTATGCACGCTCACCACGCAAGACTCCATTGCTGAAGAAAAATCATGTTGAAGCGTGTTTAAAGTTTGCTCAACAACATTTAGACAAGCCTGTGAAATACTGGGAGAATATATTCTGGTCAGATGAGACCAAAATTGAATTGGATGCCATAATACACACCATGTTTGGAGGTCAAAAGGCACTGCATATCACCCCCAAAACACCATACCAACAGTGAAGTTTGGAGGTGGGAACATCAGGGGCGGGGGCTGTTTTTCAGCAAATGGCACTGGCACGCTTCATATAATTGTAGGAAGGATGAATGGACAAATGTACTGAGACATTCTTGATAAAAATCTGCTGCCATCTACCAGGATGATGAAGATGAAACGAGGGTGGACATTTCAGCAAGACAATGATCCCAAATACACAGCCAAGGAAACTCTCAATTGGTTTCAGAGAAAGAAAATAAAGCTGCTAGAATGGCCCAGCCAATCACCTGACCTGAATCCAATTGAAAATCTATGGAAGGAACTAAAGCTCAGAGTTCATAGAAGGAGCCCACAGAACCTTGAGGATTTGAAGAGTGTTTGTGTGGAAGAATGGGCCAAAATCACACCTGAGCAACGCATGCAACTAGTTTCTCCATACAGGAGGCGTCTTGAAGCTGTCATCACCAACAAAGGCTTTTGTACGAAGTATTAAATAAATTTCAGTAAGCGTGTTCAATACTTTTTCCCTGCATCATTTCTCATTATTACACATAACTTCATTTATGGACTTCTATGGTTTGATTTCTTTGTGCATGTGTGGATTTGGATGGGCTATTACCGACTTCTGGTGAGAATTTCATGTCATATATATATATATATATATATATATATATATATATATTATTTTTTTATTTTAAATATACTTACTTAAAACTGAAATGTTTCCTGACTCATTCAAATTTCTGTTTTAACCAAGTCATTTAAGCTACCTAAACCTGCAGTCTTCTCTAACAGGCTGTGTTGGTAGATGGGCTGACACTGTCGACACTGGCAGAAACACTACAAAGGAACAAAATAACATCCATAGAATGTATGAAATGCTTCTTGGTATAATGACACAATGAATTAACATACACACTGTATATATAATATACGCCCTATTGCAAAATTTTGGGACAGTATGTGAAATACTAATAAAAAGGAAAGCAGTAATTAGTAAATTCTGTTGATCATGTATTAAATTGAAACAGTACAAAAAAACACAATTTTTGATGTTTTACCTTATGAACTTTGTTGTATTTTGACAGGGCCATGTTTACCACTGTGTTACATCACTGTTCCTTTTAATATCACTTAATAATTGACTGAAGACAAAAAACGGTGCAGTTTTTAAAGTGGACTTTTTTGCCTTTATTCTAATGTAGAAGTCCAGATTCAACCCAAGACACTTAAAGCTGTACATCCTTTAACAGGATGTGGTGGGTATATGGTCTGACATTCAAACACCACAAAAGAGCAAGAACAAAAAAAAGCCGTAAGAATGTCTTATGTCTTATGCTTGTTGGCATAAAGACACAGTGAATACATGAATGAATACATACAAACTGAATATATGATCATTTAAAAAAGAAACAGGTGGGGGTCAAAATAGTGGAAACACCAGTAACACGCTAAGAATGATGTAATTGCTACATAAGTTATATGTTAAAACACAACCATTGAATTATTAGCCTTTCACCTAGTGACACACAAATAATGCTATTCATAGTGCACTGCACTGGATCTGATTTCCACACTCAGAGTGTAAAGAATAACTTAGATTCTTCTAAACTCATGACTGGCTCCCTGAAACATTTTTCAGCTGCTCAATTACTGATATAAAACAGAGCACTTTGCTTATAAAAATAAAAGAATAAAGAGAATAAAGAGAATAATAAAGAATAAATGTTATTAAAATAAAAAAAATGTACTAATTATATACTATTAAGCAATTTACCACAGATTGAGTGAATTTAAAAGAGACTGGCTAAAGTGAAAATGTAAAATACAGCTAATATGTGTGAAAAACACCCAGTCAGGATATCTATAAAAACATAAATTTAAGAAAAATACAGCACAAGACAAGACATAGTAAACCTGTATTGATCATTATCTGATAAGATGATTCCACATTAGAGATATTAGTATTCATAAGAGTAAACTGTAATAAAACTTTCTGATCACACTCTTCAACTCACACACTGTCAAAAACTTTTGTTATTAATGACAATACTTTATTATTTTAATATTTTATTTTGTTTATAACTGTTTAGAAGCTTTTTTGGACTCACTGAACAATTTAAACAATGATAATCATAGACTATAAAATAAGCTCATTAGACTATAAAATAAAGTAATTATATATTTTAGGAACAAAAAAAAAAACAAAAAAACAAAACATCCTCCACAAAATCATTGTGTAGAAAAAGTTCTCTCTCTCTCTCTCACTCACTCACTCACACACACACACACACACACGCACACACTCTCTCTCTCTAAGTCTTAACAATCTTAATAATTACAGAGATTTCTGTGTTTTTTGTAAAACAGATTCATGAGCTCATTTAAAAATGATCATCTATAGACCATCAATGTTTTTTGTGTATGATGTGCAGATCATGTGTTATTCAGTGTCTCTGTCACAAACTGAGATGGGAGACTGGATGCTGAATGATGTGCAAAAGACTTTTAATTCAGAAAGTTACTCTGACAAAACAGCAGGAACAAACAAAACTACTCAGAAACAGTTTACAAAGTAAGGGGCTTACGGCTCAGAGCTCTGTTAGTTGGCAAGAGGCTTCGTAACTGAGGAAAAAAAGCTGGAGTTTAAATAGCAGAGATGAAATGAGGAACAGGTGGAAGGTGGAGTCGGTGATCAGTAGACAGGCGACGCCAAGCGAGGGAGAGAGGCAGGCAGAGACCAGGACCTGACAGTGTCCAGTGGCTCCATAGATCTTTTGAGGCCTCACTAGAAATTCGCTGACCAGCAGATTTTAAGTTGCCACTGCAGGTCTTTCCATGTTTCCAGAGATTTCTTCTGTATTGCCTTGGTCACTTTGTCTACAATGGCATATTAAAGTCACTACAATAATTGCTGTCAGCAGGACAAATCCGGTCACCTGAATGCACAAAGACAATGGACTATTTGCACAATGTCGCATAACATATAACCTCTTTCCATGCAACACGTCTGTTTTGTTTCCATTGGCGCCTGTCAAATTCACCCAAAGACCACACATTTTATAC
Organism: Colossoma macropomum; assembly: GCF_904425465.1. Lineage (NCBI taxonomy): Eukaryota > Metazoa > Chordata > Actinopteri > Characiformes > Serrasalmidae > Colossoma > Colossoma macropomum. Next base: position 189,288 of record NW_023494990.1, read on the forward strand.
CCTTGTCGTGATGTCATCACTCAGCAGCGCTTAAACCTTTCAAGTGTTTAAACCAGCTTTAGACCAAAGAGTAACAATATATGCTTTTTAACAAGAAAACTGAAGTCATTATTAAAAAACATGTTCTTCCTACCAAAGAAGATACTTTGTTAAACGTGAAGTTAAATGTACCCAAAGGATTAGTACGGAGCTGCTTTATGACAAACTACAGCAACATTTGAAGATGCTTTTTCCGTACTTAATTGAAAATTAACAGCAAAAATCAAACATTTTAAAAGAAGGTAAAGTGTTGATGGGCATTATAAGTCCATTTGAAAACATCACACAGTCACTCACCTCAGAAGCAAAAAAGTATGTTTGAGTCTTGCGATGATAGTCAGTTGAGACGCCGGATGACCATTTGTCCCTTATAGTTGGTTCACACCAAGGAACCAATTCATAACTGTATTTTCCTTCCCAGTATGAAGACGCACAGGCTATGTATCTGCCATCGAGGAAGAAGAGGGCTAACCAGATAAAAAATGAACCGATGGAGTAACCAATGCGTTTTCTTTTCTGCTCTTCATTGTTGCGATTAGGGTCTGGAACCAGAGCGTAATATGTAAAAGCAGAAGAAGCTAATCCAGGCACCAAAGCGTACAAAATGCATATTGTAATATTTTGGCCATGTATGCAAGGGCAGACAAAGTCACGATCCACCAGTTTCTCCATAGCAGTGAGGATAAAACTGAACAAGACAAAAGCCTCCAAGGGGCTCCTTCTAAGAACAGCTCTAAAAAACTTTAAAATCATTGTGGCAGCACAGAGCACAAAGAAGAATGAGTGAGAAAATGACTGCAGGGTAAGGAGATGTACAGATAAACAGTGTCTTCCTGTTTGGTTAGTAGGTGAAAAGCTGTGGTTTCATTTCTGAGAAAAAAAAGTCACTGTGCCAAACAACGTCTAGTGTCTTTAATTTGTGATCATATTTTATTTTTAATAACTCGTCTGTAATTCAGCATTCAGGTTACATACATTTAAATTATGGGTTGGGATTTTCTGTTGTTTTCAGCTGCTTAAGCAGAGTTTTAAGTTTCTCTTTGTGTATGTTAAGCTGTTTGTGTATATCACAAAATAAAGGCAGTAATTAGGAGGTTAAGTCACTTTGTAAGGTAGCTGATTCCAAACATGATAAATTGATAAACTGAGTTATGGAATAACTGAAATTTGTGAAGAGGACCATGCCTGAACACCCTCCTCCTTCCAATCCACAGACTATGATTGCAGAGTTTGCAAACAGGCACCTAAAAGAACTCTCTGGTCTGATCAAACCAAGATTGAACTTTTTGGCTTCAACTCTAAGCGTTATCTCTAGGGGAAACCAGGCACTGCTCATCACCTGGCCAATACCATCCCTACAGTGAAGCATGGTGGTGGCAGCATCATGCTGTGGGGTTGTTTTTCAGTGGCTGGGACAAGGAGACTGGTCAGGGTTGAGGGCCCTAGCTAGTGCTGCCTCGAAAGGATCTGCACACCCATCCAACTTCCCTGGCCATAACCACCATGCTCCCGCCTTCACACCCGTGAGCCCTGACCGTGACTAAACACCATTCTGAACTATTCCACTAGCCAGAGATAAATAAGGCCTGAGGCAGCATTAGTCAGAGCAGCACAAGCAATGAAAAAGGGGCTGCTGCGGGGCTGCGTTCAGTGGCTGGGCTGATATGGAATCTGCGCTGCTGCGGGGCTGTTTCTTGTGGCTGGGCCGCTACGGAATCTGCGCTGCTGCGGGGCTCCTTTGTGTGGCTAGGCCGCTACGGAATCTGTGCTGCTGTGGGGCTGCTTTGTGAGGCTGGGTCGCTACGCAAACTATGCTGAGGTAACTCATCAATAAAGAGAAACTGGACAAAATGCCACCAAAAAGTTAATAATACATCTGAGGAGGAAATGGAGGACATAAAAAATTGTGTGTCTGAGGAACTGAGTAAATTAGTCAAACAGCAGAGTAAGCTACTGGATTTAATGGACAAAGTGAAACAGTCAAAGATCCTAGTTAAGGAAAAAGACAATAATTTCTAGACAAGAATAAAGAATTGATGATCTGGAACAGTCCACAAGAATGGAAGACTTAATCATAACTGGACTGGAAACTACACACTGAACATATGCCTGTGTAACTGAACGTAAGGATGGTCAAGATGTCTCATCAGAGGAGCTGAATTCTTTGGAAGGGCAAGTATTAAAGTTCTTTTAGAGTAAGAATATTCATATACAGTGTAACAACAGCTCAGCTTGCCATACCCTGCCCCAAAAAGTCAGCAAAGCAAAGCCTGCTGTAGTGGTTTGGTTTGTGAATAGGAAGCACAATATTGAACTACTGAGGCAGGCAAAGAAGCTGAGGGGGACAGGAGTGTACATCAACGGGCATCTTACCAAAAAGAATGCAGATATAGCAAGAGAAGCATGTTTACTCAAAACACAAAATACAAGCAACATGAACCTGTACAAATGATGAACTATAAACATCTCACTGCTTGTCCTGTTATACTGCACTATTGGAGATATTGATGACAGTAGATTGGTATGATTTGGATTGTGTGACTGAGTATTTTACATGAACTAGACTTCACTAAATGACAGTCTTTAACGAGGATTATTTATTCCTGTTCAAGAACTTTGATGATGAAGAGTTCATGGATAGCAAAGATGGTGTAGGGGACCACCCACACAAACTATGTAGCAAGTATGATCATCTGACTTTTAAAACATTTGACCACACGGAACATAAAATATACTAGTTCAGAAATAACATTGACCCAGAAATTCAATTCTACTATAACATTAACCACAATTGTGAGTATTGCATAGAGGAACAGTTCAATAATAATGTAAATATGGAAGGTGCTTTATCAATAACACACTTTAACAGTAGAAGTCTTTATCGTAATTTACCAAAAACCAAGGATTATTTGAGTAAATTCAGTCAATTTTATGTCATTGCTGTGTCTGAAACTTGGCTTGATGATGAGAAAGTTTATGATGTTGGACTGAACGGATATGAGCTGTTTATACTTAATAGAAATAATAAAATAGGAGGAGGCATTGCTCTGTATGTTGATACACATTTAAAATGCAGTATAGTCAAAAGTCTGTCAAATGCTATTGATAACATATTGGAATGTATAACTATAGAAATTGAGATAAAACAATCCAAAAATATATGAATCTGCCATGTATATAGAACACCAGGCACCTGTATTGATACATTCAATGATAAATTAGCTGTTTTTTTTCATTTTTGATAAATTGAATGACCTATTCCTGGTCATTACAGAACCGACAAGAATAACAACGGACACTCCCACACTGATCAACAACATATTCACGAATAGAATTGAAAGCACAATAGTAGGTGGGTTTCTCATAAATTATATATGTGATTATCTTCCAGTCTTCGCAATCCTTCAAAAAATTTTAAATGTAAATAATAAACACAGATTCAACACTTTCAAAGTAACTAGACGTAGAACTCCAGAAGCGATCACTGCTCTCAAGGTGGACTTGAGAGGTATATGCAAAAAACTGGACCGAGGTGTATGCAAATGATGACCCAAATAAAGCCTATGATGCCTTTATAACCATATTAGTACAGTTATATGAAAAAAAAACGTCCTTTAGGAAAACTTACAAGAAGGCACAAATATGCCGCTAAACCATGGATTACTAAAGGAATAGCAAATTCATGTAAAAAGAAAAAAAATATTATACAAGAGATTTTTAAAACAAATAACAAAAGAAGCAGAAAATAAATATAAAGTGTATGAAAACAAGTCTTATGAGATTTAGCAAGAAGGAATTGATTGATGTTTTGAATAAATAATGTTTATCTTTGATAGTTCTAACAAGTAGCGTTGATTAACCAAAAGAATAATAGTCTTCACACTGTAAGATAGGCCTTAGCTTGCCTGGGAACTTGGACACCTGAGTGCCCTTTTAACAAAGAGGCCTCCAGAAGCTTGTGAGAATCTGCTGTGTGAGAAAGAACAGCTGTCCTTGAGATGATAAGAACTAGTCTCTGGAGTAAGTGAATTTACAATGCAACCAGTCAAAGCTAAAGCTAATAATAATAAGATATTTAAAAAAAAAAACATATATCATGTATATTTGGAAATAAGGGTTCCCAAGGAAAAGTGTAAGGTTTGGAAATGATGGGAACTAAGATGGTATAGAATTTTATAAGAAAGGAGGGGTGATTGCTTCATCACCCCAAACAGGATATAAAAATGGGTGTTTTGCGATGATCTTTGCATTGTGGTTGTCCGGGAACCATCTTGCCGCTCAATAAAGAAGAAGGCCTTTTCCTTTCCTTCCACAAGTCTGAAGACTGAAGTCTCTTATTTCACTTTGCTCTTTTACACTTAGACATTTTTCTTATTTTGTTAGAAGAAGTTATACTGCAGTTAGCTCTTAAGGTAATAGTATTAGAACACACTAGAAGAATCCATCTTCTGTCAAGGGGCCTTGGGCACAGAAGAGAGGCTCTTAGGCCCGACAGAATATTATCAGAAATTATTGTAGAGATACAGGAATAACAACAAACAAACATGGAGTGTGCTAAATAACATCATTAAAACGGGCACAGAAAGAGCAGACACTACAGATTATTTGTAAAAAAGACAATATAATAAAATATAAGTACAACGAACAAAATTGCTAATGTATTTAAAGACTATTTTGTAAACGTTGGATTTAATTTAGCAAAATAGATTGCGGAGCCAAGAAATAAAGATGGCATAGATAAAGATATTGTTCATAAAAACCCTTACTCCATCTTTATTAGGAGATATCAGAGATATTAGAGATATCAACTGCAATAGACAACAAGGAATATACTGTTGGGGTGTTTATAGACTTGAAAAAAGTATTTGACACTAATGATCCTGACTTACTAATGAATGAACTGGAAAGATATGGTTTTAGAGCAGCAGCATACTCATGGCTCAAGAGTTACCTCGATAATAGATATCAATATGTACAAATAAATAACATCAAGTCTAAACTATTGAAAGTCAATTGTGGAGTGCCACAAGGTTCAGTGTTAGGACCCATATTGTTTACACTGTATATCAATGATATCTGTAAAGTGTCTAAATTGCTAAAAAAAATGTTATTTGCTGATGATACTAATTTATATTGCTCTAGGAAAAGTTTGGAACAGCTACTGAAAACTAAAAGTTTTAAAGAAATGGTTTGATATTAACAAGTTATCCCTAAATTTAAGTAAAACAAAGTTTATAATATTTGGAAATCGACAAACCAAGAATAAAGTTAAAATTATGATTGATGATGTTGAAATAGAAAGTGTCTATGAAAACAAATTTCTGGGTGTGATAATTGATCTTAAATTATGTTAGAAACAGCACATAAATAATGTAAAAACAAAAATGTCTAAAACTATTTGAATCAGAATTCACTCTATATACTGTACTGTTCCCTCATAGTTCCATACATGACCTACTGTGTGGAGGTATAGGGGAACACATACAAAACCAACGCCAAACCTATTTTCATGCTACAGAAGAAAGCTATAAGAATTATAAGCTGATCAGACTATTATGAACCAACCAATAAACTATTTATTGAGTTACATGCTTTAAAATTCAGGGATCTAGTCGACCTTCAAACTGCACAGATAATGTACAAAGCACAAAACTATTTACTACCAAACTGTATAAGCTGTTTGCAATTAGTGTCTATGGCCCAAACATGGATAACCCTACATTTTTCTATGACTTCTACACACAGGTTTTCAACATATCTAACTCCTCAGTAATAATAGGTGGTGATTTTAATACAGTTCTAGACTCATCCTTGGATAGATCAGCCCATACTTATGTTACACGTTGCTGGAACTCCACTGAAACAATAAAAGTTTATGCATGATTTTGGTCTTGGCGATGGATGGCGACTAAGACATCCTAATACCAAAGAATTCACCTTCCATTCTTTAGAACATAATTCTTTCTCATGCATTGATTATTTTCTAATTAGCAACTCTTTGATGTCAAACATCTCACATACACAAATTCACCCTATCACAATCAGTGACCATGCCCCCATCTCAATCACATGGAATGGAAACCAACGACTCAAAACAACCTTTACACGGCGCTTTAACACATGATTACTCAACGATCAGGAATTCAGTAACTACATCAAAAGAGAGTGGGCATCCTTTCTAGAAATAAATGATTCTCCAGAAATCTCGTCATCACTGTTATGGGAGACGGGCAAAGCAGTATTAAGAGGAAAAATAATATCATATGCTACTCATAAGAAAAAGAAAGAAACAGAAAATGAAGTAAATCTAGAATCAAAAATTAAAGAATTGATCAATTGAAGAACATGATCATCAACTACCCATCTGAAGACAAACAAAATATGTTAAAAGAACTTAAATATGAGCTTGATGAATTGACAAATAAGAAAACCAAATTCCTGATACAAAGACTCAGACATGAAAACACTGAATACACAAATCAGGAAAGCACTTGGCAAATCTCATTAAGCGAAATAAAGAATTCCACTTATTAAAAAACTTGACAGGAGAAATTGTACATTCACCTGAAGAAATTAACAATACTTTCTGAGTTTTTTTTAAAAAGGTATATTCCACAGAAGAAGAACCTAAATTAGGAGACATGAATAAATTCCTGAATAGTATCAATCTACCAAAATTAACCGACAAACAAAAACAAACAATTGATGAACCAATATCACAAGAAGAATTCTGTAATGCCCTAAATCACATGCCTAACAACAAAGCTCCTGGCCGGAATGGAGTTAGATCCAGCTCTACAGTAAAACCTTGAATGTGTAAAGAAATAGAAGAGGTAGTACAACACAGGTGAACACAGCTGAGCAATCAATAATCCACAGTTCTAAGAAAATAATGCCATACATTAAGCCACTACGTACTGTATCATGTCCTCTAAATTTAACAATTCTTAATGCTCACCTGAGTTCACCAGTATGTGGACATGAACTGATTACACCAAAAAACATTTTGAAGCATCTGCTTTAATTGTCAAAACAACTTATACAGAGCTTACAATTCAGACAAATTCTGCTTTACTTGATTATATGTATACACTCACTGGCCACTTTATTATGTACAGCTACCTTGTATTTATGCTCATTTCCTATTTAATCAGGTCCATTTATTTTTTTATTTTTTTGCAGATTGTAGTTGATCTGTTTCTCTGCATACTTTATTAACATTTTCACCTCTCTTATCAATGATCTGGACCCCCACCTGGACCACCACTGAGCAGGTATTATTATTTCGTTCTCTATACTGCAGTAACACTGGCATAGTAGTATATGTGGTATTGGTACACAAAAAACACAACATCTACAAGGAGGACCAACAAGGTAGGAGTGTCTAATAGAGTGGACAGTGAGTGGCTACAGAGTTTAAAATCTCCAGCAGCACTACTGTGTCCAATATACCACCAAAATAATACCTGCTCTGTGGTAGTCCCTGTGGGGGGAGGGGGGTTCTGAACACTGAAGAACAGGGTGAAAGGGGGCTAAAAGGTATGCAGAGAAACGAGTGTTTACGTATGTCCCTTAACAGATGTGGATGTCTCTGGTCAATTTCTTTGTCATATGCCGCTTGTGAGGGTAGATTCTTCATGGCTGTATCAAAAATGATGAAAAAGTAAGCAAAATTGGTAATAAACCCTCACCAGACAAAACATAAGGATGAGAAAAACACCAAGAAAAAGAAAAGACATATACAACAGAATACAAGAAGGAGCGTGTTATTGTGAATAACAATGTATTATGTTTTTCACATCACACAATCTTGAAAGCTCTTGCTTTCATGCAACAATTTTGCAAAGTAAAGAAAAATAGCAAAGCAGTTGAGCCATAGTTCTAAGTACATCTTAAAATTCATAACATTGGCAATATTTTTGAGCTAAAAGATGTAGTAAAACATAGAATAAAATCTGTACTAATTATACGAAGAGCAATACTATAGACAATACTATAAGTAAACGCACCTGGGACAAGCTGTAAGTCCAAATACAAACTTGAGTAAAAGCAGAAATACTCTTGGTTAAATATTACTTCTGTAGAGATAATCAGTCAATATTTGAGCTTGAGTACTTGCTTCTAAATTACAAAAGTATCAGAAGTAAAGGATATTATAGAAAATGTTAATTTTGATGAACACTTTCTGTTAAGAAAACATTGCTATACACATGATGAGTGAACTCTAAAGTCTGTAGCCACACAGGCCTCCTTAACATAACATATCAAACTATATATCAAAACAATATAACTGCAACTGTTAATGTCCATGATCGTATTAAACACAATTCATTATACATAAAAGACTAAATTCTTGTTTCACCATTACCTTCCATCTGCATTGACTTTCACAAATAAAAACATATATAAAATAAAACAAAAATAACCAATAATAGTTTTATACTTTATGGTATCTGATTGAAACTGACTTTAAAACCAAGATCTTCTGTAGATAAAATCATAAGTACAACACTTTTACTGTAACTCAAATCACATTTTATAAAGATAATTTCTACATTTACTCAAGTTCAGAAGTTTTGTACTAGTTTAGTTTATTACCTAGAAACGCATGGGCACAATCTTTATAAGCAAACCCCCCACCCCACCATCTTACAACGTTGTCTCAATCCTTAAAAGTTGGCAGACTCTGGTCCACATTGTACTGAAGGAATATTAGTTACCAGTTCTGAACAAAGCAGGAGGCCATAGTTCTCTTATTTTTTGAATTTTCCATTAAATCACCTTAAATCTCAATGTTTTCATTTCACAATTTGAGGTGGCACAGAAATATGAATAAAAGTCAACTTCAGCTTCATGCTGTAAAAAATGACTTGTCAGTTCAAACAAAAAATACTTCATGTGGTAACAAGTAAATTAACTAATTTTATTCAAGCTAAATAAATAATTTGAATGAATAATTCTTTTAATCAATGTAACTTTTTTGAGCTGAATAAAAGTAAATCAACTGCTTGCTACCACATTAAGTAATTGTTTTAGGTTGAACTGACAAACCATTTTTTACAGTGTATGAGTGATGCAATATGTTTACTCTAAATGGTAAGAAACAGAAATACAATCTGTGCTATATATAGGAGAACTGTTGAGTACTAAGAAAAACAAACCAGCAACATGTAAGAGAAAGAAATGTAAATAAAGCTGCTTCCATACCTGAGAAATGCTGGTGGTAGATGTACGAGATGTGGAGGTCATTACAAGAATAGTACCAATTTGGTTAAGCCTTAAACAGTGACATGAATAGAACAGAAAACAAAGATTTCACAAACATTAGTCTGATACTCGATTTTAAGTCACTTAGCATATAGTTACCAAATCACGGCTCAGTTAAAATAATAACTAACTGTTTTAACTGTAACTGCAGCTCCAGTCGCTCCCTCAGATTTCTGTTTTTATCTTCTAAACTGAAGGTTTAGCTGAGTGAAGCTGGTCTGAGGTGTGTGAAGCCATTAGCCTGCTAGCCAGCTAGCTAACAACCCCACACATCACAGAACCTGGTTAGTTTCTCCTTTTCTATCACTCCAACGCCAGACACTCGACATCTCTCGCTCAGATTTGAGCCTTTATTCATCGTGGGTTAGGATAAGTTAGCCGGTCTTCCAGCAGAGCTATTGACTTAGCCCGCTAACGTTAGCTAAGCTTGCATAAACACGTTAGTTAGCTAGTTAGCTAACAACTCTAACAAGTGTACACCAGTTACATGGAATATAAATTCGACACAGTTACAAATCCATTAAAAAAATATTTTCTCGTATTATTTTTGAGTGCACTTATCTAAAAGAGGTGACTCACTAGGCTAGCTACCACAGCAAATAATGGCGAGCTAGCTAGCTAACTGACTGTTAGCAAATGACGCTCATGTTCGTTTTCACATAATAAAGAGTTCAACATTAATAAATTATGGTATTAGGTTTGAGTAAATGTCTGACTGAAAGACTGTTGGTATGTCAAATAAACCAAGCCTTTTCTTACCACACGTTTTAAAGCTTTCCGAAGTTTCCAGAAGCTGCTCTAAGGGCGCGCTTCCCACGGTGGAACGTTGATGACGGCTCGGACCTCATTATGGGTAGAATCTGCCTCAATACGGGTAGAATCTGCCTCAATATGGGTAGAATCTGCTCGTGTATTTTTTCCCTAAACATCAGTTTCCGAGTCTCGCCTGCACCCGTCCCGATTCCGGTGTGCCAAAACTCTTAGCCGAGACTGCCGCACAGCAAATGAGCTCGGGCCGACTCTTCATGTTAGCTGGGTTAATAGCCTGTTAACATGTTAGCTAGCGTCATCTATCTAACAGCCAGCCTGCTATAGCAATATAACGTCATAGCTTCTTAGTCCAGCTACAGAGAATGCACAATATAAACCAAATAGAATGCTAATGCCAGTTTTTTGTTAAGTGTTAACTTTTGCAGCAAAAATGATTTTTATGTGTAGTTTTGTACACTGGGTTTGATATACTCTGTTATACAGCTCCATGTTCATAGAGAATCAGTTGGATGCTACTGAAGCAGTTTGCTGAACGGCAGACCCATCCAGGTTCTTGAATGTAAAAACATTTACATCAACTTGAAATTGTCAGTTGATGCAGCGTGTGTGCTATGAGACAGTCATGAACTCAGTATAGATTGTTGAGTCACTTAAATCATCATGAGAAAGTTGGCCAACTGTATTTTTCACATTTGCCTAACATTTAGGGAGTTGGATTTTTTACAGTGTAGACCACTATCACTCATGAATTCAGACACAAAAATTTTAAGTAAAGCACTAGCCAACAGAATCGAAACAGTAGTCCATGATTTAATACATCTTGACCAAACAGGCTTCATCAAAGGCTGTCGTTCAAGTACCAATATGCGCAGAATGTTAAATCTAATTGACTACACCTCTCACCAAAAAAATACCAACAGCAATTATAACACTGGATGCCAAAAAAGCTTTTGACCGAGAAAACTGGAAATTCCTTTTTACCACACTACATAAGATGGGATTTGGACAATCATTTATTAAATGGATCCAGATATTATACACCTCACCCAAAGCCACAGTCAATACTAACGGTTTAATATCACAACCTATCACACTGCACCGAGGTACTAGACAAGGATGCTCACTCTCTCCATACCTTTTCTCTATCTTTATCGAACCACTATCAGCCACAATACGTCAAAACATAAATATAAAAGGAATACAAACATCTAACATGGAACACAAAATTAGCCTGTATGCTGACGATATCTTGCTTTTCTTACAAAACCCAATCACATCAATAACAGAAACTATTCAAACTATTGAAACTTATTCAGAAATCTCAGAATATTCCATCAATTGGCCAAAATCCACAGTCCTTCCATTAAATATGAATAAGCTTAATGATAAAATTAAAATACTAGCCATCCCTGTATGCACTAATTACATCACATATCTGGGTATTAACATTTCCCACAAGCTGTCAGAGATGTTTAAACTTAACTTTAATTCATTAACCAAAACAATAACCGATGACTTTCAACGCTGGACAAACCTTCCTCTCTCCCTTCTTGATAGAATAGCTACAATCAAAATGACAGTATTACCTAAAATAAACTATTTATTTTCAATGATTCCCATTCAACCCCCACCTGTTTGGTTCAAATCTTTGGACACTGCAATAACCAGATGTTATTGGAAAAATAAACCACCCATAATTAAACTCTCCATATTGCAAAACTCACGGCGGCCTAGAAGCCCCAAACTTCTTCCACTATTTCCTTGCAAATCAGCTCCAATACATACTAAAATGGAAAAACCCCAACATAACAGACAGATCATGGATCGACATACAACAGGCATTATGCAAAGACACCCAAATATCCGATTAACCATTTATCAGTCAGTCAATTAAAAAACATCCATGTTTTAACAATATAACAGTGGCAACAACTCTGACAGCTTGGTGGTCACCTCAGAAGATAACAAATTCAGTCTTCACACCAACTATCTACACTTCCATCTGGTATAACCCAGACTTTATCAAAAAAACATTAAACCTCTCCACCATGTTTATCACAACAATATCTTTGTCACTTCCACAGCTAATCCTGAAATGTGGCATCAGGAGCACTCAGTTTTTACAATACCAACAACTAAGATCAGTAATATGTCCAAAAATCAACTCAAAAACCCTAGACTTACCGATCCCAATCTCAGAATTTATTAACATCACCACTACTAAAAAACTACTATCCAAAAATATATCAAATAATAGCTAAATCAAACCTCACAATTACCATGCCAATGAGACAATGGGAGGAAGCTCCTGATGCAGATTTCTGGATTCAGACATGCAATAATAATCACCACATGATCAAGGGCACCAACCTATAACTTACTCAGTATAAAATCATTCACTGCACCACATACAAAATGTTTAAAATGGGATTCACAAACACAGCAATCTGTACACAATGCACCCAAAACACAAATGACAGCTATATCTATGCCATGTGGCACTGCACACCTGTTCATCAGTTTTGGCAAGAAATCATCACTTTTCTATCCCACGCCTGTCAGCCACATCCAACCATCACCATCACTCTGCCTGCTAGGAGACATATCAACAACCACTATGACAAAAGAAAATAACAGAATGCTTCTCATAGCGCTAACCATCGCCAAGAAAACCATGCTCATGAACTGGAAAACAAAACATAACATTAGCATCCAAAACTATTAGTCACAAGATTTAACCCCCTAGAACCATCCCACAAACTAGAAACCCCCCATACGATCACACATTGGAACACACACACACACACACACACACACATGCATGCACACAAAGCTAGCAAAGGACAATGCTATTAATTGAGCTGTACTACTAGAAATATGGTGAACCTGAAAGTGTTTTTTTTTCTCCTTTTCTTCCTTTTTTGCCCTCTGATTTGTATCACTATTAGTTTCTTTGTTTCCCTTCCCCCCACTTATGACTGTACCTACATGCCTATGTAATATTTTATAATATTACAAAATAAATAAGAAAGTCCTAATAGTCCTCTGAAGAGAGAGTGTTTAGGGGGGGAAAAAAAAGCTGTTTGCAATTAAAGAGAGAAAATTAGGGGAACATGTATGTTTAAAAAACCAATAGCAAGGACAAATATAAAAAATAGATGTATATCTGTCAAAGGGGTATGTTTGTGGAATAATTGTGATTTAGGAATTAGGAATGTGTAGCTCACTAAAAATGTTTAAAAATAAGGTGGTAAGCACTTATAAAACTGAGGAATGATCATTTTTATGTATGAAATGTTAATTGATTTTCTTTCTATTTGCATATTACTCTATTGTTATTGTTTAAATGCAGGATTGTATATGATTTATAAAGGGTAGTCAAAATAAGCTATAGCTTCAGACCACACCTTTATAGTCAGTACTTGTTTTTGTATTGATTATTATATGCATTAATTTTATACCTACAATTTTTACCTTTATTTTTGTGTCTGCTTGTATTTTTGTATGTTTGTATTTTTTTCTCTTTTATTTTTATGGATGTAAACACCCTGATAAGCCGAAATTAAACATTATAAACAGAAAAGCAAAAAATCTTTAAACTAAAAGAATATTTTACACATATTGCTCATGAAATGTTAGTTATATTGCACACAGGAAATTGTGAATTCACAGTTTATGTTCTGTAAGTGTGTGAGGTCTAATAGGGGGTGGGGGGGTTTTCTACTAGGAGCAGTGCTGGTTGTACAGTCTGACAGCAGGAAGGAAGGACCTGCGATGGCCTCCTTCACACACTGGGTGAAGCAGCCTGTCACTGAAGGAGCTGCCCAGCCCTGAGTCTCATGCACAGGGTAGGAGCTGTTCTCCAGCATGGATGCTAGCTTAGCTAACATAGGTATGTGAGGTGTATATAATCTGGAATGTAATGTAAAATGCCAGGTGTGTCAAATCATGGAATATAAAACATTAATATTGTTAGTTGAATGGATCTTATTTAAAGTGAATACTATTTTTTTTTTGAGAGATTCTTCTTAAATATGTGTACCAGCATGTGCGTGTGTGGGTGTGCGTGGGTGTGTGTATTTGAAGGGGGTGGTGTGGTGTGGTGTGTGTATGTGTGTGTTTGTGTGAGAGAGAAGGAAGTGGGTTGGGGGGGTGTGAGAGACAGAGCGTCTGATGGTTCAAAAAAGTATTAAACACATAGGTAATAAATTTCATGTGTAAACTTTAAGTGCTGTAAATATCAATCTTACACCATGTGGCTGACCTTTAACTTGATTGACCCCCATGGACATGTCTCCACATGACAAATGTAAACCTCCACTTTTTTTTTTTCTTTTGACCATTGACATATAAGTCATAAGTCAATCACTTATTGTCATTCTTTTATATATATTTTATATGTATTCTTTATATATTGCTGCTGTCAGGACAAAAACTTGTATCTCCTTGTATCCATTTTTGGCGTTCTTTAATTTGAAAATGCCTGTTGTTCTTTACATTGAGTATAATTTTCATAATGAATGGACCAAAAGTCTGGTTCCATTGACTTGTCCATTGAAAGTGAAAAAAGTTACCGTTTTGGAGATATGAGGTTTTGTTCTGACAACAGCAATATATTCTTTTATATGTTTCACATACACAACCAAGTCATTTATGCTACCTAAACCTGCATTCTTCTGTAACAGGATGTGGTGGGTATATGGTCTGACATTTAGAGACTTGCAGAAACACCATAAAGAAAAAAAAAACATACGAATACGAAGGCATGCGAATGTCCTAAATGCTTGTTGGCATAAAGACATAAAGAATAAATAAATGAACACATATTTGAATATTTAAAGCTTTAAACACTAGAAACATATAGAATACTATATAAAACATATAGAAACACTAGTAGCACTTTCCGTTAATTGCTTAGAATGATGTAATTGCTACATAAGCTTTAAAAACGCAACCATTGAATTATTAGCATTTCACCTAGTGACACACAAATAATGCTATTTATAGTATAGCACTGGATCTGATTTCCACACACAGAGTGTAAAGAATCACTAACTTAGATTCTTCTAAACTCATGACTGATCCTGAAACATTTTTCAACTGCTCAGTTACTGACATAAACCAAAGGGGCACAGTGTGCAGATCCTGTGCAGGCAGGATACACCCTGGACAGGTCACCAGTCCATCGCAGGGCATGAAGAAAATAATAAAGAATAAATCAAATTTATGAATTATATACTATTAGGTAATGTACCACAAACTGAGTGAATTTAAAGAGACTGGCTAAAGTGAAAAGGTAAATAGTAAAGGTAAAAAATACTGCTAACATGTGAAAAACACCCATGTATAAAATATACATTTAAGAGAAAACAAAAGTACAAGACAAGAGGTAGTAAAGTGAAAGACTACAAAATTTTAATTGAAAAATCATTTCAACTTTATAATCACACAAAGAGAATAGGTTGAAGAGGAGAGTTAGAAAAACAAATCTACAGATAAATTCAAAAGAATAAAACCAGACTATAAAAACACCTGCAAGTCTAAGAACACTCCCAACATGGTTATACTTCAGTATTAATTACATGTAAATTAAATAATCAGGTACATTATTTCTCAAGTCTTAATGTAAAATCAAAATGATCAATATCTCTATAATGATTCTCTTGAACGGAATAAAAAATTTATGAGCAAATGGAAAATAACTGCACAGCATCAATCAGAATCGGCAGTGTCAGCCTAGGTTCATCCTTTTTTTGTGTATGATGTGCAGATCATGTGTTATTCAGTGTCTTGGGCACAAAAGGAGATGGGAGACTGGATGATGTACAAAAGACTTTTAATTCAGAAAGGTGGAACTCCAAAAACATAGCAGGAACAAACAAAACTACTCTGAAAAACTCCAGCTTTCTTTCCTCAGTTGTGAAGTCTCTTGCCAATTAACAGAGATGAAATGAGGAACAGGTGGAAGGTGGAGTCGGTGGTCAGTAGACAGGTGATGCCAAGTGAGGGAGAGAGAGGCAGTCAGAGACCAGGACCTGACAGTCTCCAGTGGCTCCATAGATCTTTTTAAGCCTCTTTGGAAATTCGCTGACACACAGATTCATAAGTTACCACTGTAAGTCCTTCCATGTTTCCAGAGATTTCTTCTGTATTGTCTTGGTCACTTTGTCTACAATGATATATTAAAGTCGCAGCAATAATTGCTGTCAGCAGGACAAATCCGGTCACCTGAATGCACAAAGACAATGGACTATTTGCACAATGTCGCATAACATATAACCTCTTTCCACGGAACACGCCTGTTTTGTTTCCATTGGCGCCTGTCAAACTGTCTCAAACTGTGTGGGGCCCCTCTTGAACAAAAATATTAATATAATTGCTCACTTCTGCTATTTGATAAACATCATTAACTCTCAATTTTGTCAGTTTCTCCAAGCACCATGTATTTTTTTAAACAGACATGCTTATTCTGTTAGTTAGGCTAACATTAGTGCTACACTAGGTAGACTCTCTGGCAAAATGAAAAGAAAAACTTTAGAGGCACCTAACTTTTCAAAACACTTTTAATAACTGGGTATGATTTCTTTGTCTTTTTGCAATGGTTTAACATATCAAATAGGAAAATGTTAAGGTCTTCCAATTTTATTTGGAAAAACTGTCAAAGGCATACCCTTGTTGTGATGTCAGCACTCAAACCTTTCAGGTGTTTAAACGAACTTTAGACCAAAAGAGTTTCAATATATGCTTTTTCCCTACTTAACTGAAAAGTAACAGCAAAAATCTAACATTTTAAAAAGAAGGCAAGCTTTTGAAGGGCATTACATGTGCAAACTTTTGAAGGGCATTACATGTGCACTTAAAAACATTACACAGTTACTCACCTCAGAAGCAAACAAATATGTTTGAGTCTTGAGACGATAGTCAGTTGCCGATCTGTCACTACCAGTTGATACACACCAAGGAACCAAATCCTTATGATATTTTCCTTCCCAGTATGAAGACGCAGAGACTATGTATCTGCCATCGAGGAAGAAGAGGGCTAACCAGATAAAAAATGAACCGATGGAGTAACCAATGCGTTTTCTTTTCTGCTCTCCATTGTTGCGATTAGGGTCTGGAACCAGAGCGTAATATGTAAAAGCAGAAGAAGCTAATCCAGGCACCAAAGCATACAAAATTCATAATGTAATATTTTGGCCATGTATGCAAGGGCAGACAAAGCCATGTTCCACCAGTTTCTCCACAACAAAGAGGATAAAACTGAACAAGACAAATGCCTCCAAGGGGCTCTTTCTAAGAACAGCTCTAAAAAACTTTAAAATCATTGTGGCAGCACAGAGCACAGAGAAGAATGAGTGAGAAAATGACTGCAGGGTAAGGAGACGCACAAACAAACAACATCTACCTGTTTGGTTAGTAGTTTTTTTCATTTCTGAAAAAAGTCACTGTGCCAAACAACTGAATGAATGAATATCAACTGGATGTTATGTGGGTTATGTTGTGTCCTACACTTCCATATTTTACTCACTCCATGTTTCTCCCCCACTCTCCTACCTAGCAAACAATTCAAGCATGTTCAATACCATACCTCACGTTTATTTGTCAGATTATCTGTGGAATACTGTACACCTAAGTTTCTACTTTTAATCAGGCTGTATGGGATTTTTGCTGAGGAATCACTTATTCAGTTTTATTGTCTCCCATCAGCATTAATCTCCATTACTTACCTCTTTTGTCTAGATATATTTATCCTACCCTGCGATGGACTGGCGATCTCAGGGTGTATCCTGCCTTCCGCCCAATGACAGCTGGGATAGGCTCCAGCACCCCACCGCGACCCAGAAGGATAAACGGTTTAGATGATGTATGTATGTATGTATTTATCCTATAGATCCATTTTATATTGTATTATGTACTTTAGTGATCCCCTCCTCCGCTGACATTTTCAAGTGATCCAGCAAACTGATATTTTGGGTCTGTGCTGCTACAGTGATGATGTCAGCAGTACATGTTTTCAAAACAAAGCTCGAACCCTACGTTCCAGAAATCTCTCCCATTTCAGTACAAAAGAACAGGGAGTACATGTCAGATAATG
Organism: Colossoma macropomum; assembly: GCF_904425465.1. Taxonomy (NCBI): domain Eukaryota; kingdom Metazoa; phylum Chordata; class Actinopteri; order Characiformes; family Serrasalmidae; genus Colossoma; species Colossoma macropomum. The sequence continues at coordinate 207,460 of NW_023494990.1, forward strand.
TGAATGTATCCAATCTGCAGTATGTAAAATGTGAGTCACAGCCTCTGAAACAAAGTGCACAGGTTATTAAGTTAGTTCTTCTTAATATTAGATCTCTCACTAACGAGTCTTAATTGATTAATTTTTTTATTACAGCTCCTGGGCTTGACTTTGTGTGTTTAACAGAAACATGGTTACCTGAATGAAGTGCTGAAACTGTATTAATCGAATCGGCTCCACCAAACTTTAGTTTTATAAATGTCTCACATGCTGTCAGGAAAGGTGGAGGTGTAGCTGCTCTTTTTAAGGATTCTTTGCAATGCAAACAGTTATCATTGGGTGATTTCACATCCTTTTGAGTATCTTAGTGTGGTTCTGAAAGGAGCACAAAAAATATTACTAGTAATTGTCTACAGACTTCCAAAGTACAACACTAATCTGTATGAATTTATAGATATGTTAGTTTTTATTCCCACTGATTTTGATCATTTTGTAATTGCTGGTGATTTTAACATACAACTGCAACAACAGTTATACCAAGGAACTCTATGCTACATTGGACTCTTTTGGACACATGACCTGGAGCACAACCTCCGTGAAGCTAGCCCCACATGTGGTCAGAAATGTAATAAAAATACTATTATTCTTTTGTGCTGCATTTGTGCTGTTCTTGGATTTTTACCCAATTAGTTGTCTCAATTCCAGGCGCTAGTTAGGACTCCCCCAATCACACAATACTATCAATGCTTGGAGAATGAAGGCTAACATAGGCTTCCTCCGAGACCTGTGAAGCCAGACATTGCATCTTTTTGAACTGCCGCTCACGGAACGTCATTGGACAGCTGAACGCGCTCGGAGGAAAGCGCCAACCGCCAGATCTGCTACATTGTTGTGCTCAGACTGCCGGCCACGGATGGCTGCAGCATCACCAGGGATCAAGCTCGTGATCTCCTGATGAGAGGACCAACGCTTAGACGGTTGTGGCACTTGGGAGCCCATTTGTGCTGGCTTGTGCCATAGAAATCATCGTTTGTGCTGGCACCATTTTTAAGAAAATAAACATTACATTTTATTGCCTGTGACGTCACTCAGACCCCCATCAACTGCCACGTCACACTGAAAGGGTGTTTTGTGCTGTTTTAATTATCAAATTATAGGCTAAAAATAAGTTTTTAATAACTGACATCACTCAGTCGCCCATCAACATCCAAATCCTACCAAAACAGTCTCATTCATTTGTGCTGCTAAAAGAAATGCTTGTTATTTTAATTTTCAAGTTATTAAGCAATTTGATGAGTGACGTCACTCAGCCCCCCATAAGCAGCTAAATTGCACCAAAAGGGTCTCATTCATTTTGTGCTGCGTTTGTGCTGGTTTGTGTTGTTAAAAGAAATGTTTGTGCTCTTTTAAATCTTAAGTTACTGGATAAACAGGCTTTGTCACTAGTGATGACATTGATGGTGAAGATCTGAGAAAAACGCTCCTGAGAAGCCCCTGTCCCGGAAATTCTTTGAGACTGGACAGGTCATAGTTAGGTTGGTGTGGAACCAAAAGGAAATATCCACAAAAGTTCCAGAGTGCCCACATTGGTCACTGTTAAAATCTGTTGTGTTCTTGGTGGTTCCAGTAATTTTTTGTTGATATTTGATGAGCAAGAACACATTAACATGAGCTCACATGATTCACTGAAAGACCAACATTAATGTTTTATTCCTTAAACAGTGTAACCTCACAAAACCCTTGATGCATTTTGAAACTGTTTTTTAAAGAGCAAAGTAGTCATTTCTGATCATCATTTTTAGTTCAGCTCTGGACTTCTACTCAGTGCAGTGATGAAGGTGAATAATTAAAGCTGATAAAGCCAGATGACCCTGTGGTGATCATTCACAGCGGCTGTTCAGGAGGCAAAAAGGCCTTTCCCAGATCTTCACCATCGACTAGTGTTAATCCTGTGGTAAATGATGTCATCACTAATGACAAAACCTGTTTATCCAATAACTTAGAATTAAAAGAGCACAAACATTTCTTTTAATGGTACAAACCAGCACAAACATAGCACAAATGAATGAGACCCTTTTGGCACGATTTAGACGTTGATGGGGGGCTGAGTGACGTCACTTACCTAACCTAACAATTTTCACTAATATTTGGACAGTGTCTTACTTTGAAAGTGAGACTGGGACTGTGGTTTATGCTCATTGTTATGGTTACCTGAAAATCAAGTGCATTTCTTGTCAGTCAGCAATTCACAACTCATATGATATTAGGAATAGTATGTTGTTATATTGTAGGCATCATTGTAAAAAGTGATTATTTAACAATAATTTGTGTGATGTCACTCGTCCAACCTTATAACTGGAGAATTAAAACAGCATGAATGATTCTTTTAATGGCATAAACCTGCACAAACGCAGCACAAACACATAGTAGTATTTTTATTCTATTTCTGACCACATGGGGGGCGGGCTTCAGGTTCTCCTTAAATGACAGTAGCTCTGTCACTGTCAAAAGGCTTTGGAATTATATTTGTTACAATGTCTTCTTTATTTTATTCTCCTTTAAGTAACTACTCCAAAATGTGTGTGTGTTTCTTCTGAGCATCCAGTATTGTGTCCAATTTCATTAAAATGTGTAACATTAGGTCTGTTGAAGAAATAAGCGGCAATTATGTTACTAAAAATTAGTTTGTACTGAAAAAACCTAAACCAGCTTCATCATTTTTTTCTATTATTTTGGATGTGAAACTGTTAGTGTGATTATACTGAGTATATATTATAACATACTCAGATGAATGTTGTCTTACTCTCATGCTCAGTTTTTGGAGATTTGGACTGTCTGATGCCTTTGCTGTCTGGGAGAAATTACAAAGAACAATGTTTAAGCTACATTACAATCACCCTGAGCTTTAATGGAACATAAAGATAAAAAAAAAACATTTAATATATGGGGTAGCCATTTAGAACAAAGGTCATTTGCACTTAACAGACTTGAAATAGCACTTACTGCTTGGGGTATTCGAATTATGGTTGCTCTCCCTGAATGTATCTGAAGGACTTGGATCTGTAAAATAGATTCTGCCATTATTATTCAGTTGGGAAAAATGTGTAAAAAGTATATCTCTGTATCATGAATCTGCCTCACTGTCAAACTGAAGCCTGTGATTTTGTGCATATTCATTGATGCTGTCTGTTAAAAAATTATAATTATGCATGTATGAATGTATGTTTGAGCTGCATTTAAAGACTTTTTTTTAAATGACAGTTCACCGTGTACAAGAAAATGCACAATTCAATTCAAATAGGAATTAAATAATTTCAATAAAATTATGAAGAACTACAAGCTGCCTTACTTTCATATTGAGGACAGGAAGGCTGAAAGTTCTCTGTTGCACAGTTATCTGTAAAAGAAATTTGTCAAATTCAGATATACATGTATAAGTGTTAGAGAACTGGAAGAAAACAGGTCAAATTGTGTCTGCATTAAACATAGTTATGTAATGTCATGTTACTCAGTCCCACGCACAAACATGCTGGGGGTCATATTTTAGTAATCTTTTCAAATCTGAGCTCTACATAAAACAACTGGGTTAAAACCAAAAATGGTTTCCTGAAAAAACACTTTCAGTTTTTATCGCGTAGTGTAAAATACACTAACTGGCTAGAGTGGTAGCTTTTGACCTGTGTGACCCTGGACTTGTTAAGACTGCACCCAGTGGTCTTCAATCTGTTATAGAAAGGAAAATGAAAAAGAATAACAACCACCTTATAATGTGATATTAGATAGATAGATATTAACATGTTTTTACATTCAGGCATGTATCCTTTTCCTGCTGGTGGAGGTGTTGGAGGTCTTGCAGGCATTTTGTGTTCCTCTGTCTTGAAAATGAAAAATAATCAAATCAGAATCATCACACTATAATGTGCGAGCCAGACTTGAATTAAGGGAATGTTTATTACTGTCTTCAATGTCTGTGACGTCACTGTCACTACTTATATGCCGTTCTGGTCTGTGAATGGGTCATTTCTGTTGTTCAGCCTGAACATCTGACAACTATGGTCATGAGTTTATCTCTGCTCTTTTTAAAATTTCAATGGCTTTTTATAGTCAACTAGAAGAAGACAGATGTTTATTTGAAGGGGTAAGCAGAGTTTCCCACTAAACTTAAACCATCCTTAAAGTTAAATGAATAACTAGAAAAAGGATTTTTTTTTCAAAAGGAAAAGTAACAACAAGGACAACCTCAGTAACACACAATACAATTTTTAAATGGTCATTTCATTTATTACAGCAAAAGTGAAATGATCACCAACACCAACTGGCCCTGTTTACAACACCAACTGGCCCTGCGTGAACAAGTCTTAGTAACTTAATTAACCAAATCTTGTTGATAACTGGCATCAATAAAACTAGACTGAGGCTTTATTTCTTCTGTTGTTTTTTCAATTAAAATAAAATCTTTCCTGCAAGTTGAAGTACATTAAAAGGTCTCAACAAGTAGCACATTATGACAGTCAAAAGACGTTTTAACACAGCCTTCCACAACAAGAACATCATACAAACAGTTAAATGTGGTGGCGTAACTGTGGGGATGCTTTGCTGCTTGATGACTTGCCATAATTGATGGAACTATGAGTTCTACCATGAAAATCCTGCAACAGAATTGCCGGTTATCAGACCGTGAGGTTCTGAAGTGGCCTATTCAATTTCCTCCTTCAATGTGACTGAATTAAAGAAGAGTGTGCCAGAATGACTCAACTCCACTTATAGGAAGCATTCAGTTGCAGTTGTTTGTGATAGGTGGATCTCGTAATTATGGGTAAAGGGGCAGTTACCTTTTCTGTGATATAGGTCTTGCAACTTTTTTCATTTGATAAATGGGATTAGCATTTTACAACGATTTGTGTCTCTTCATGTTCTCCTTGTCTTATATTACATCTGAAGCCATTAGTTTTCGAAAGTTTTGGAAATCAGAGGGAGAAACACTTTTTCTTTGCACTGCATGTATCTGATGATTTTATGATGTTAATTGGAAGTCTGGGATATTTTTTTGTCAGCCAATGACTGTTATTAAGCAGGGGCTGTACATTGCTGTGTCCTGGCCAGTAGCAGTAATTCTGAAAGAAAAAAAAAACTGTTGAAATGTTGCTTTGAAAAATAAAGTGTGTTATGTCTGAGTTCATTCTGTAAGCACAGAAACACATGAAACTGTTTTTGCCCTGTCACCGCTGTTCTCAGCTCGGTGTCCTCTGAATTAGAAAACTCTTTCCACCACGCCGCCTGTCCCCCCTCTAAAGACTACGAAGAGCCAGAGCGGAGTGACTACTATTACACTCTGAAGGGGAACGTTATCAGAGTGAGTGACGTGGGGCAGTAATTTCTCCTTTTCTCTCTTTTTGTACGTTATTTGTATTGTTATTAAGTGCCGTCAAATGGTTTCTGACTCCTGGTGACAATATGGATAGAACTTCTCTAGAACATCCTGTCTTCTGTTTGGGTCTTCATGCTTCTTAAATGGCTCGTTCATCATTCCTCTGATCCTCAGTTGTGTTTCTATGCCATAGTTTAGCGCCACCCAGCTCCAGCCAACAAAGAATGGACCTGTGCTAGTGCAGGACGTCACTCTGTAATGTGCAGGGAGACAGTTTGAAGTCTCCCTGTGGAGAGAGGCAGCTCTCACAAAGATGAGCCTTAGTGAGAGAAAAATCTTTACTTACCTGCGAGTAAAACCAAAAGAGGGAGTAAAGCTCACCTCCACATCACACACTGGGTCAAGGTCATTTTTTGGGGTTTTAATTATTATTATTTAACAATAAAGACAAACTGAAATGAACTGAAATTTAACTTGACACAATTTATATTTAAGGGGCTCATGTAGCTCTTGAAGTGAATGAGGAAGTGATCAGGGCTGGTTTCCCAAAAGCATCTCAGCACAAAGACCACTGTTAAATGGGAGCGCCGGCATCACATTAATCGTTCTCTCCCAGTTAAGATTATCTCACAAAGCTTTTGGGAAACTGGGCCCTGATTGGCTGTCACAGCAGCAAACCTAACCACAAGTGATGAATTCACTTTGCCCAGGTTTACAACTGTGTTGCTCTGCGCTGGATTAGAGCCTGCAGTGCTGGTCACAAACATACTAAATATATATCTGCTGCACCCACAAACCCTAGCGCTGCGGCTTTACTCTGTATTTTTGTACTTGTGCTATGCTCAAAAAAGAGGACCCTTATTGTTAGAACTTACCCTCACTACTATGTCCTGTTCTGTTCGCAGAAGTTGGAGCTCTTGAGAAAGACGGCGGAAGTGGAGACAGTGGGCATCTCCGCTGACCCCGGCACTAAGGACACGCTCCTCCTGACTGCCACGATGGAGGAGCTGATCATTCCAGCTGCAGTGTGGAGTGGGGACATCAATGCGGTGGCTGATGCTTTACCACTCAAAGTGGCAATAGCGACAGAGGGGGAGTAGTTTGTGTTCTAGAAAAGTCTCTGTTTTCTGAGGCCCGAGAGGTTTTATGTTGTTACGTTCTGCTTGTTCATTTGGGATTTTTATAAAATATTGATCTGCTTGCTTTCTATATGTATCTGAGACTTCTTATTCAATGAAACACACAAATTCTAATATCCTATATCTGCTGAAAACATTATAGAAACCATTGGAAGTTTCTGTTTGAAATGTAAAGAACTGTAATGGCTTAATAGGTAACATTTTAAATAGGTAACCTGTGGCTGACTCCAGAAGCATCTGATGGTTTTCTAAAAGGATCTAAAGGTGTTTTCAGGAAACTAGTCATCTCTAATGGAATTAAGCTAATTCCCATTAAAGCCTCATTACTTGCTGGACACCAGAATTTTTCATAATTGTATTTTTTCAGCAGGGATGGATCATGTAGTTTAGAGTCATATCTGCTTCTCCTTTAAGTAGAAAAAACTTTTGATAGCACAATATATGCAGCATGGAAGCCTTCTGATCTGCACCGCTGGACTCGAGCTGTACTGGACTGGATGGAGGTCTTTACCTGTGCGACACACAATGTTTTGGTATGTATAAATCCTCAATAATCAAATATAAAAAATGTGTAATATAAATCCAAACAGAGGAATGATGTAAGGTCAATTATCGGACAAAACAGTATTTACTAATGTGTTGTTTTTTTTCTAACATGTAAACTGATTCAAGTGCAAAAGTAAATTAATATTTTAATTCAATTTTAAAATAATTACATGTACAGAGTTGGTATGTAGTTGATTTTGCCCGACCAGTTGCTGTATAAATTAGGTCTGGTCTGACCTAATGCCAAAAAGCAGCTGGAAGAGGCTGGTCTCATGGATCATCACGAGACTTCTATAACGGAAAAACTTGAGCAGGAAAGAGTATGAATGTGTGAGAAGGTTTTTTTTTTTTTTGATTTTTCCCCAATTTTCTCCCCAATTTAGTCATCTCTAATCACACCCACTAGTCAGGACTCCCCTAGTCCCCCAGTGAATAATGTTACATGATGTAAATGAAACCGAATTTAACAAAATTGTTAATAAAATGAAGCTGATAGCTGGCTGGCTAATTTAAGTGCTGACAGGAATATTTGTCAGAAATCAAATTCATGTTATTAAGTTAATGTTACTTGTTACGTTTATAATCAAGATTTTTCTAATATTAGGTATTTAATATAAGCGAGTGATGTGGTAGTTAATGTAACCTGGTGTAAAGACTTGTATTACCAAGCAATTATCGGCTCCAAGCTAATAGTGTGTTCACAAGTTTCATGTGACGTCATATGAAAGCTGTCCAGTATGTATTAACCTGCGCTAGCAAGATTGGTTTGTCGTGCAGTCAGTTGGGGATGCCATGGTGATGTAAGGGGTACCATCCACCTATAATGTAATTTAACGTATGAATGAAGAGACGGTCACTGATCTAGTCAGGTAGCTGCTATCTGGTTTGATGTGACGGTGGTTCAGCTTAAGGGACATTAAAATTACACTAATATTGCTCTAAGGGGGATTTATTAAGAGTGTGTGTACATAATGTGGCTCTCGATGATCTTTATTTATTTATTATTATTTATTTATTTTGTTTGTAGAAGCCTTTTTGTATTGTTGCACCATTTCCTAGCATTTTGTCCACTGAAGCCCTGGTTAGTTATTATATTAATTATATTACTGTCATTCAGTATACTTATGGCTGTAAACTGGTGTTTAGCTTTTTTTTATTAACTTAATATAAATAAAACATACTTTGATTTTATTGTTTTTGTAATTCATTTTGGCACCACACAAATGTTATAAGTGGACAATTTGATCTTTTTGTAAGTACAGCTCTAAATATGTATCAAGTCAATTAAGCACAAAGTACTGTTCAATAGTTGCAGCTGGAAGGTGGGTAACTTTATTTTGTGCTTTTCAGGTGCTGTTGGTGGCTATTTTTTAAATTAGGTTTAATCTTAATATCATTTGATGTTGCCATACAAAAAAACAGCTTTTCTTAATGAAAAAGTTTTACAAAGCTGGAGGAGAAAGAATATCAGCTGATAGAGATGCTGTTGCTATTACCATATCCAGCTCCTCAACACAGTACTTTTCCATTCACAGCAGATCTTCAATAATGCCCTGTTGTATTGCTGCTAGTAAGGTGTGTTTCTGCTACCTAATTCATTTATTTTTAATTTGGTGGCGCGGTGGGTAGCGCTGTTGTCTCATAGCAAGAAGGGACTGGGTTTGATTCCCTGGTTGGGCGACGGGGGTCCTTTATGTATGGAGTTTGCATGTTTCCCTGTGTCTATGTGGGTTTCCTCCCACACTCCAAACACATGCAGTCAGGCTAATTGGACATGCTAAATTGCCCCTAGGTGTGAGTGTGTATGTCTATGTCTATCTGTCTGTCTGCCCTGCGATGGACTGGTGACCTGTCCAGGGTGTATCCTGCCTTCCACCCAATGACTGCTGGGATAAGCTCCAGCACCCCCTGTGACCGAGAAGGATAAGTGGCTTAGAAGGTTTGTGTGTGTATTTCTGATTTCAAACTGCACATGCCTTTTTCAGATACACACAGCAATCTACATGAATGCATGAATACATACATTTGAATAGCTCCATCCATTCCTATGAAATTATAGATCAGATATATTATAGAAAGAATGGGTCGCTCTCAGGAGCTCAGTTAATTCCAGCATGGTACCGTGACAGGATGCACCTGTGCAACAAGTCCAGTTGTGAAATTTCCTCGCTACTAAATACTCCACAGTCAACGGTCAGTGGTATTATAACAAAGTGGAAGCGATTGAGAAAGACAGCAACTCAGCCACAAAGTGGTTGGCCACGTAAAATGACAGAGCGGGGTCAGCGGATGCTGAGGTGCATAGTGCGCAGAGGTTGCCAACTTTCTGCAGAGTCAATTGCTACAGACTTAGCTCAAGAACAGTGTAGAGAGCTTTATGGAATGGGTTTCCATGGCTGAGCAGCTGCATCCAAGCCTTACATCACCAAGCGCAATGCAAAGCATCAAATGCAGTGGTGTAAAACGCTGCCACTGGACTCTAGAGCAGTGGAGACGTGTTCTCTGGAGTGACCAATCATGCTTCTCCGTCTGGCAATCCGATGGACGAGTCTGGGTTTGGCGGTTGCCAGGAGAATGGTACTCGTCTGACTGCATTGTGCCAAGTGTAAAGTTTGATGAAGGGGGGGATTATGGTGTGGGGTTGTTTTTCAGAAGTTGGGCTCGGCCCCTTAGTTCCAGTGAACGGAACTCTTAATGCTTCAGCAGACCAAGAGATTTTGGACAATTTCATGCTCCCAACTTTGTGGGAACAGTTTGGGGACGACCCCTTCCTGTTCCAGCGTGACTGCACACCAGTGCACAAAGCAAATGCGCTTCTGGAAGAATGGTGAAAAATTCCCATAAACACACTCCTAAACCTTGTGGAAAGCCTTCCCAGAAGAGTTGAAGCTGTTATAGCTGCAAAGGGTGGGCCAACATAATATGAAACCCTAGGGATTAAGAATGGGATGTCACTCAAGTTCATATGCGTGTGAAGGCAGATGAGCGAATACTTTTGGCAATATAGTGTATATAAGACATAAAACTTTTACATGGATTCTTGCACATGAAAAGTCTTGCAAAAGAACATAAACTGGGCTTTTCTGCAGAAAAACACAGTAAACCTGAGCATTTTTGTTATATCAGCATTTTTTGAGAATATCTTGATATTACATACATATACAAGCATTCATTTTACAGCAGCCAATGGCTTCACTGTGATGTCATCAGCATTCCAGTTCTCTCTCTCTCTCACTCACTCACTCACTCACACACATACGTATATATAAGTAGTATTTGTCATCACACAGCTCCATTATGACATCATCAGTGACATCACAAGTGGGTGACAGTTCATAAACCCCACATTTCAGTTCAGCAGCTCATTCTTGATTAATCACTCTCAGTGATAGGTTGATGATTTATGCTGTTAAGTGACCAAGACAATGAAAAGGAAAGCGAGTGAAGGTAGTGATGACCAGATCCTCGCCCAGACATTGCCAATGAAAAGGACCCGCACTGACGGTAAGGAGGTGAACTTTTCCACACTCACCTTCCCACAGAAGTTGTGGCACATAGTGGAGAACGAGACCTACAAGTCCATCGGATGGCACCAGTGGGGAACCTGCATCGTCATTGATGTACAGCTTTTCTTGACTGAGATTCTTAGTCGACAGGGAGAGTTAAAGATCTTCGAGACTTCAGTTATGAAGAGCTTCATGCGACAACTCAACCTGTATGGCTTCAAGAAGATCAGATCCTTGGAGGGCAGGTTAGAGAGCACCTGTATGGATCAGATGGAATCTACTTCTAAGGTAAGATGGCTAAGAATAGAGACCAACAGTTCCCATTCTGGGGGGAGGAGACCTGTACAGTTTAATTTCCCAGTTTGTTGGTGGAAATCACCAAACTGTGCTGGACTCTGGCCCTTCAGGATCAGAACTGGTGACCCCTGGATTAGAACTACTACAGCTGAACAGATATTAAACATGTAAACAGGCTGTAACCTATTCACTCTCCATGTTTACCATAGAAAGAAGTTTTCTACAATGGCTACTTCCGCAGAGAGCACCCTGAGCTGCTCATCCACGTGAAGCGCCGTTTGCAGGTCAAGGCGAAACGGAACTCTGGTTCTAAGCCCATGACTTTGGCCTCCACCTCCCGAAGTCAGACCCCTCAGTCAGGCCTGATTGAGGAGGCGACTCCTAATGCAACCAAGACTTCACTGGATTTTGGCTTCAGCCAGGACACCATCAGTGATGCTCCATCCCTGACCTCCTCTGTTGAGTCCAGCCTGGACTCTACCCTGCTGTCTCTTCTGGCCAGAATGACTGATTTGGCCCAGACCACCACCACAGACCTCCACCGGAACACTGCCCAGCTGCAGAGCACCTTGGCTGCATTGATCTCACTTTGTATCCCTTCAACGTCACCATCAGTGCTCGCTGACTTGAGCAGCCTGGTCTTCAGAACACTGGCCCAGCCTTGCCCCAAATGTGGACACAATCCTCTGTGCTCTGAGGACTCAGAGAAAGCTGAACATCAGTGACAGACTATTCCCAGCTCATCCTGATACTCTAGTGTGAAATATTACAACCAAGTTCACAATAAAAGGATACTGCACCAATGTAGGTTTTTAGTGTGTCATTTATTTATTTATTTGCAGTGACAGAAAGTAATAAATAAAAATAAATGAGTCAGGAACATTCAAATATGTAAAAAAAAAAAAAATCAAACATGATGATTAAAAAGAGCATCATTAATAAAAGTATATACATAAGACAGCAAAGCCCCTGAGACTGGAAAATACCAGAACTTTTCTAACAGCAAAGGTGAACGCTTAAGTCAACCCTTTGAATCTTAAGCCACAAGTAGCCATTGTATAAACCGGTGGTTGATAAGCAATAAGGGAGGTGCTGAGTACCAAAGATGCAGCTTGTCATTTTTAATAAGTAGATATGATGAACACAAATAATAATAATAGTAAAGTTCAGTTTATATAACACCTTTCTCAAACCCAAAGACACTTTACAAAAACATCAGAAAATAACAAAATACATAATAAACAATAAATAAAACAACACAGTACACACACACACACACAGCTGGACCTTTTGATGGGTCAAATCTAATTGATAAATGATAATTTAATTGATTAAAGATTTATAAGTGATAAATCTTTGGTTTAATGATGGGCAAAACAGGTTATGACACAGCAAAATAGAGAGAGAGGGAATCACCTCATCTCTGAAAAGTATAAAAACATGGAACTCTGTACATTGTGTTTGCATTTGGGTCCAGAGCCTAAAGCCCAGGCTGACTGCAGTTTGTCTGTAATAAAAACTGAACCCAGCGTCTGAAGTCTTCTTTAAAAACGTGAGAGAGAGAACTTGTTAGATGTAAGTGATGTAAGACTTATAGATACAGTAATTTGTTTAACAGACAGGCTGGTGTGGGTGATCGGTGTCACTTTACGTAACGACAGTATTCTAATAACACTTGTTCATCTGTAGTGGTTCGGAATGAATGTATCATCTAAACAGCACCATGAGAGGACAGATACAAGTCAGCAATTACCTTTTGATCTGCCAGAGTTTCCACAACGTTCTACTAAAAGAAAATGTTCCTCAGTCAGTGGATGAGACTGGACATCCCCGATCTAAAGAGAACTGATTTAGATTTTGCTATTTCTATGTTCACCACTGAATTTGGTATTTTTACTTCTTGATTTGTACCAAGATGCACTATCCTGTGTACTGTTTACTTCATCTTTAATGTTCACAATTTTACGTGTTTTTTCCCCTCTTCCTGTGTAAAAGATGTAAAAGATGTAAAAGATTCTTAGACATTTGTGTGCTACTTTGCTTGTTAGAAAATGTTTGCTTGTAAAGAAAATGAGTAAATTGCACTTTTTCAAATTGAAAATTGAAGAAAAATGTTGTACGAATAGGCTGTCCAATGGAAAACACATCTCACATCTCCAAAAACCCAACTTTTCAGGAACAGGAAAAAAAAATATTTTTACCTGTCAGTAACAGCAAAAAGAAACCACAGATAATGCAATTTAGACACAATTCTGCTCTGAAATGAAAAATTATCATTATGATGTAATTCCTACAATTTCATATATAAAATGGACTTGCATGTGTTGTAGAAGGCAAACAGGGACAAACCTTTTTTTTTTTTAGTACATTCCAATGAGCCACATCCTACAGCCTGCACAGCCAGTTGTTTATTCTCCTAAGATTCTGCTGGTATAAATCCATGTTTTAACAAAAGCAGTCTAGTATAACTGTTTTTTGATCAAAATCACCACATCTTTATTCTGTAATCTTTATTGTTATGATGGCCACGCTGGACTAACATTTGACGTGTGTAAATGTGCGACCAGTCAACTCTTTATGACGTGAGCTTTAGCACGCATTGTTATTTAGATAAAACAAAATTTGTCAACTATGATAATAATTTTTCTAAAAAATCTGTTTCCCTGTGACTGTAAATATTAATACACAATACCTTTTAGCCTTTTAAAGAGGCAAGCTGCAGCTCTCTTCTTGTCCTGTGCTCCCACCCTTTGGTATCAACTGTGTTATTAGGGAATAAACTGCAACAATGCACTGAGGAGTATTTCACAAAGCAGGAATGTTCAGTTTACCTAGATAACTTAAGCTGAAAATCAAGTCTGTTCCGTTGTGAAAGAGTTGACGGACATTCCTATTGAACAATAATTCTTAACATTGGGCCAAATTACCTGGTTAATTCAAAAATCCTGCTTTGTGAAATACTCCAGTTAAACTGTACATTGACCCATTTTTCTGCATCAAGAAAGCAAGATAACAATACAGTGATTTTGTAGATCTATTTAGAAAAATGTTTACTGTGTTGTGCTTCTCCAGAAACAGGACAGGGAAATCCTGCTCTAAATTACCATTCGAAAACCTACAAATATCTAAAACAATCAACCATTAACAAGTTATTAACCAGACAATATCTTTACTTATTATTGTTCACTGTGCAAGGAAAATTCAGTCGTCTTAAAATTACAGACCATGAAAACACTGTTCATATAAATATCACATACAAATATGTTAAAAAAAAACTACAAACATCACAAATGTAAATCATGTTTACAACCATGCGAGAGAATGACCTGCATCAACTGTGTTAACTAATAATCAAACTTTACATCTTTCTTTGATAAATAACTATTTCCATGTGGACATTACATAGAAATATGTGAGATGTGTGAAAAATCACTAGGCACAAATAAAAATCATGTTAAAAACACAATAGAAGTTTAAACGTGAATCAATTCTAATGTGACTTTCTGATGTGCTGACAAGTGAGAGAAAGCAAACCCTTAACCAGCCTGTATGTTGGACAAGTGATGGGCATCACTCATGTTTAAGTGCATCATATAAACTATGAAAGTCCTTTGGTATGGCTGGATGTATACAGTGGCAGCACTGTGGTGTCATTGTTCCTATTCCTGAGAGTGGGGGAGAGATAAGGTGTCCAGCCATCTGAATGGCAAATCTTCTATTCCATGGTACCATCCACATTGTACCTGAGAAGTAGAGGGATAGAAGGAGGAACAGGAAGGGGGGAAAGGTTAGCATGTGTGCCATTACTTTATCTATTTTTTTTTTTACTTTATCACTTCCTCCTTTTGCCTTCTTCCAAGATACGATAGACCCATCATTCTTCTCCTTTTCTGTACGTTGACCTTCCAGCCTTCCTATGCGAGCCTCTCCACCTGAAGTCTCCTCAGCTGCACCTTTCTCCATTTTATTACTCTCTTTAAAAAAAAATTTCTCAGTTCTCACACTACATGTCCAGTGTTTAGCTGTCTGTGTCTGTGTGTTTTTCAGACACATACCTTCTTTTTCAGACTCATTACGTACCATCTGATCTTACACATCATCAGCAGCACGTTCTTCGTCAGAGATATTTCTGGGACAATGTGCATCTTCAATAGAAACAGAAGAAAAAAATATCACAATAAATTCATTAGTTGATTACATCAACGTTAACTAGTTAGCTAGCTAGCTGAAGTTTGTTTGATTACTAGCTTGCCAGCTAAAGTTAGCTGGCTGGACACTGTGCAAGCTCGTAAGTTCATCTGAAAGTAAATCTGTAACAAGAACTGGCCATATGAAACGAGCTCACACACGATTGCAACAAATAGATGTGTATTTTAGAAACTAAAGTGGTTATTTAAAAAGAAGCAAAAGTTTCATTCTTATCTTGAACGTGTGAATGACTGGGATGGAGCAAGCAAGTTTCGCCACTTTCTCAAGCAGTACTGGGGGGCTTGGGGGGAGGAGATACGCAGTTTTGATGGACAGGTCTAGCAGCCAATGGAGATACTAGTTAAATAGACGGTGTGATTTTTCAGCTTTTCGTTGGTCATTTTGATATCAACTGCTATGGATAAACAGAAAAGCACACCTACATTCCACACATGGAAAAAAGTAAAAAACACTAAAAGTGGAGATACATGTTTTTCATCGGACAGTGACGATATATTGAAAGATTTGTTGTTACACTCACATGCTGAACCATCGTGGTCCAGAAATGTCTGAATGTAACTTTACCTCCAAACCCCATTCTGGTCCACTCAGTTTGGAAATAACTGAGTACTTTCATGCATTGTCTCCCCCATCTAGGAGTTTTCTGATCTGCAGGAACTTGGTGAACCATGAGTATTCATTGGTGGTCATGGCCAGCTGAGCATGTCCATATGTTCCTGCGTTCTTATGCTTCTCCACCTTAGAGAACAACAAGTCATTGTAAGCATTTATCATAATGCACTGAACTCTGTTTTGATAAAGAGTGAAATACACGATTAAAACGGTTGCGCTGGCTCTGCTATAAGTACACTGACACAATATGTCTGCCATGTTACATTGATTTTTCATTTGTTTTGTTTTGTAATGTTTATGTTTTGATGTTTCCCTGCTGACTGAGATAGCGGCCGAGAGGGATCCAGACATGGCCAAGAGGCTGAAGTGATGCTGTATTGTGGCTGCCTGGACCAGGTGCTTGATGCTGCTACATCGCAGCTATTTGGCTGCTTGGGCTGACTGCATGGCTAAGGATTTTCTGGGCTAGCTAAGTGACTCTATACTGTGGTCATTGTAATTTCCCCTGCTAGCTGTGGGAACTGTGGATTTGTGTGTGTGTGTGTGTTCTGTGTTATTTTATTTCTTGTTGATAATGTATTCCTTTACTTTCTGATGTATTTGTGAAGTGTCCTTGGGTTTGTGAAAGCTGCTAAACTGAACTTGTTATTGTTAAAATAAAATAAAAAAACACTTACTTGAATGACCACATTTTTGCCTTCTATTTCTGCCTCCTCTACCTCCTTTATGGTCATGTTGATCAAGACTCCAGTACGGTGTGCTGAACTTGCGATGAAGTACCCTGCTAAAAGGTCAAAGAATTGGTGCAGAGTTCTTAAGTGGGGTTTCTCCTAAGGGCCTCTGTAAAGGCAACAAAAGAACACTTAAAAACCATATTTTTCCTATTTATATATCTATAGTTATGCTTACAGTATTGTTACTACTACATCATAAGGCTTATTATTATTTGTGGACTATTTTACTACCATATTAACATTTATTGCATGAAACTGAGTTAAGGAGAAAAGAGTACCAAAATGTCTTGGGAGTACCTAAGTGTCTGAAATATAGTAAACATAGTCCAAGGTCTTTGAAACAGTGCCACAATCAACTGACAACGCACTGACCAACAAGGTGCAGTTTGGTGGACCTAAATTTGTTTTACTAAAAAAGGCCTTAATTTGTCGTAAATCCATCTCCCAAAGGTATTAAAAATTGCTCAGACAATAAATACTGTTTTGTTTTTATTATCGTGCATTGCATTCCGCAATTTCCAGATTTCATATGCACATTACTGTTTTAATGACAGATTGACCTAAGCAGAACCAATGCCATTATTTATGGCTCCAAGGGGCGCTAATTGCAGGTATGTTCATTACTTTGTTTTAGCTAGCAGAGATGGTACTGTAGACATGGGGAAGTGTAAATTTAACAAAAACT
Organism: Colossoma macropomum; assembly: GCF_904425465.1. NCBI lineage: Eukaryota > Metazoa > Chordata > Actinopteri > Characiformes > Serrasalmidae > Colossoma > Colossoma macropomum. The sequence goes on from NW_023494990.1 coordinate 224,535, forward strand.
GGTTGTATTACCCCAATTTTGCACCGTGGTTAAACCTAGTTCAAAGCAATCTGTACGAAGCGCATTGCACTCTTTGCAAGAAGGTCTTCAAGCTTGGCACAATGGGAATAAAAGCTGTGGAATCGCACATGGAGAGTGAGAAGCACAAAGCGGTTGCAAAAACTCACCAGCAAACACCATTTACCAGCATTTACCAGCACTGTTCTGTGTCTTAGACTTCAGTTCCAAAGAGCTCTACTCCATTTCAGATACCAGCATTAGCGACAGCAGCACAGGCAACAACAATGTTCGGTTGCATGACTACTCTTGAAGAAGAGGAGCTCTGGTGTCTGCACATGGTAACAAACCACCTGTCCTATAAAGCTTTTGAAGGAGTAGGAGAAATTTTCAGAGCAGTGTTTCCTGATTCTTAGATTGCTCATATATTTACGTGTGGTAAAAAAACTGCCTTTTTGCAATTTCTATAATAAGAGCAGCGTGAGTAGTATGGGGGGATTCAGCTGGCTGTGGTGGAAAGCTGTGGACCCTACACAATGCCTGCAAAGTGGCTTCTCCATGTGGCACATAGAGAGGGTTTTAAGGGCCACGAATACTCTCTTCCACAATGCGTCAGCAAGGAGGAAGGACTTCACTGCTCTGACCAAATCCACAAAATTTCCGCTGCCCTTCTGTGGCCACTGTTGGCTCGAAAACCTTCCAGTAGTGAGCCATGGACATGTGGCCATCTCTGACCAAAATACACTGATGCAATAAATGCAAAGAATCTACCAAATCCAGGAACTGCATCTTTTGACACCTTAGAAGCTCAAAAAGATCCTCTCATCCTGGCAAAGCTGCATTTCTACGTGTCTATCATCAGGATCTTTAGTCCACTCTTGACTACATATCAAACAGATGAGCACATGATTCCATTCCTCACCAAAGACTTGGCTGAGTTAATCAAGGTAATAATACTCTAGTATTTGATACAGCTATTTTATTTGTTTTGACTGTTGTGCAGTATTGTACTTTCCTCCCACTACAGTTGGTCAGACTGGATGTCACTGATAAGAAGAACTTTCTCCATCCAAAGGAAGTAAACATAGGCATGGGTGCAGAATCAGTCCTCAAGGTAGTGTTTTATCAATAAAATGGAATTATGGATCATTTGTTATAATAGGCCATTTACATTATTTGTGACCCATCATATCAGGAGCTACAGAGTCAGAAAAAGATAGGAAAACTCACAGTCCTGGAGTACAGGAAAGACAAAGTGACGTCAACCATTATTCAGAAACTGCAGGAAAGGACCCCTTAAAGTATCCCACAGTGAGGCAGGTGGGCTGTTTGGATCCCAGCATGATGATGTCTGACCCAGACAGGTGCCAGAGTAATACAAAGAAACTGGTTCAGAAGTTTTTGCAGGCCAGCAGCTGTTAGGCGTTGTCTCTGCTGGTAGGAGAAAGTAGAGCAGTTTTGATACAAAGTTTGAATTAGTTTTACAAATTGTGCTTCTAAATGTAAGTGAAGTGTGATTCATGCATTGAAACAACATGCACCTAAATGCCATTTTTTTCTGTTGCTCCTTTTTGTTGTTTGTTGTAGGTGATGTGATCATTCAGCCGTTTGGTGACTTCTTGTCTGTTGAAGCTAGAAATTAGATATTTCTCTCCTACCAACCACTGAAACAAGGCTGGATGCATTCCTCCACAGTGTCCTGAGTCAACGCTATCAAGAACTGTGTGCCCATTTTAAATTTGCCACTGAAACACTTAAAAAAAGTTCAGATGGGGGCATGTTTACCACTGAGTTTCATCACCTCTTTTTTTAACAACACTCTGTAAGCGTTTGTGAACTGCATCAATTGCTGTAGTTTTGAAAGTTAAATGTTTTCCCATTCTTGCTTGATACCAGATTTCAGCTTAACAGTTCGGGATCTCCCTTTTCATAGTTTTTGTTTCATATTGCACCAAATGTTTTTAATGGATGACAGGTCTGGACTTCAGGCAGGGCAGTTTAGCACCAGGACTCTTTTGTTACAGAGCCAATGCAGTTATAATATGTGCAGAAGGCCTTCCGTGAAAAGTGTCTGGATCGCAACATATGTTGCTCCAAAACCTGTATATAAGGCATTAATGGTGCCTTCACAGTTGTGCAAGTCACCTATGCCATGTACATTAATGCACCCTCATACCATCACAGATGCAGGCTTTTGAAATGTAAGTTGATAACAACCTGGATGGTGCTTCTCCTCTTTAGCCTGGAGGATGCGGCATCCATGATTTCCAAAAAGAGTTTAAGACTGTGTGATGTGGGTCACTTTTCCGTAACTAAAGGTGCTAAGATGTACCCTTGAGGGTTCCACCCCTGTGACAATTTAGTACCTTTTTTCTGATAGTGTAATAGAGTGTTTTGTTTGCAATAGTGGTCGTTTTAACAAGCGTATGATATTTTTCTTTAGCTTCTTATAAACAGCTTTGTTTGGTAGTTACAACGCCTGCATGAGTTGCCAAATATGGACATGCCTCTCAGGCAATCACAAACACCTCTAAGTTTTCCTTCCTTCATCAAGTGAAGGGAAAACTCAGATTAAACTGCAGAACTGCTGCTGACAGTTGATAAATCAGTCAGAAAAATATATAAATGCACTCATAAACATGCTGTTTTTGTACTTTTTCATTACAGTTTGCTGGAAGATCTTGTGAAAAAGACTTCCTTGGCATCTAACATTTCAGAATCTTGTTTGTAAGTTAACTGGCCAACATTCACATTTTATCCATTTTCAAATGTCTCAGTGAACATCTTGTAAAGCCGGTTTATTTTTGAATGAAAGATGTTTCAGTTGTTATTGCTATTATTATTTTCTTTATTTCTCATTTGATATAATTTTATCATTTTACTATTTATCATACTATTGTTGCTTCAGTACCATTTTGTATTTTGTGTTTTTCTTTCTTACCCAACTCAGTTGATTTATTTATTTATTTTAATTGCTACTTTGCCTAACAGTTTTATTTAACATGATAAGTCATATTCATATAGCTTTTCATGCCAGTGGCAGCTTAAAGTGCTTTACACACAGGTGATAAAGCTTAACAGTAAAACAAGAAATTATAAGTATTAATTTAGAATCAGAAGAAAATGACACAGATGAAATTATAAGATAAACACCATGAGATGTAGAGTTTTAATTAAATGCTAAGATGAATAGATACATTTTTAGATGCTTTCTAAAAGTGAGCACTGAGCTTGACTGTCTAATAAAAAGTTTAATTGAGTTGCACAGTTTAGAAGCATAACAACTGAACAAGTCTCTCCATGTTTTCTGTATTTTAGGAAGGTATTTTCAGAAGGCCACTATCTGCAGATCTAAGATCTTGTGCTGGAACATAAACAGACAGACACTCTGTGATTTTAATGGGTGTTTGGTTATTTAGAGCCTTAAAACCTAGTAGCAGAACTTTAAAATCTATCCTGAACGATACAGGCAGCCAGTGCAGTTCTTTTAAAATAGGAGTGATCTGATCTCTCTGGTTTGTTTTTGTTAGGATCCACGCTGCCGCATTTTGTACGAGCTTTATAGGATGTATAGTTTTCTTAGGAAGTCCAGTAAGAAGAGCATTACAGTAATCAAGTTTGCTTTTTCAAGCAAAACCATCTACGTGTTATTTGGCTTACAATAATGAGTAAGACAGTCCAAAATATTACAAAAATGACATTTATTTAAATAAACAATTAGGACATGTAATAGAGGGATTTTGGGCTGTTTCTGTAAAACAATGTATTCACAGGCAGTCAAAGTACAGTCACATACAACAGTCTATATTCTATATATGTAAGTCTTAAAATAGAACATAAATATCAATTAGGTTTGGGTGGTCAGGGCATGATGCCAGGATGGACCTGTAGTCAGTGTGGAGCTTTACAGAAGCTCAAAAGCCAGATAATCTCTGACAGCATATTTACAATTCAGTCAAACTTCGGACCCAGATTTTTAATGTCACAGAGAGTTCTGCAAAGAAGATTCAGGCAGAATGTGTACCAGGAAGGTTTCCTAGTAATCACTGCATGCTGTTAGAAATAAAGGTGCGGTGCAGGTGCGTTTTTGTTCATTAAGGTACTAACAATGTAAATGTACCTTCAAGGTACAATATGGTCCTTAATGTCCAGTTGTTTACCTTAGATAAGATTTAAACATAAACCATACTCACTTTCCAGGGGAATGGCAAATACATACTTTTTCATAACTTTTAAAATAAAACATTTACATAATAAAAACCTGGTGTTAAGACATGGTATAACTTAAATGTATAACTGCTACTTTGTGTGTGTGTAAATGCTGCATTTTAATTTTATTTTCATGTACTGCTGACCATATCCTATCTGACATTCCTATTCTCCACTGTACTACAGTGCTGACAAGACCATAATCGCTCTACAGGTCAGGTGTTTTTAATGCTCGTACCTGCAGACTTGTTGCAGACTAGCAGGAATGTTGGGTCACTTAAGACTCAATTACGTGTGTCACAGATGCGGAGAAAATGATGAATGCGCTGAAGCTGTACTGACAACATTGACTGAGCAGCTTGTCCTCTGTGCTGTGATAAGCCATACTGTCATTTTCAGGATGAAATATTGCAGTTATTTCATTTTGCTTACACTGAGTCACAGATATGGCCATTTGTCAGTAACACACAGCAATGTTTGATGTAGTAAAGCCTTTCTTCACTCAGTTAACACCGCTGGCAAAATACTAACTTATGCTGCAGTGTTAAGGCAGTGCAAACTAGCTGTGGATTACCCAAGCGTTTCATGGCAGATGTGGTCAACTGATGACTTAACAATCCTTCAGTTAACATTTCAGTAACATTTCCTGTGACTGTTTCAGATTAAAGATTTGAACATAAAGCATGTAACTGAATATTTCTGAAGGAGCCTAAGTAGCCCGTTAGATATTAGCCTGTTAGCAGGTCAGCTGTCATAGATTTTTTTGTTAGCTATTTAGTGGCAAACATCAACATCAAGGCATATAGTGTTGCTGTCAGAAAAAAAATTCATATCTTGAAAACAGTAACTTTACAGTAGAAGAAAAAAAGCAATGTTAACTTGCAATGGAAGTTAAAGTAACATGTTTTTTTTTCCCTAAAGTAATTCTTGGGGAAGTAATCCAATGATAAGAGTAGCTGGAGTTTTGAAATTATGCAAAAAAGGGAAAATGACAAAAATGGACATTCTTCCATGCATCAACAGCAGTAATATTAAATCAGAAATAGATGCAAGTTGTAAGCTAAGCAGCTAACAGGTTGCTATGAACATTTTGGTTTGTAGAAAACAGTGATATGACAAATGTCAACTAAATCTTTATTTTTGGTGTTTTTGTTTTTTTAATCTGCGAAACATTATTAACTTTTAATTTTTTTTAGGTGGAGGGATAAATGAGTCGAAAAGTCAAGGTGGAGACGTGTCGCTAAGTGAGGTGGCATAGTGAATGGTGAATGCTCACTGTTTTTTTACGGTGCATAGTGGGAATTTTCAGGGAATGAATGTTTGAAGCGCACTGGAATGATTTTGACAATGGTACACCCTAGTAAATGTCTGATTCCCTGTGCAGAACCCAAACTACTGAACTAAGGAGCTCTTTAAGACATAGCCTTGTTCACACTGACCATGTCTAAAGTTATGACCTTTTATACAGGGGCCTCTAATTTCATATTCCAAACTCATCCTGAAAACTATGAATATTTGCAATAAAGTTGATGTGATTTGCAAAGAGATGTGATGTTCACCTCAGCCAAACTGCTAAAAATCTAAAAAGCAGCATTAAGAACACCAGTCCCTTTATAAACTGATTAGTAAACTGTGAGACTGCAATAAAAACTCATTTCCGTTTTTTCTTTTTCTTTTTCTTTTTCTTTTTGTTTTCTTTCTCTTGTGATTTGCCATCCAGACCCTCTGCACTCCGATCCGATCTCTGGTCACCTTGATCCATTTCATCCTGATCCTCTGCATTCTGGTCTGATCTCTGGTCACCTTGATCCATTTCATCCTGATCCTCTGCGCTTTCTGCTTTTCCTGATTCTTTTTCTGACTTTACCCATGTCCATTTATTAGGATTCAGGAATGAAGTGACGCGTTCCATTTTAGATGTGTCCACACTGTAAGCACAAAATTAGCAGATTTATTGCTTATATTACTCAGTAACCATCAGCTTAGTTATGAGTGTCACTGAGGCACAATCAGTATTTAGTGAAGAATAATAGATTATCAGGTAACAGTAGTCTACCTCCAAATTAATATTTCAGCTATTATAAATATATACTATCTGCTCAATTTCATATAGCATGGTCACACAAGTTGTCATAGTTATGTACAGTCAGCTCCATAATTATTGCCAATCTTTAGTACAAATGGTTTAAAATGTAATGAAAAATGTCTTTGTGGTTAATTAGCTCAGTCTCACAGCAGAAATATGACAAAGATCAAACCTTTCACAGCAGTAAGTGTAATCTAACAAAACAAATACCCTCTTCAGAAGATAAAATCTTTTAACAAAATCATGCATCACAATTATTAGCAACCCTGTTATTAGGTCAGGGGGTGGGGATGACTATGTCAGGTCCTTTATGCTGCACTAATTGACTCATTTTTCTTTGGGTCTGGATGTTTTGGATCATTGTCCTACTGGAAGATCCAACAATGGCCCAGTTATAGCTTTTTGGCAGAGATAGCCAGACCTTCATTTAAAATCTGTTTATATTCTACAAACAGGGATCAGGTTCTTTTCTGTATAACCATATTTCTTTTTACACTCACCCTTAGTGTTTGTTGCCAAAAAAACTCTATTTTTGTTTCATCTGACCACAGAATCATGTTCCAATCAAAGTTCAAGTTCCAGGTGCATCTAGCTAACTCCAGGTGCTTATGTTTATGATTTAGATGAAAGTAAGGCCTTTTTTTTGGGTATGACTTCCAAATAGTTTTGGAGGTGGCATCTAACTGTAGTTTTGAAAACTAAATTCTATCATCTTCTGCAATCCTCCAAACAAGCCCCTTGGAGAAAAATTTGTCTCTCTTAGCCATCCTCCTCATTGTGTGTGGGGGTAAAATAAACATGCATTCTCATCCAGACAGGTTCACTATTGCTTCAGTTGTTTTCAGCTTTAGCTATTGCCCTAAAAGTGGTCCAGTCTTAATCAATATATACATCAGTGATATTCCTGATGGGTCCTCTCAGGCAGTGCAGCAGGCTTTTCATGCCAGTGGCAGCTCAAAATTTTGTGACATCCACTGAGAAATATCTGACACACAGCTGGTGAGTTTTGATTATCAGAAGGAATGGAAATATATAACTGTGTCATCAGCATAGCTATAAAAATGATCCTTAATGACCTCACTTAGAGGTAGCATGTAAAAGAGAAAAGCAAAGGCTCTAAAACTGAATCTTGAGAGACTCCACATGAAATGCCAAATCTTTTTGATGAATGAATTTCCATTAAAACCATGATGTGCCTTTTTACCTAAATATGATTTAAACCATTCTAAAACTGTGCCTGAGAGGCCGACTCAGCATTCAAGATGCTGGATTAGAATCTTGTGGTAAATGACATCAAAAGCTTTGATTGATTGATAGATTGTTTTGAATTATTAATCTTATTTGTTTTAGCATTTCATATTTTCTTTACTTGTGTTATTTACTGCTTTACTAATAATGTTTGGTCTTAATTTATTTTCTTTGCTATATTCTACTTTCTTTTTTTACTCTTTTCCCTTGTTTTTTGTAGAATGTTTGCCTACATTGTAAATGTACATCCATAATGTACTCTTAGTTTAAATAAAGGTTGATTGATTGAGGCCCATTTTCAGATGTGTAGCTATTTTTATAGCCACTCTTTATTTTTTTTAACACAGTTTTGTCTCATTTTCATTTGTATGTTCTCTAATTTTCCCCATTTTGATGAATGAAGGGAATTTGAATTTGGCACATTTATAGCCCACTGAAACAGGAAGTCATTCATGACTGCTAAAGAGTTCCTGAACATTCAGGTACTCAGGTTGTGACATGAAATACAAATGGGACCATGCTTCTGTTACATTTTGTCTATAACAATGTATAGGGCCAATAGAGTTTTTGTTTTCTTAGAGGAAAGTTATTTCAATTAAAGGTTAGATTTCTCCCATGCTTTCAGCATGCTATTAAGCTATTTGTCTGTAATTAGCATATAATTTAAAGTGACCAGGTCTTTTCCCATTCCTCTGTGCTAAATGTACTTACAGCAGTTTGCATTCTGATTTCTGCAGCATCTCAGCAAGCTTTTTCGCTGAATCTCCCAGTTTACGATTCTCACGCAGATCCAGCTCTCTCAGGTGTGAAGGGTTTAAGGTAAAAGCTGAAGTCAGAGCAGCACAGCCCTCCTTTTCTATACTGCATTTTTTAAGCCTGTAGACAGAGATAGATTCTTTATATCAGAACACTACAAAAACTATACAATATGATTGATCTCATTATGCAGCATTACATTATTATAATAATGAAAATCATGCGTATTATTATCATGCAACAAAGGTCTCTCATTTGCGAGAAATGAAAGTCTGAATTTGTGAACGTGCAGTCAATATAAGTCTCTGTTCTGTATTCCATTAGATGAGAGTTAAGTTACTTACAGTAGTTTCTGTATTTTACAGTCCTGATTCTCCAGTAGAACACAGAGCTCCTTTATTCCTGCATCTCCCAATTTATTCTCACTCAGATCCAGCTCTCTGATATATGATGGATTTTGACAAAGAGCTGAGCTGAGACTAAAAGAAAATTCCTCTGTAATAGTCTTAACAAGTCTGTAAAGAGTGGGGAGAACAGAGAGAAGTTTCGCTACTGGACACAGTGAAGAAATAAAAATAAAAATTGTGTTGTATAAACTGCAATAAATAATAAACACATCTATCAGAACATTACTTCTGTAGTCACTAAATATTAAAAATGAAATATTAAAACAAGAGGCAATAAAGAGTAGTCTACCCAATAACAGCTATTCAGAAATTATATTTTTATAGTTTAGTCCTGTTAAAAATATTAAAATCAATCATTTTTAATACATATAAACAGATGACACATCTACATTGATACACTTACGTACATATTGAATCTGTTAAGTTATTGAGAATAACAATGAACTATTATGCTAAAATATTTGCATGTTATTAACCCTTTAATGTAGACGATATTACTCACTTCAGTTTCTCCAGTTTACAGAGAGGATTCATCAGTAGATTGCAGAGCTCGTGCACTCCTGATTTATCTAATGTATTCTTGTTGAGATCCAGCTCTCTCAGGTGTGAGGGGTTTACAATTAGAGCAGAAACCAGATCAGCACAGTCTCTCTCTGTAATAGTGCCTGATCTATACAGCCTGCAGAGGAAGACAAAGAAAGTCAGGAGTAGCTATATTTAAAAAATGACTCTCAAACTGTATTATTTTTACTTTTGCTTCATGTATCTGTATAAACTGTAGTTGTATTTTTGGCCAGTGCCCCATAAGTAGTTTCTTTTTGCCAGTGGTGAATCAGTCCAAGGCCAGTTTGTATGTAAATATTTTTAAATACCAGAACAAGAAAATAATTAGAGGTCTGGCATGCAGACTAAAACAACTACACAAAAATAAAATAAAGCATGAAGTATTCCAGCTCTTTCATGAACTTTACATTTTAATTGTGTTTACACATGGACATGTAGCAGCTGCACATATGATTAAACATTCTTTAATGCAGAAACTTTTAATCAGTAATCAGGTAATCCAAACTTTGCATACAAGATGTATTAAGATTTGAAAATGCTTGGGTTCCTGGACATTTTGTGTACAGAATTATTTTTTTGCCTGGACCAGCAACCAAAAGCCAGGAAAATCCTGGCAGTCCTCAATGAAAAGCAAGCTACTGTGAGTGAAAGCAGCTTTAGCTGTACCCTTAACCAGTAGCATTCTGGGTAGATACCCAGTAACAAGATCAAGATTTAAGATTAAGTGACCCTTATTACTCCCACAATGGGGAAATTTCACCTCCACGTTAACCCATCCGTGCAGTGAAACACCACATACACACTAGTGAATGTACACTAGGGGGGCAGTGAGCAGCCCTATTCACAGTGCCCAGGGAGCAGTTGGGGTTAGGTGCCTTGCTCAAGGGCACATCAGTCACGTACTCTTGAGCACATCTACAATAAAATCTAGTAGAATAATGTTCATTGTTCACAGCATAAAGTGCTTCTGTAGCTGTAACTATGTCTCTTTTAGGAACAGACTAATCTGTGTGGGGTGTTTGTTAAACAAGATGTTTCTGTTACAGACTCCTGTGAGGCTACAAATGAATATAAATTTTCTGCACATAAAATTGACTAACTGACACTGAGCTCTGCGAACCTTACAGAGACAAAAGGAACAAGATCTACATCATTTAAAATTAGAGCTTACAAAATCCTGACTAATATAACACAGTCATCCATACCACATTAAAAAAATACTACAACCAAAACAATCACTGGAAATCCATCTGAAGGTGAATGAAAGTGTTTTTAATCTGAATGCATTATTTAACTACAAGAGAAAATTCAAGTTGACTTACAGTGCCAACTAAAACACTTGAAAATTTAAAGCAGTTGTAGATTGAATTGCTGTTAATTGTTGTTGATAACTGGGTTCATATAGTAATTTCAGGTGGTTGCTATGGTTTTTCATGTAGTGGTAGTGTGTTGCTGTTTGGTTGCTATGATATTCCAGCTGGTTGTTAGAGCATTGCTTTGCAGTTGTTAGGTGGTATTTATAGTTGCTAAGGTGTTGCTAAACAGTTGCTAATGGGTCCAAGGTAATTCTTAAGGTGTTACTAGGTGGTTGCGAAAGTGTTTCAGGTGGTTCCTAGGATGTTGCTAGGTGGTTGCTAATGGGTTGCTAGGCTGTTTGAAATGTTATTCCTGGTGGTTGCTAGGCAGCTGCCATTGAAACTTTGGAGGTTGCTATGGTGATATTATGGTATTGGAGGTGATTGCTAGAGTGTTGTTATGAGGTTACCATGAATTCTCTGCTAGGGGGTTGCTAAGTGGTTCCCACTGTGTTCCAGGTGGTTGCTAGCAAGTATGTAAATTGATATATAGATAGTATATGCAAATCCCAGAAAAAGCGCCCACCAGCCATACTGTTAAAATTCAGTCAGCATAATGTGTATGAGCAGTCAATGCCAGCTATGGCTTCCAAATCAAGATATCAAGAAAAAGCAAATTTGATCAGAGGTGCTGATCCATACCAAACCAATAAGTTATCTTTAAGTGCCAATTATGTGTTGTTGTACAACTTTTTCAGGCATAATCCAAACATGAATACTGTATCAGCATACGCACTACAGGAGCTGAAAGCATACAAATCACCAGAATTCTATAATTATTTGGTTTGTAGAAGGATCAGTGATATTCTATTTCCATTTTCTAAGGCCACTGTGATTGCAGTGAGCAATACCTGTATATCTGTGTTTGATGGGGATAAACAATGTAATTTTGACATTAGCAAGTTATGTGAGCCCTGATGACATTCTGACATTAACTACATTTATTGTCCAGCTAAAGCAGAAAGTATCTAGATATAAATAGTTAAACCACATAAGTCAATCGTTAGTCAATGTCAGCCGTCAATTGTGAACAATTCACAACACTGAAAAATGATCAAAACTCCAGAACTACTACTCCTCCTAACTGTCTAGCTGTGACAGACTGATTAGAGCAGACTTTGGTAACGTTATAGGGAGATGCTGAAAGGTTCTCCTGTTTATTCTCTCTATTGAAGATTTCTCCTTAGCTTGCTCAGCTCATTAGTCTCCTTCCCCTCATGAGGTTGAACAGCCAGGGATGCTATAAACCTTACATCTTTTTATTTGTTGTTGCTTTTTTCACTACAGCCATGAAGCTAATAACATAAGCTAATAACATAAGATAACAATGGAGTGCTGGGCTTGTGCTGTCCAGTGACAAGTGACGACAATTGTGGCGTCAATCGAATACTGTCTATAATGTTGGTGAGGGTCAGCGTGAGAAGTGTTCATTGTGACAGATTGGCAGTTAGATTTTAATTTTCTAAACATTCTGCCATTCTGTTCATATATGGGAAGAACTGACTGAGCAAACTCTGTATGGAAACGGTACGTCCAACTGGTCTAGCACAAGCACGCTATTCTGCACAATCACACAAAGTTTAGTAATTCTCTCTCAGAAGCTGTTAGAGAAGAAAGTATTTAACTTTTGAGCATAGAATAATAATATGTTTTAAAAAAGAAAGGTTTTTTTCAACGTAACTTAACAATAACCATCTGAACACTACATGACAAACAATGCACAGATCATGGGCTGTTATTCAGTCTGCTAATGAAATACCAGGTAGACTTCTATGTAGATTAAAAAGGATACACTTTCAAAACCTACCATGGATAATGTAATTCAGTCAGTCTTAAAGCCAGTCTGCAGGGAGAAAAACAGTCTACATGGATATAGAAAAAAACTGCTTACGTAAGTTTCTCCAGTCTGTAGTGTGGCTCCTTCAGCAGAGCACACAGCTGATTCACCTCAATATCTGTTGCTTGTTTCTTGCTCAGATCTAAAGCTTTCTGCAGTAAGGCGTCTTCATGTAGAAATGCATTAAGACAGTTGTAGGCCTCCTCTGCATCATCACTGTTCAGCAGCCTGTAAAGGGAAGAGCAGTACAGCTACATTAATAACTGTATAATGAGGGACATCTCTGTTCAGCAGTCTGTGGAGGGAGGAGCAGTAAAGCTACATTAATAACTGTATATTGAGGAAAAAACAGGAGTCTTCTACTCCTAATAGGGATGTAATGTCATCGGTGTGTAAAGACAGAATGTATCAGTTATAATTTCCTGCCCTCCTTTATCAAGGGCTGTTACTGGAACATTCTATGGCATTTTGCATGTCAGTCAAATGGCCTTGACTGTCAGAGTAGGCAATGAGTAGTCATGCTAAGCTAATAAACCCTCCAGACTTTCTAGCGGAACACTGTTGTAAAAATGTCAGCACTGTACAACTGAAAACAAAGACCCTAAACGAGTGTTTACTATCTACTGCTACTTATCTTACAGCAAACAAACTGAATAGTAGCCACTGTACATTACTGCACTCTTCTTTAATGAAGCGCACAGGATAATAATGTTTATACACAATTTTTTTTTGCTTCTAAATCTTTCCTAATCGCAAACTATCTTAAGACCATATACATTAAAAGCATTTTTACTCTGCTCATAGAACACCCTCAAATGGTCTATCAAATGTAGAACTGGCTCTTGTACATGTTGAAAAACAAATCCTCAATATGTTCATCATTTTTAAATTGTTTTGAAATACATTCATCATAAAGTTTTAACAGAATAAAGTCTGTTAAGTGGAATCTTTGAGTTTAATCAACATATTGAAATTTAGTATAGTCTGTTGCTATTAGTAACTGGAGAAACTGGCAAAGGAGACAAAATTCTACTGGCTCTTCGCTTCATATATTATTTAACTGGTACATAAACTGAGTGAAAAAAAGAAAGCCTGTTTTTTAGATGCTCTTGTCTTTTTATCGATTGCTTTATTATTAAAGTTTGTGAACGTTTTACATTTAAACTTAAACCCACTTATTAGAATTATTATTAGTATTAACGATAGTTTCTAATACATTAATTATCAGTAAGAATTTCCGCACAATCCCTGCATTGTTGGTGTCGGTCCCCATGTTTTACTCACTCACTGTCTCTGTGTTGTCTTTCAAATAATTGGCTATCCTCATTATTTTTGGCATGTTCTCTATTGCTGAGTGGGCTTCACAATGAACTGGGCACTACAGCAACCACTTTTTCAATGAACATAGCAAAAGTAGTTGAACCAACCAATCAACAGAAGTTAAACCAACCATAATAAATCAATTTAATTGAACTTTAATGTATTTAATTTAGCAGTTTAGGCAATTATGATAAATTATGTTGTATCAAAGCAAGACCCTGAAGACTCTGTACCATGAAAACTACTTTTTGTCATCAGTTGTCTTTTATAACTGACCTTGTCTGCGGGTTAGCATTTACATTCTTTCTTCATTTCTGTATTTATCTTTCTTTCTTTATTTATCTACCTGTTTAGTTCTTTGGACTTTAACATTCAGTATAAACCATGTGTTCCTTACTTAAGAAGAGTTTTTGCATTACTTTTGGTAGATTATTGGTCAGTTTAATGTCAGAGGTGAATTCTAGTTTAAAATTTTTCCTTAACTTTTTTTTCATAGTGAATTCATTAATTATTAATGAACCCCCTGGAACAAGAATTAAATGTCTAGTCTAGCTTCTTGAATGTAGGGCAGTTCTTTATTCATAAAATGTTTTTCTGTATAGCATGAAAGAATACCAGTAGTAAATGAAAATATAGTATGTAAAATTACAATGTATTCACAATTTCCCACTCATATATTCAACTTGGACTAAAAATGAAAATTCTAATATTACATGCAAAATAATATCCTCTGTTTGAGATTTTAGTAAATCATACTTATAGTGATCATCATGAGTAGATATATTGCTCTGCTTCCCCTCTTCTACTAATATCAGAACAGTTATAAACTCTACAGCTGCCATGTTTTAGATAAAGCCTTTGTACTCTTTGCGTTGTGATGGGCTGACTGACAGGTCAGCTATGAAAATGAAAACGCAATTGGCAATTTCTAAACCATGCCGTAACAGACTAAGCACTGTACTAAATGTAATTGCAAAGTGAAATGCTGTTTTTCTTTTTTTTTTACATTTGAATTTTAGTAGTGTGGTGCTTTCTCTGATATCGCAGTTCCAAATGTCTCATTACAATGTCAAAATCACATCACTGTCATATCAAAGCCATTTTTCTCCAATTATTATTTTATTACTGACTACAGCAGGCATTCTTTGTATGATGAATGGATCAATAGAAATATTATAAAATTGCTTGGAATAAAATCAACCTATACATTAACTTACATTAAAAGTAAAAAAGTTTTCCTGTAAAGTTACCGTTTTGAGGAACTACATATAAGTGGGAAATTTAAATTCAAATAGAATTTGAATTCAAATAGAATCAAGTAGAAATACACTGTCCTTTTACATATTACATTTTTATATACATTTAGCTTCCATGGTAATTCCATTGTAATTGTAGCATACATCAATCTTTGCGTTTATATTTCTTACCTCAGTTTTCTCTTCAACTTCACAAATAAGTTAATAAGCTCCTCCATTTCTGTATCTCCAGGATCGTTCCCTCTGAGATTCCAGAGCAGCATAGCCTTCACTTGATATACTGCAGAATGAAAGACTGAAGAAAGGACATTTGATGGCTTTATTAAAACAGCATTATTCAACCTTGTTCTGCTTTTAGATAGACAGTGTTCCTAAATATAATTTTCTATTTGCATTTTGTATAAATCACATCTTCACAAACGTGTTCATGATTTTATTTTCTTAACATGAAAAAACTAGAATTCACCCCAGTGTCTGTAGTTTAAGGTTCTGATTGTTCAGTAGAGAACAGATCTGCTTCACTCCAGAGTTTCCGAGTTTGTTCTCACTCAGATCCAGCTCTATCAGGTGTGAAGGATTTGAACAAACAGCTGATGACAGAGCAGCACAGCCTTCTTCTGTAATACTGCTCTTATTCAGCCTGCAGACAGAGAAGAATTGTGGAGAAAAAAGTTTGCACTAGTGTACAAGATAGTAACATCATGCAAGTGACAAAATACCAATGTATACTTGTAATAAATACAATACTTGTATATATTTGGAAACATTAACAAAAAATCAAAATGTACTGAACTACACACTTCAGTATCTGTGTTCTGCAGTGTGAATCCTCCAGTAGATCAGAGATTGTATTTTCCCACTTAGATCCAGCTCTGTCTGCAGTAAGGGGTTCTTTCCTAGAACTTTAGCCAGAGAATCACAGACTTCCTCTGCAGTAGAACTGTTCAACAGTCTGTGGATATGGTAAAACACAAGCAAATAAAAACACTAATATTACTAAAAAGTAGAACTGCCTAGCCATTACCCTTTTTCACTCCCCCTTTAAACACTTTATTGTGTTAATGTGAACATTTCTCATTATCTTTCATACTTGCTACACCAGCTTCATTAGCAGTGATGATTAAAGAATCTAAGCCAACACATTTCTATCTATTTATCTATCTATCTATCTATCTATCTATCTATATCTATATATATATATATATATATATATATATATATACACACACACACACACACACACACACACATCTTAAGAGCCTTCAATGGCTACATATTATGTAGCTGGCTGAGCTGCTCCGTTCATATGCCTCACCTCTAATTGTACAGTCAGCAAATTTAGGCCTTTTCTAGGTTCTGAGGTTTAGACTGAGCTCTAAGGTGGTTGTTCATTGAGAGCAGTATCCTTTATTACTGAAAGACTTTTTACTCAGTCTATTCAAAATGACTTCTCTCTTATTCATTTTTTATTTTATCATTTAAATCTCTCCTAAATACTTGTTTTCACTGTTGACACTAGTCATTGCATGCAGTGCTGTCTATATGTGTCTCACTGTCATGTCTTTATATGGTTCTAAAAGTTATGGTTCTAAACTCCTAAAGATTAAAGTGATAAATACTAAGAATCTTTACCTATTCATTTTAAACAGTATAGGCAAATACAAGCACAGTTTATAAAATGTTAAATCTTTTAGATGTTGAAGGTTGAATAAGGGATGGAAATTTAAAAACAAAATGTCCAAAGCACTGAAAGATGGACAAAGATGGCACAGCAGAGCTCTGTAAGTAAGGAACTACAGTCTATGACAGAGGTAAATTAAAATTCAGTAAGGTCCAGTTAAAGAAAATTTCCTCAAGCAAAGGTCCGGAACATCATAATGTCCAACTTGCATTATGACTCAGTGCCATATACTGTGAACTGAAGTAGCCTAGTAGGTATATCAACATCTTATCCAGTCAACAACTGAATGTCAAATCAAATAAAGTATAATTCAGTGATATTTCAACAACATTTATTGTCAGTTGTCTCAATTTAGAGCGCGCCATGTGAAATAACTTCCCTCTGACTCACTTTCTTCTCCAACTGCCTGTCTCGCCTCGTCACTCCCCTATGTGTGCATCACTCACTTGAGTCTTAGTGCTCATCCTATTGCACAGATCTGATTGATATACGTGATATTTATAACGCATGCAATTGGTCTTTCAGTTTCGTGGGCCGCTGAATCTGTACTGTAATGACTAGAAATGATACGCCGATTAAAATAGGACCACCCCATCAAAATTAATGCTCCATAGTTACAGGTCCAGTTCCGCACAGGATAGTGTTTGGGCCGCCTATTAGTGACCTCTGGTTTATTAGAAAAATAAATTTAAAAGCTCCAAATTGTAATAATTTTATTATTTGTTATTTTAATGTTTTTGACATACTTGACAAACTATTAACTAGACACCTCCTCAAAGCAAGTTTTTAACAATCAAATAAATATTCCAAGCATAAGTGGTAAACACATTGCACATTGCTACCTCAGTGACTTCAGTTTACAATTTGGATCCTCAAGCAGACCAGTAAGCTTATCCACTCCTGTATCTCCAGGATTGTTCCCTCTGAGATCTAGCTCTATCAGGTGTGATGAGGGGTTAGATTTCAGAGCTGAAGCCAGATCAGCATATCCTTCCTCTGTTATATTGCAGAATGAAAGACTGGAGAAAGAGGAAAATATTAATAAAAACTAAATTAAAACTTTTCTTAACCACTGTTTGGTTTCTTAAAATTACTAACTTTAGTTTTTCAAGTTTGGAGTTTGATTCCTTTAGTAGATGTGAAATCTGCTTCACTCCAGAGTTTCCTAGTTTATTCTCACTCAGATCCAGCTCTATCAGGTGTGAAGGATTTAAGCAAAGAGCTGATGATAGAGCAGCACAGCCACGCTCTGTAATGCTGCACTTATTCAGCCTGTAGAAAGAACAAAATGCATATTTTAATCATTTATTTGACCTTTATGAGGATAATAAAATCATTTCCATGCATTAGTATTTTTTTATTATATTAAATAAATGTTGACTGACTTTCTTTACAGATTAAACTAATTAGATTAAACTATGAATTATTCTATAAAAAAGTTACAGTAATAAAATTGTACATAAAATTGCATAGTATTTTTCAGATATTGCATCATATAACACAAAAATAGATTTGACTCAAATAAAATAATACCAACACCTACAAAGAAATGAACTTACTTCAGTGTCTGCGTTCTGCAGTGTAAATCTTTTACTAGACCAGAGAGTTTCTTTATTTCTGAATCTCCTTGTATTTTCCCACTCAGATCCAGCTCTCTTTGCAGTAAGGGATTTATTCCTAAAACGTTACTCAGAGTATCACAGATTTCCATTGCAGAACCACATTTCAACAGCCTGCAAGGAAACAAAATACATAGGCATGATGGCTTTAATTGATGGTAATGTTTTTTTAAGAAAACATATTGAATCTAGTATATCAAAACTGCTCTGCTGGCTGTTATACTATAAAAATAGTTCACCTCAGTTTTTTCAGTTTACATTTTGGACCTTGCAGTAGATCAGTAAGCTCCTTCACTCCTGTATCTCCAGGATCATTCCCTCTGAGATCCAGTTCTATCAGGCGTGATGAGCAGTTTGATTTCAGAGCTGAAGCCAGAGTAGCATATCCTTCCCCTTCAATGTTACAGTTGCTAAATCTGGAAGTAGAATGAAGAAATCAGACTGCCTCTTATGTTTTTTTTTATAAATGCTTTAAGTTTTTTTATTCTTTCCTGTTTCTATTAAAGTCAATTTATTCATAAGTGATCAAAAACTATTACAACTATTACAAAGAGCAGATCACCATCTACAATAATACTATGAAAATGTGCAGAAAGTCATAACTCTCTAGTGTAATTAATAAATATAAAGACAATATTTAAGTACTTTTTTCAATGTAGATCAAACTATTTAACTCTAACTTTCCTGCTAGTGTGTCTCAGAGAGATTTAGCTTCTAAAATTTGCGGTTTTAGAAAGTACTAGGTATCTTCAAAATTCCGAGTTCGACTTTGTCATACAAGTCTCCAAAAAGAAAAAAGCATTTCAAGTCTGGATTACAAAGCTTCTGAAAGGGTCATGATTGCACTGGAGCCCTCATTGAAAAGGCAAAATGCAGTCCTTCCAGGAAAAAAATGAAAGTCTGCTGCATGCAGTGTTCCTAAGATGGATTTAAAAGTTCTGCTGTTAGTTGCTAAAGCTCTAAATGACATTAAAGTTCCTGAATATCTGTATGTTTATAATCTTAGATCTGTAGATACTGACCTTTTGCAAACACTTTTCATAAAATACAGAAAACACAGGGAGGCTTTTTCTGTTATTCTGCTTCTAAACTGTGGAACTCAGTTCACCTGTTACAGTCAAGCATAGCTCTCACTTTTAATACACACATGAAAACATCACTTCAACTTAGAGTTTAATTAAATTCTGTGTCATTCATGTATATTTTTTAAATCTGATCTCTGATTGCTTCATTCAATTTTATTTGTTTTTTTCTATTTTATTCTTTTATATTGTTGTTACCAAACAGTAACTCTACCAGAATAAAATCAAACTCAAATGTAACTTCTATTACTGTTTAACTTTATTATCTGTCTGTATAGCACCTTGAGCTGCCACCTATATGAAAAGTACTCTGTAAATAAAGTCATTAAAGTTATTATAAAAAGAAAATTGAGATTTAACAGTCTTAACAACTCATTCATTACATACCTCTTCAATAATAATTCTATACTTACAGAGCTCATGAAAAATAAATTACTGTAAATATGAATGTACTCTCCCTCTAAACTGCTGTCAGTCCCAGAACACCTTTAGCTGATTTATATTTATAGAGTTGCTGCTCCTAAACACATGTAATTAATCCCTTCATGAAGTATTACTTACATCAGTTTCTCCAGTTTGCAGTGAGGTTGCTTCAATAGGTTGCAAAGCTTCTGCACTCCTGATTTATCTAGTTTATTTCCATTCAGATCCAGTTGTCTCAGATGTGAGGGGTTTACAATGAGAGCAGAAAACAGATCAGCACAGTCTCTCTCTGTCAAACTGCCTGTTTTATAAAGCCTGTAGAAAAAGAGAGCAAGAGAGAGAGATGGAGATACAAAGTAAGAGAGAAAGTAATTATTCTCTGTCAGAGATACTCAGCAGAGCCACTTTCAGACTAAATACAGGCTGGAAGACCATAGCCTGGCGATAGAGCAAGGCAGGCACAGAAAAACCTCAGGGGAAAGTCAAGAGAGGATAAGACAGAAAAACAATTTCTCTTTATTGTCAAAAAAAAAAGAAAAACATAGAGATAAATACTTCAGTAAATTCAGAAATGAAATCCCTGAATTCAGTGGACTCCCTGAACTACAGAAACTGAAAAAATATTATTAGGAGAGGGCCAAAATGCTACTCTGGCTAGCCGATCTGTAGATGAGTGCAGAGAGAGAGGGTCAGTACAGTGAAGGGACACCATCAGTGAAATATATCAAAATGTACATAATTAAATATTTATAAAATGCTTTATGCTTTTACACACACCCATGTATATTTATGGAACTTTATGTATGAAATATCTTTGTAAATTCTGTGTGTATGAACTGTGTGTGTGTGTGTGTGTGTGTGTGAGAAAGAGAGAGAGAGAGAGAGAGAGAGAGAGAAAGAAAGAGAGAGAGAGTCAATGGTCACCATATGTAAAAATGAAAATACATTATTTTTTCACTACAGTTTAATTTTCTGAACATTCTGACATTCATTTCATAGGTCGGAAAATCAGATTTGAGCAATATTTTCATAATAAAATCATAATACTTTTAAAACTAAGAACAATTTGCCAACCCAAGAAAGACCACATGTTGTTATTGAGTCTGCTAATAACTTTTATGTAGATTAAAAAGATCATCAAAAACTACCATGAATTGTGCAATAGAGACTTAAGGTAGTCTAAAGGTTTATGTATATTATTAACTCCTTACATAAGTTTCTCCAGTCTGTAGTGTGGCTCCTCCAGTAGAGCACACAGCTTCTTCACCTCAATATCTGTTGGTTGTTTCTTGCTCAGATCTAAAGCCTTCTGTAATAAGGGGTCTTTGTGTAGAACTGCATTAAGACAGTTGTAGGCTTCCTCTGCATCATCACCGTTCAGCAGCCTGTAAAGGGAAGAACAGTACAGCTACATTAATAACTGGATAATGAGGAAAAAACAGTAGTCTGCTACTTAACAATGTGAACGTTATCAATGTGTAATCACAGGCTGTATCTGTTAAAATAACCTGCCCTCCTTCATCAAGGGCTGTTACTGTCACGATTCCTGGTTCACATTCGGACTCTCAGACCACCAAGGACTTCACTTCCCAGAATCCTTCAGTCAGTCAGGAGACTCTTCCAGCCAATCACAAATCACCCAACAGATCACAGTCACCTGAATACTAATCATCATCACCTGTTTTACTATGTATATATACCGGTCTGTTTGAAACTCGTCTTTGCGAAGTGTTGCCCTTACTTAGTCAGTGCACACCAAGCCGTTTGCTTTTCTGACTGCTACTCCGTGTTTGACCTCACTTGTTTTTTCTGTTTTTGATTCTCGCTTCTATCTTGGCTTTGTTAGATAGTTGTTTTGGTATATGTGCTTTTTCTGGTTACGACCCTCACTTGTTTTTTCGACTTCGCTTTTGCCTTTGCCCCTGTATTTTGTCTGCTTATTCTGGTTATTGACCTGGTCTGGTGTTAACCCTGTTTACTCCCGTCCGAATAAATCTTCCAGATTAACTTTTATCCGCGTGTGTCTGATCTGCAAACCCTGCGTTACAGTTACTGGATCCATCTATAGTATTTTGCATGTCAGTCAAATGGCCTTGACTGTCATAGTGGGCAGTTACTGGTCATGCTAACCTATAAAACCCACCAGACTCTCTACCCGAAACACTGCTGTAAAAATGTCAGCACTGTATAAGTGAAAACAAAGATCCTAAACAAGTGTTTCTGCTACTCATACAGCAAACACACTGAATAGTGGCCACTGTACATCACTGCCCTCCTGAGGCCTCTTTA
The DNA here is from genome assembly GCF_904425465.1 of Colossoma macropomum. NCBI lineage: Eukaryota > Metazoa > Chordata > Actinopteri > Characiformes > Serrasalmidae > Colossoma > Colossoma macropomum. The sequence goes on from NW_023494990.1 coordinate 246,664, forward strand.
TTAAAGTTCATAATTATTTATACACCATCTGTGCACACAAAAATATTTTTCTAAATTCTTCATACCTGCAAACCATCTTAAAATCAATTGCACATGAACAAGCATGCTGACTCTCCTTATAGAACATCTTTTTTATCAATTTTTTTTTTATAATCCCCACCAGGCTGTTCACCAAGCTCAGTGACCTGGAAATCAGCACCCCCCCTGTGTAATTGGATCTTGGACTTCCTGACAAACAGACCCCAGTCTGTGAGATTGGGCAGTCATATGTTCTCCACCCGTGCCCTGAAGACTGGTGTTCCACAAGGCTGTGTGCTGAGTCCTCTGTTCTTATCCCTGTTTACCCATGACTGCATTTCTCTGCATACATCTAACATCATTATTAAATTTGCAGACGATACCACAGTGGTTGGTAAAAAATCAATTCTTAGATGCATCGCAATGCGGACGTAGATGATTCTGAATAGATTCACAAATGTCAAAAATTTAATTTAAATATTAATTTATAACGTAATGTTGACGGAACACAAAAGCGCCTCTCAATGTTCTACTTTTTACAAGGCTGAAGTCACTTCTCATTCGAATTTTCCCGTTCCACCTTAAATGGTGCCTGAGGCGCCAGAATGTAACTGCTGCACCATTTAAGGTGGAACAGGAAAATTCTAACAAAAAGCTGGAAAATGAGAAACTGACTTCAGTTTCATGTTTTTTTTAGTGTTTGACAGTTTCTTGTTGCAGATTAAACATATCAGAAAACCAGCTGGAGTGATAATAAATGCAAATAAGTCTGTTTGTCTCCAAATTATTGATGTTCGTCTTAAACCCTTCTCTTTGCCTTTTCGTTAGCTACTAGCTAAGGAAACTAGCAGTCATAGGCTATATTAATTCCAGCATTTAAGATCATTTATTGTTCAAACTGTGTTAGAACGATCAGCAGAGCTTTATTTTACTGCAAATGAGGAGATTAGAAATATACTTCTGATGTGGAGTCGCAACCGGCCAGTAAAAGAAGATGCCGACCCCTGAGCTAGCGTGCTGACTTCTGTGGAGTTGAGGGGGAAAACCTTATTACATGTTTCCATCCATTTTCCGTCCGGTTGTAGTTGCTGCCAACCAACGGACCATCGATCGAGTGATGTCAGAGCTTCCACCTGACTTGGAAAGGACAAAGCGAACTACAAACTCTATCACAACTTTTATTGCCAAGGATTTGCATCTGTGCTCAGTCTTTGAGCACCAAGGCTTTCACACTATGCAGAGATACAGCATTCCGTCTCTAAGATATTTTACTGACACAGTGACGCCCCCCACTCTCTACAATCAGACCCAAACCTAAGTTATAGAATCACTGAAGAAAATATGTAGAATAGCTGTAAACTATTGTGTGGACATTTATCACCACAGGATCTTATTTCGCCGTAACTGCGCATTTTATCGCAGATGAGTGGCAGCCTGCGTCTCATGTGCTATAACAAGAGCAGTGAATGAGAGTCTTCCAGTTCACTTGTCACATCACTTCTACTTGATTTATTAATAAAATATATTGGAAGTAAATTCGTTATGGATCATTACAGATACTTTGCTTTAAAAGTTCCAAGTCCTCACACAGTGAGAAAAAAAAGAAATCCTGTATAGAAAAAAAAGATTCATCAAGATGCATCAATAATCTTTTTATAATCTCATCGCAGCCTTCTGAATCGTAATCAAATCGATTCGTGAGGTGCCTAGAGATTCCCATCCCTATTGGCCACATTAGCGACAATGATGAATCGGCCTACAGGGAGGAGATCCAGCACCTGGCTGCCTGGTGTACCACCAACAACCTCTCCCTCAACACAGACAAAACCAAGGAGCTCATTGTGGACTACCGGAAAAACAAAATCTGCACACAATCTCCTGTCCAAATCAATGGTTCTGAGGTAGAGCGTGTCTCCAGCTTCAAGTTCCTGGGAGTACACATCTCCGAAGATCTTTCATGGACACTCAACACCTCACACTTGGTTAAGAAGGCACAGCAGCCTCTCTGCTTCCTGAGGAGACTGAAGAAGTAACATCTGTCTCCTCAGATTCTTTCAAACTTCTACAGCTGCACCATCAAAAGCGTACTGACCAACTGTGTGACAGTGTGGTACAGCAGCTCCTCTGAGGCCAACAGGAAGGCCCTCCAAAAAGTGGTGAGGACCGCTGAGTGCATCACTGGCACACGGCTCCCTGCCATCAGAGACATTCACCACCAGTGCTGTGAGCGCAAAGTGCGCAGGATCATCAAGAACTACTCCCACCCCAGCCACACACTGTTTAACCTCCTCCCATCCGGGAGGGGATACAGAAGCATTTGGACCAGAACCAGTCAGCTCAGGTCCGGCTTCTTTCCATCACCCTGCTGATCTCCACACCACTCCACTAATGCTCATACTTGTATGTTGCACACAATATTTATTATCATTTATTATCACTTGTATTGCCATACAACAGGCTGTTAACTGTATATAGTTACATATTTCATTGATATATCATATTTATGCCTGTCATTGCACATTTGCACTGTCTGTTTGCACTATTACTACTATTTGCACTTCTGGTACATTTTGCATTTTGTTGCCTCATACTTGTACTGAGCAATGACAAAGTTGAATCTTTCTATCTATCTATCTATCTATATATATATATATATATATATATATATATTGAACTTATTGAAAATGTAATATAGTCTGTTGCTATTAGCAGCTGGACAAACTGGCGTAGGAGACAGGATTTTATTGACTCCATCACCATATTGATACAGAACTACAGCCTCTGGATTCCAGTATCAAATGCTTCAAACTGACCCAGGCCATAAACTGAGTGAACTTTGCCCTGCAAGGTTTACTGCCCTAATGGATAAGAGGTCAAGCTCCAAAAAGAAGGCCTTTTTACCAATTGTTTTATTATTAAACTTTGTGAATGTTTTACCTGTATGCATATGTGTGTCTTCTCACAGGTGTTCCTTCAGATATTGAGAAAATCATTACTATTTCTATTATTTACTGTCTCCTTAAGTCAGTTGAACCAACCATAATAAATCAAGTTTATTGAATTTTAATGTGTTGAGTTTAGCAATTCAGTCAATTTAAGTAAATTAAAGTTGGTTAAACAAAATTAACTTATTTTAAAAGAAAGTTTCAACCTGAAGACTCGGTACCTTGAAAGCAACTTTGTATCATGTATATTTTTTATCATTTTTGATTACTGAGAATTCACACCTATATTATTTTAATCTTCTCTTGGTGTCTGTAAGATAGCAGTGAAGCAGATAAACAGCTGGAGTAAGAGCTAGCCAGGCTAAAGGAGTTAATTTTATTTCATTTTGGTTAGTTTAGGGCTGTAGTGCTCGAGTTCGGTCTCAAGACTTTTTTAATGTAGTACCATTATGTATAACATAGTAGTATACTCTATAAAAATTTGTACTCAGACTTGTCTCAGTGCTGTAATTTGTTTTGTGATAAAATCTTTTTGGAACCTCATTTAACTGTTCAATGTGATTTCACTGTGTGAAATAACCTCACCCACCTTTAAGTTCGTTCTATTTTTTTGTCGCTGCACATTTAAACAGTCCTCCTTGTCTCATTCTACCATACTGTAAGTATTGGTTGGTTAATTTCTATTATTTCCAGATGTTTTCCAATCTCATTATACCTCAACAAGTAACCTAGGTTATGTTCTGTTCTTTATTCTGTTCAATCTGAAGTAAATTTAAAAATTCTGTCTCAGAGGTATCTAGTCGAGTTTCTGAAGCCAGAAAATCTACAGCTGTCAGACTGAGGAAGCTAACTCAAACATCTGTTCATACAGTAGGTCTGTTACACGTAAATGGGTTTTCACTGAATCTGACAGCCTTGCATGATGTTTAGTCCACTGTTTTACTAATTGTTGCTAAATGTACTCAAAGACACATATTTGCACCTGGCTAGCTAGCTAACAGTGTTTGTAGTTTAATGTCACTAATTAGAGTTTAATTGGCAAGTGATGTGAGATATGAAGGCTGGTTTTCAGTATAAACTCTATTAAATTGTATTGTACTATACTCTCTTAAAACAAGGGGTAGTTTTTTCGAGCAGAGAAAAGGACAGGAAGGGTTGCTAATGTCAGATGGATGGCATTATTGATTGGAACATTTAGGTTTGCTAATTTAAAGGCTTTAGTTTGACTTTCATTTCTGTCAGAAGATATCTTGATATAATTTTGATGACAAAACAAGTATTACTTATAACAGCCAAGTAAATCAATTAATCAAGCCACCAAGACAAAAACAGGAAAGCTGTTGTTTTAATCATACTTTCATGATATTTCATGATATAGGCATTGGTTAAATTGGTTGAGTGATGATTAGTTGCATTTATTCAAAGAAGTCAGAATGGGCATTGACTGGATTCATTCAGAATGGGTGTTAAAAGCAATGAAACTTTCAATCCATACTGCATTTGTGTTTGTTAGTAGAAGAGGAGGCATTTTATTATGTTTTGAAATACATCCCTCCAGCCTTGATTCTCTGGACTCCAATTCCCAGAACCCTCTAGGTGAACATGTGACTGTGACACCACACCAGTCCATGTATCAGACATCTGCCCTGCCTGACTATTGATTTGTTTCACCTGCTTTTATATATCATGTGATTAGTTCAGTTTAGTATATGAGCCTTTTTTCACAATGCTACTGAGCATTCTTTCCAGTGAACTGGTTGACTTCCCTCTGTATTTTTTGTGTCTCACTTTTTGCCTGTTAACTTTTGGATTTTAGTTGTTTGTTATGTTTGTTTATTGTTGTATGTGGTTTATTTTGGATCTGACCTTTGTCTGTTTTTATACACAAGTTTGGATGTCGTAAAGCCTCTTTTGTTCATTTTAACTGCATGCATCTGATTAATTCTGTCATGTTACAACAGTTTTGTTTTGTGAAAAGAAAGTAAAGACTAATTAAAGCCTGGTCTGGTAGAGGACTACATTTTTTGGATTTTGTTATTTACTAGGTCTCGCTTTCATTTGGACTCGGTCTTGACATGGTTTCACTCTCGATTTGGACTTGACTGTGACTTGGACTTGGTCCCCAATAAACTTGGCCTTGATCCAGTCTCACCTTTAGTTTGACTAGGTGTTGACTTTGGCTTGACTAGTCATGGGTTTGGACTTGACAAAGGTGGTCTTGACTTTCATTCTTTCTTTGTCTGTCCATCTATCTTTTTAATTACTGAGAGTTTAATATTCAGTATAAATGTTTTGCTCCTCACTCAGCATTCAGTGGGTGTTTATTCTGGTAGGCTATTAATCAGTTGTAATGTCTGCAGTGCATTTTGTTTCTTAATATTTTTCATATTCAATTCATTAATCATAAATAAGAAGCCCCCAAACCAATAATTAAATGTGTAGTCTTGTCACAAAACTACCCCCTCCTGGGCTTGTGCAGTAGTGTATGTTTTGTATGTTTGTCCAGTTCCACCCTGGCTCCACACACTCCTCCATTACACACAGCTGCAGATCATTCTCTGGACTAATTAAGTCTCCTAAACGTACCCCTCTTTTGGACTGTTAGTTTGTGAAGTTTCTGTTTATTCTGACTTCAGAGCTGTGCTTTTCTTTATGTTGTTTCCTGTGTTTTAACTCTCACTTTTTCTTTCTGGCTTTTGATGGTGGATATGCCTCTGATGTTGCCTGTCTGTGTTTTCACCCCTGCCTGTTGTGTACATGAGTGTTGGACTGCCTAAAATAAAGCCATCTTACACCTTCAACTGACCTACATGCCTTTGACATTACAGAAGACTTTGACTACCAAGGTTGCAGCAAGGGGCTTCAAAACCTCAAACACCATTAAGCCTGTAACCACACTGCCAGCTTACCCTAGCTTCTACTACAGGAAGCTGGAGCTGTGGAGAGAGTTTATGGGTGAGTACCTCTGATATTTGGCCCACTATAGTCAGTTGTTCCAGTCTGAGAAGGCTAAAGTGGCTTTTGTGGTTCTGTAATTGCACAGGCCTGCCACAGATGGGCAGCTCACGTGTGGCCTCAATTAGCAAGGTGGCCCACTCACTGGAGAAGATCTGGAGCCTCTTCCAGTCTGCTTTTGTCCACTGCTGGAAGAGGAGGAGGCTTCCCAAGGATTTTTTTGGGGGGCTACACCACTTTCACTCTACTCCCTGTGTCCCACGCAGAGTCCAGGATTGCAGACAAGGGTCCGCATAGGGCTCTAGAGCACCTGCAAGCCAGCACTGGGTTCCACAGCACCACCCAGAGTTCCAGAGAACGCCAGTGGGACAGCACTGGCTTGTCAATGTCTGCCCTAAAGGCTCTGCCCAGTGCTATGGAGAGCATTGGCCTTTCAACACCTGCCTATATAATGTCACCCCAAGCAACCACACCAAGACACCTCATCTGTAATGAATCGAAGAGCCACCTTTCCTGTGGTGGCTTCTCCAGCCACCTCCCCTGGGGTGGCAACCACAACTGGAGCTGACTCTCCGGATCCTGCTCCCCAGGAGGCTCCAGTTTCTGCTCACTGGGCAGCTCCCATTCCTGCCCCCTGGATGGGCCCTCCTGTTCCAGCTCCCAGGGCTGCTCCAGTGCTGGTCTCCTTTCCAAGGTTTCCTGTGCGGCTTCACTTTTACATCAATTCAACTCGACATTCACCATCTCTATGTGTTGCTGAGACCTCAAACATTTAGGCTGATGTTTCTGTACTAACAAATTAGAAGCAAGTTATTGCAACCGCTCCGTGTTCGAAGAGATTTTGAAAGTAATGACTGAACGTGGCCAAGGCTGCAGTGTCAAGGCAAAGTCTGAAAACAAAGATTAAATAATCTGAGGACGCAAACCAAAGAAGTTGAATTACACATGTCTATAACGCAAGACTAGCTCAGCCAGATTACATCGAAGTCCCTGTAGTTACTGAATAATAACCCTTAGTATGTAATACGCCCAAGATTGGAAGGGATTAAGATGTATTGCTTGCATGATTATGCTACACGCGATGATTAATAGTATAATAATATCATCATTACTAAATATTTTGGTGTCAGTGCACGCCTGGGTTTGATCCAGTTTATAAAGTCATATCCTTTTCTAAAAAGTCTAAGTCAATGTTTAGGTTAATTTCATTTAATAGAAACCCCTTTATGTGTGTCCTTCTGCAGGGACTATTCTTAAGGATGGAAGCTAGTATTCTGACTGAGGTATTGATCAAGCTAGGTTTTCTGAGTAGGAGTTGCAAGCTAGAGAGAGTTTTCAGTAAAGCTGCATTATGGACCATAACCTTGACTCTCCTAATTTTTTGGGGATATCCCCCAATGTAATATTTTGTTTCACATCATCTACTAATGTAAGAATATCTATAAACTCTACAGCCATCATGTTTCAGTTAAAGCCTTGGTACTCTTAGCTTGCTGAAGCCCCACCCTGATGGGCAGTCTGACAGGTGGAAGGCTGTGAAAATGAAAATGCAATCAGCATTTTCAAAACCATTCTGTCTCAGAATTAACACAGCAGGAAAGAAAATGTAACTGCAAAGAGAAGTGCTGCCTTCCTTTTTTACATTTGATTTTACCGTCTTTATATTGTAGTGATCTCTTTGATAATGCAGTTCTAAATGCCTGTTTTATTAAACAATAAATTAACACTCGCTTTTATATATATATATCTTACCTCAGTTTTCTCTTCAACTTCACAAATATGTTAATGAGCTCCTCCATTCCATTGCCTCCAGGATTATTCCCTCTGAGATCCAGCTCTATCAGGCATGATGAAGGGTTTGATTTCAGAGCTGAAGCCAGAGCAGCATATCCTTCCTCTGCTATACTGCAGTATGAAAGACTGGAAGGAGAAAATATAATGGCTTTAAACAGCATGATTAAACTTTGTTCTGCTTTTAGATAGTGGTTCAGATATGTGTTTTCATTTAGATTTTGTATAATCACGCTGTTGCACATTTATGAATTTATAATTTTTTAACAGGAAACAACTAGAACTCACTACAATTTCTGCATTTTACAGCATTGATTGTTTAGTAGAGAACAGATCTTTTTCACTCCAGAGTTTCCTAGTTTATTTTCACTCAGATCCAGCTCTATCAGGTGTGAAGGATTTGAACAAAGAGCTGATGTCAGAGCAGCACAGCCTTCCTCTGTAACACTGCTCTCATTCAGCCTGCAGAGAGGAATGGTGGAGAAAAAACTTTGTAGTAGTGAAAATTATAGTAATGTTATACAGTTGTACAAAATACAAAATACTAAAAACTTTTTGAAGGTTTGAAAACATTAACATATAATCCAAATTTACTGAATTACACACTTCAGTATTTGAGTTCTGCAGTGTAAATCCTCCAGTAGATCAGAGATCTTCTTCACTTCTGAATCTCCTTGTATTTTCCCACTCAGATCCAGTTTTGGCAGAAGTAAGGGGTTTGTTCCTAGAACTTTATTCAGAAAAGTACAGGCGTCCTCTGCAGCAGTTTTCAGCAGTCTGTAGAATGGAGAGAAAAATCACTCGCATTATTAGGAAGTAAAAAATCAATAGAATTAGATAAAATTGAATTTCTGCTCCATCATTTCTTTGCATTAATCCCCCTTTTTTAAAACATCTTCCTTGATATTGCAAATTCTTTTTCATCCTTCTCTTCTGCTACACTGGTTACAGTAGCAGAGCTGATTAAGAAATCTAAGCCAACATACTGTGCCATCCTCTATGGGCTATGCTGCTATGGGGAGCTAAGGGGCAAGGCCATGCAAAGTGGCTCTTGAAGCATGCCACACTCCTGTGTGAGAAGAGAGAGCTATCCCTAGCTTATCAATATTTATTTTGCTAGCTGCTATATCTATTTTAAAAAGTAGATATATTTTAACAAGTCAGTTCTGGTTCAGAATTATTTATTTAATTAATCAACAGTACTTGTCATGATGTACAACTTTCTTGCAATGTGATGGCATCTACCTCAGTGTTTTCAGTTTACAGTTTGGATCCTCTAGTAAATGAGTGAGTTCCTTCACTCCTGTATCTCCAGGATCATTCCCTCTGAGACCTAGCTTTTTCAAGTGTGACAAGGGGTTTGATTTCAGAGCTGAAGCCAGAGCAGCATATCCTTCCTCTGTTATACTGCAGAATGAAAGACTGGAGAAACAAGTACAATTACAATCAAATTCTAAATTCTCAATTCATTGTTATTAAAGTTTAGACTCATTAAAAAACTTACTTTAGTTGTTCAAGTTTGCAGTTTGATTCATTTAGTAGATTAGAGATCTTCTTCGCTCCAGAGTTTCCTAGTTTATTCTCACTTAGATCCAGCTCTAGCAGGTGTGATGGATTTGAACATAGAGCTGATGATAGAGCAGCACAGGCTTCCTCTGTAATACTGCACTTATTCAACCTGCAGACAGATCATGTTAATGTCTATAATGCACTACTTCATAGACTGTATGTTGACCAAATTAATCAAAAATAAAAATTAAATCACTTCAGTTTGTTAGGTCTGCAGTGTGATTCCTTCAGTAGATCAGAGAGCTTCTTCATTTCTGAATCTCCTTGTATTTTCCCACTCAGATCCAGCTCTCTCAGCAGTAAGGGGTTTATTCCTAGAACTTTAGTCAGAGAATCACAGACTTCCACTGCAGTAGAACTTTTCAACAGCCTGTGGACAAAGAATAATAATAATAAATATTTATGAACTTCATTTTTCATTGTTATGTTCAGATAGTTTCAAAGCTAATATCATATCAAATCATCTCAGTAAGATAAACACACATTGCATATTTTTACATTCAGGCCCTGATTTACTATGAGCCTTTTAAGTTAGTTTAGATATTTAATTTATGACTCTCTGGTTCCACCACATGTAATACAGTAGTCTATGACACATATTCTGTAAGAAAAGGAATGATTTCAACAAGGTGCACACAGTTTGGCAATAACTAAGGATATTTTCTTATTTTTTTTAGGCTCATAATTTCCTCTTTCATTTTTTTGTTTTCTTGAGCCTGGCTTTTTTCATCAACTCCATCACAGGAAATACTGATTGTGCATTAGCTTGCAAAGTAGATTAGCACCTATCCTTTGTTTCTATTAATTTACAAATGCAAGTGCCATCATCCAAATGATTTTTTGGCTTATTAAATTGCACTATTTGTACTAAATTAATCTATTTAAATCTATTTCTATCTAAATATTTTACACCCATAGGAAAGAATATCCAGATTGTACTAGTGTGCATGTATGTGGGTGTTTCACTGCACAGATGGGTTAAATGCGGAGGTCTAATTCCAATGTGTTCAAACACAGTTGGCTAAAGTTTCTTTTAATTTTTAAAATTTTTTTATTAGAGCAAACACAAGAAACATTTTACTCATTTGGAAGATTTAATGCTCTGAATCAGCTTTGATAGTTTTGTGAGTGTTGCATGTGTTTTTAAATCAGGCCAAAGTGTTTACAGAGCAATGTTAACAGGAAGACTTCAAAACAAAACAACAATGCAATTAAAAATTAATCATAAAAAATCAATTAATCTGAAAATCTATTGTGTCAGAACATACCTATGCACAGGTTAAGATATTAAAAAATTTCAACAGCCTGAAGAAAGGGCAAAAACTATTTACATTGATTAAAACTTTAAACTCATAATTTTGAAGAAATCTACTCTTTCTCCTGTTAATTTATTACAGTGTTGGTAAATACAATCCCAGTTTAAAGTGAGCTACAGTAAAGATTAGAAGTAGTGGGCCCTGAATTTCGGTTTTCACCTCAGTGTTTTCAGTTTACAGTTTGGATCTTCTAGTAGAACAGTAAGTGTCTTCACTCCTGTATCTCCAGGATCGTTCCCTCTGAGATCCAGCTCTATCAGGTGTGATGAGGAGTTAGATTTTAGAGCTGAAGCCAGAGCAGCATATCCTTTCTCTGTTATACTGCAGAATGCAAGACTGGAGAGAAAACAAAAACTCATGGAAGAATACAATTTTTTTTTCAAATGTGAGTAAAATCTGAGGCTGAAAATACAATCATGCAGTAAGAAACAACATCATGGATTGTTCTGGATTCTTTAATCTTGAAGTGAACCATATCATTGATCTTCAACAGAGCTACTGCAGTATTATTGATGAGAACCAGTGAAGCTCCCTTCATGGTTGTAAAGCTCAAAGCCTGAATATTTCATAGTGTGGTGCTTTACAGATCAGTGCAGGGGGTGTATAACACCATACCTATCTGTATTATGAATCTAAGTTTTGTGTGTGGTTTTACTTCAGTGTCTTCTGTGAGTCTTTTTGTGCTCTTAGATGTTTGATGATCTGTTTGCATTTTTGCTAACTTACCATATTATTGCATCATATTGGACACTGTTCATCATCATTTTTACTTAGTTGCCTACCTACAAATCATCTGTTTTTAAATGTATTGTTTGAGTATTTGTTATTTTTCCTTATTTTTGCTGTAATATTTACTTATTTTATTACTATTTGTAATATGTGTAGTCTACTTATATACACTGAGCCACTCATATTGCACTGTGACTTTATTTTGTTTCATATCTCATATTGCACTTCCACTTTGTTTATTTTGTATATATCATCTCATATTGCACTGCCACTTGGTTTATTTTGTTTATTTGTCCACTAATACTGCACATTGCACTGTCACTTTGTTTATGCATCCATAAATGTCAAATTTCTAAAGGTAAACTGTACAACTGTTAACATTTATTGCTACAGTCCATAGTCAGTAGTTCATTCACTAGCGGGACAGGTACCACTGCATTGTCTCCAGCGTAGTATTCATGCAATTAGTTTGTATTTTTGTACTGCACATTACTCTTATTGTTTATTGTTTTAGTATACTTTATTCTATTATTTAGCTCTGCTTTTTCTTTACATTTCTGTAAACAGTGTATGGCATGTGTTGCTCATGTTCATTTTGCTCTTGTTTTGCTCTTTACTGTACTTTGTACTGTTTCAATAAGAAGAGTTTTCCTCTGGGATTAATAAAGTGATCTATCTATCTAGATTTTTTTTAATTAAAACACCTCTGCTGCTGCTATAACGTGTGAATGTCCCTCTGGGAATAACAAAGTGATCTACATTATAAAATATATATTACTATAAAACAATTACGCTGACTAAGGAGCATTTATTCCACCATATAAGCAAAATAAAATAAAGGAAGTAAAAATAAGATTAGCTATTTACCTCCATAATTATGACTTTGTGGTTGATTAGCTCAATCTTACACTGATAATATGAAAGGAATCATACCTTTCATTTAAGCAAATTTAGTCTAAGAAAACAAAAACTCATGTTTTATAAAAAATAATGTTAAAATTATTAGCACCCCTGCATTCAGCACTTTGTGAAACCTGTCTTTGCCAACATAACAGCACTGAGTCTTCTCTTAAAGTGCTTAATTAGACTGGAGAATACAGAGAACGGAATCTGAAAGCACTCCTCAATACAAAAGCTCTTCATGGGTTCTAAGTGCTCTCTTCTGGACAGTCCTCTTCAGCTCACCACACAAGTTCTCAATGGAGGTTAGGTCAGGGAACTGAGATCATGTCATGATGACATGATGGTGAAATGTTAGTATGTATACATGTGTGTCAAATATACTCATGAAATAAAACTGATCCAACACCACACATACTACTGTTCTACTACAGAGTCAGTGTTTCTACTGTGCTGAGGCATACTTAAAAATATGTTCATCAGCTGTTCTGTGTTCAGAAACTGATCAGTGGTGAATGAGATTTTACTCACTGCAGCTTTTCCAGAGTGCTCTTTGAATGCATTAGTAATTCAGAGAGGTGCTCCACTCCTGAGTTTCCTAGCTTATTCCCACTCAGATCCAGCTCTCTCAGGTCTGATGGATTTATTCTGAAAGCTGAAGCCAGAGCAGCACAGCCCTCATCTGTAATACTGCAGTTACCCAGCCTGCAGAGAAAGAAAGAGAGAGAGAGAGAGAGAGAGAGAGAGAGAGAGAGAGAGAGAGAGAGAAGTTCCCTTCATATTTCCTTTGACTTTATTTCATTTACATGGTTTACATTTACTTAATTTATATTTGGAGAGAGAGAGAGAGAGAAGTATGCATTTATTTCTCTGTGCGGTGTTCACTCAGTGTTTTAAATCTAAGGGTTTCCCAGCTAAACCCAATGACTGTATATATGTATCGAAACTATATTACTGTACACTGGCTTTGTAACGCTAAGAACTCTGAAGTTGGCCAAACAGAAAAATGGCATATTATTCATGCTTGTGCAGTATATACACATAGCATACACAGAGACTCCCTGTTTTCACAGACAGGTGGTGCAGGGTGTCTTTCTGATGTCTTACCTATATTACTTATGGACATGCCCCCTATTCATAACGGAAATGTGTACAGCAGGCCCGGAGCCACGAGGGGGCATGAGGGGGCATGAGGGGGCAAGGCCCCTTCGAATAGAATACTATGCTCCCCATGTTTTGTGTTTGTGTCCACCACCCATTAGCCCTGCATCAGTGCAAACCAGCCCTGTCCAGTTATTAAAAACATAAAACTCATGGAAGAGAGTTCATGGAAGAGAGTTCATTTAAGTTTAGCTTGGTCTGTTCAGATAGATAGCATTGGCTTAATCAGAGTTAGCAAAGGCTGAGTTTACTGTCGCTAAACAGATTGGCGAAACAATTTCACCAATCCAGACAGAAACGTTGGATAAGGGGATTCGTGCCCCATCAGTCATTTCTTTCACCCCTTGCCTATTTAATTTTGCCACCTTGTGTATGACTGGTGTGACAGAATTTGACATTGTTCATAAACTCAATGGAAGTGCCAAATAATAAGCAATCAAACATGCAAGTTATACTATTCGCATATTATTTTAGTGTGTTTAATGAAGAAATATTTACCTTATATGTAGCTATTGTTTGTAAAATACAGAGCGAAATATTAACAAGGGGTATTAACTTGAAATAGAAATTTTAGTTCGGCCTGACCTCGGTTCATGCATGCACTGTAGCTGTGAGTGGGGCAGTCAGTCATTAGAGGGCATCAGAGACATTGTGGCTTTATTTTCCAACTGCTGTGCCACACACACACACACACACACACACACACACATATATATATATATATATATATATATATATATATATATATATATATGAGTTTAGTTTGAAATTGTTTTCAAACTAAAAGTAATCAACAACTATCTGTGAATGCATTTACATAGACTTTGATATTTAAAAGACAACATACTGCAGCTTCAGCAGTTTGAATTGTGTATTCTCCAACACACCACAGATCTGCTTCACTCCAGAGTTTTCTAGATCATTCTCACTCAGATCCAGCTCTAGCAGGTGTGAAGGATTTGAACAAAGAGCTGACGATAGAGCAGCACAGCCTTTCTCTGTAATACTGCACTTATTCAGCCTGAAACCAGGGAGAGGGGTAGACAGAGAGAGAGACAGCAGAAAAGCTTTGGTTATTGGGTAACTATGCTAACATAAGATCATCCAGTGTTGGCATTCTCCACATGCAAAAACTCAAAATCAGTGGTGAAGCAGTCTTTGGTATTTATGCACCGAATATGCACACATACTAATACGTATTCCAATAAATATTTGTTCCTTTATCACTTAACACAATTTCTCATATTTAATCAGCGTTAATTACTTTATTTACAATTTGTACTTAATTAAGTAATTTGTAATTACTTAATTACAAACACTTTTACTTTGTTTCTACATTTTTGTTATCTGTTAATACCTTTGCCATATATGTATCTATTTTACTTTTTTTTATTTTTCTTGTTTTTAATTATGCACTGTAAAACACCATGAGCTTCAATTTAAATTACTGAGACGTGATATAGAAATGACACTTATTAATATTAACACATTATTTGATTAAAAATCCAGTAATAATCAGTAAATTAAAAATACTAACTTAAGTTAGTGAGTTCTGCAGTGTGAATCCTTTAGTAGATCAGTGATCTTCTTCAATCCTGAATCTCCTTGTATTTTCCCACTCAGATCCAGCTCTCTAAGAAGTAAGGGATTTGTTCCTAGAGCTTCAGTCAGAAAATCACAGACTTCATCTGCAGCAGAACTGCTCAGCAGTCTGTTGATGAAAGAGAGAATATTTTCAATTTTATATTAAGAATAACTATTTCTGACCCATGATGTGCACATACATAACACCTAATCCTACATAATATCCAAACCTCTTCTGTGAAGCATAGATTTAAATTGAATCAACAAATATTTGGATGTGTGATATAGCATTTATATAGCATATACAGCATTCACAGCAATATCTCACAGAGAGAATGCCATGCCACAAGAGCTTTATTGTTAAGTCTGGACATCATTCTAGGTGAGTGCTGTGCAGAGTTTTATTTAAACTGAGGACCATTTTTCTTTCATCAAAGCCATGAAAACCTCATTAACACACAGAGCGAATCAAAAGCCAAACTTGCCAACCATGTAAGGAAATATGGCCAACATTGTAGTAGCTATATAATTGATGTTGTAGTGTGAAAAACATCTTAAATTGCTAATATTTTGAAGTACAAATTACTGCCTATAATTGTTCACCTCAATGTCTTCATTTTACAGTTTGGATCATTCTGTAAATTAGTAAGAAGTTCCACTCCTGTATCTCCAGGATTGTTCCCTCTGAGATCCAGTTCTATCAGGTTTGATGAGCAGTTTGATTCCAGAGCTGAAGCCAGAGCAGCATATCCCTCTGCTGTTACATTGCAGAATGAAAGTCTACAAAAACAGACAATTGTTCACTGATAAACAAAATATGGAAGAAAATTTGTAAAATTTCTCTTGGTGAAGCACTTAATTATAGACAATATTACATGCACATATTTTAACTTTGTTCAATTAATCCCCTATAGCCAGAGCAGTATATCCTTCCCCTCTGATATTATTATCTCTGACACTGGAAGACAAATGATGAGGTTAATTTTATTAATAGTAAACCAAAACAATACCACAATACCACAGCTATTAGACCTTTGTTTTAAGATTTTCTATCAAAGGTTATTTTTTCTTCATTATGTTATCATCTTTGAATATGATGTAGAATACATAAAAGGAATATTCTACACAAACATATGCAACAGTGTATACAAAATCTCCATTTAACCAATTAATTAACCAATTAAGTTTTTAATTTTGAATCTTTAGTATTGTTAAGAAAAAAATCTTGTGGATACTAAGGAATTCCATAGTATCCACTGTACTGTCAGTAAGTTCAGATTATAATTTGTATTGACACCTGTCAGAAAAATCATTCACCTGAGTATTCGTAGCATGCAGTTTGAATTCTTTATTAAATCAGAGATGTGTGTTACTCCAGTTTCTATTTTATTCTCACTCAGATCCAGCTCCATCAAGTGTAAGGGGTTTGATTTCAGAGCTGAGGCCAGAGCACAACAGCCTTCCCCCGTGACTTTACAGTTACTCAGCCTGCAGGGAGATTAAAAATGCAGAATTAGCAGGTCTAGTTTGGATCATTTTAGTTTTAGAATGTAGAAAATTACAGCACAGATGTACATTCTCATATCACATATTTGATAACGTATATCAAAATAATTTAAGCACTATATGGCCAAAATTATATAAAATACGTAAACAGCTAACCATCACAGCATATCCCATATCCCATTTTTCATTCCAAAACCATGAGCAATAATATGGGGCTGCCTGCCTTTGCATCTATAACAGGCTCCAAAAGAGCATCTGTGAGGTCAGGTACTGATGTTGGACGAGAGGGCCTGGCTTGCAATTGAGGTTCCAGGTCATCCCCAAGGTGTTCAGTGGAGTTCAGGTCAGGGCTCTGTGCAGTACACTGGAATTCCTCCTTACCAAACTCATCAAACCATGCCTTAATGGAGGTTACTTTATGTATGGGGCAGCCATGCTGAAAAAGAAATGGGTCTTCCCCAACCTGCTGCCACATAGTTGGAAGCATGTAATTGTGTAAAATGTCTTTGTATCCTGTAGCATTAACATTACCCTTCACTGAAACTAAGGAGTCCAAACCCTGAAAAACAACCTTTAAACCACTCCATCTGACACTTGGCATTGAACATAGTGATCTTAGGCTTGTGTACAGCTGCTCAGCCATGGAAACACATTTTATAAAGCTCCCAATGCACAGTTCTTGTGCTGATGTTGCTTCCAGAGGCAGTTTAGAACTATGTAGTGAATGATGCAACTGAGGATAGGCCATTTTTATGCACTACATGCCTCAGTTCTGCATGTCTCAGAGTCTGCATGGTCCTGACTGAGCTGTTGTTGCTCCTAGAAGGCTTCCATTTTGCAATAATAGCACTTATATTTGGCTTGGGCAGATCTAGCAGGGCAGAAATTTCTTGTTGTGGCATCCTGTAAGAGTGCCATGATTAAAGTCACTGAGCTCTTCAGTACAATCCATTTTCCTGCCAGTTTTTGTCTAAGGAGATTGCATTGAGTGTACTTGCAATACCAGAACTCAATAATAAGAAGGGGTGTCCACATACTTTTGGCCATATAGTGTGTGTGTGTATATAACATAAAACGCATAACCAACTCATTTTCAGATAAATATGTAAGATTACTGTAAAATATTCCACAAAAAATATTGTAAGAAAACTGTATAACATCAAGCAATAAATTAAAATGAATACCTAGAATTCATCACATTTCTAAAAAGATCAAATCTAGGCTGATCTTTTGATACTTTCTAAAAATAGGTAATTATTGTACATTGTAAAGTAATAACTACTTGTTAACATAACTTATTTTTCAAATATGCACAAATCATGTCCTAAGAGAGGTAAGCTTACATCATAATCTCCAATTTACAGTTTGGATTGGTCAGTCCACCAGCTAGATGCTGCATTCCTGAATCATGAAGATTATTGTTGCTTAGGTCCATCTTTCTCACACTGGAGGAGTTCATACTGAGTATGCTGTCTAGAGCTGCACAGCTTTCCATGGTTAGATTACACTTATTGAGCCTAAAAGAAATAAGAAATTCTTTCTGTAGATAACCCAAATTATTTAAAAAAGAACCCAAAAAATGTAAACTTTTATTAGAGACCAATTGACTACTTCAAAATCATTGTGCAAAAACAATAAAAATTACATATGGAAAGAGAGAGAAAAAAACTCTCCAAACCAAAGGCACTCCTTAATATGAAAATGTCTTTATTGTTTTGACATGTCCCAGCTGGACTGTTATAAAATGCCCATGCATAGTGGATAGTGTCTTCTTCAGGGCATGATTATGGGGGTGATAGATTGAAGCTATTACTTCAATGTGAGACATTTTGGATCTGGAAATTGAAAGCTATGGAATACCCAGGTCTTAATGAGGAAATAGACCATTATATACCATTTCTGTGATGATGGTGAGGTTTACTTCAATTGTGTTTTAGTATGTGTGTAAATTTATGTAAAATGCTATTTTTCAATACTGAAAAGTTGTATAGTTTATGCACTTGTCACTTGGAGATTGTGTTGTGTTTTTATGCATGTATGTATATATGTGTGTGTATACATACATACATACATACATACATATATATATATATATATATATATATATATATATATATATATATATATATATATATTTTTTTTTTTTTGCTTTTAAGTGGGTATGTGTTTAAGAGATATCTTCGGATATGTCTAGCCAATTGAACGGATTTTGATTTAGAGGTGGGGTCTAGTTGGTGTACCTTTCACCTGACTGATCATAGGCACCTGTTTTTGTGCCTGACTAATTAACTTGGCCTATATATACACCTTTCTTTTAGCTCATTTGTATTATGCCCCGAAGAAGGCATTAACTGCTACACATATCCATTTTTTCACAGTCCAGCCAGGACATGTCAATACAATATAGACATTTGAATTTAAGGAGTGCCTTAGTTTGGAGAGGTTTTGTTCTTTCTTTTTTATTTCTCTCTCTTTGTCCACAACTTGGGTATTACTAACCTAAGCTCCTTTATTTTACAGCGTGAATCTTCCAATAAAGCACACAGCTGCTGTACTTCTGAATCTCCTCGTATTTTCTCACTCAGATCCAGCTCTCTCTGCAGTAAGGGGTTTACTCCAAGAACTTTATGTCATAGAATCACAGGCTTCTTCTGCAGCAAAAGTCTTCAGAAGCCTGCAAAGAAAGAAAATGTCACACATTATGATCACTTTCACTGTATGTGAATTATGGAATAATGCTGATAGTACCAAATCACCACTGATTGTGAAAAGGCTTGAAACAGCCTGGTTTTATTTGGGCAGAGGTATCAGTCAAAACTAGCATTCTTTATTTACTGATAGCAATTATGCTTGCTTAAAAATGCAGTGCCGACTTCCAGTTAAGAATGCGCTCTGAGCAGATGTGTGTTGGCACTGCTCCCATAGCTACACACTAATGTACTTCATATTTTTAGCGACAACAGAGGTATTATCTTATTGAAAATTACCTGACGCTTTTATTATTTGGATTAGGGTTAGTCTGATGTCACACAATTTGAGAGAGAGAAGCCTATTCAAAACTGCATGCACCACTGCTCGCTCACAACCAACTCTAGAGCAGTCACTAATAGCGGGGACTAACTCAGGGAGACATGATAAGGACTCAATTGGCTCTCGAGTCCACGCAGCGGGCAGCCCCTCGCACGACACAGTGGTGCCTCTAGAGAGGCCTACCTCACTGGCAGCTAAAATCATGGCTGACGTGAGCGATGCTCCCCTTCAAAACTTGAAAAGTTCTTTGCTTTTAGAGAAAACTGTAGCTCTCTCTGCTCTACAGTCCATTGTCGACACTTTGGACTCAATTAAACAAACACTCAAATCTCATTCGGGGAGCATCAAGGCCCTGGAAGCCTCTGCTTCAGGTCACAGCAATAGGATTGCTCAACTGGAAAATCAGTGCAGAAAACTCAGCAGTGCTTGATAAGCTGGATGACCTCAAGAACCTCTCCTGTCGCTCAAATTTGAGAGCAATCGAAATCCCAAAGAAGATGGAGGGCGCAGATCCAACAAACTTCATGACGGAGCTGGTGTTAGAGGGCTTCAGCTCAGACCACTTCTGGCATCGTGCCATCCTGGAAAAGGCACACTGGCTTGGTCGATCAGTTGCGGTGGGGGGCACAGACTCTAAGAAGTTGAGGCTTTTTCACTCATTCCAGAATAAGGTGAGTGTGAGTTTTCAAGGTCACAACATCAGATTTTTCCATGAGTACAGCGCAGACCTCTCTCGGCGACAGGCTGCCTTCCACCCGGAGGAAGGCCACAGTATACAAAGAAGGGGTCCGGTTCAGTGTGCTCTACCCTGCTTGACTAGGTGTTGTTTCCAAAGATGGATTCAAGGTTTTGAAACTCCAGAGTCGGCCCAGGCCTTTCTGAAAGATCACTACAATCGCTGATCTACTCTTCTGCCTTGTGAGGTAAAGTAGCTTTATGCTGCTTAATACCAATGACTTGGTCCTGTTTCCACATTTCACGTTCTGTTAACCAGTAAGAGTTCACTTACATTTAGCTACAGTAAAAGTTCTCTTAGCGCACAAGCTGCAGTGCATATATGAATAAGGTCGATTTTTTTTTCAATTATTGTTATTTTTTATGCGAATTATGCACATATAGAATCTCTTATGTTATGTAAGCAGTTATTACTTTCACCGTGTGTCTTTTTGCTTACATATTCTCTGTATATAGTAATTAGGCTTGGCCTTTCTGATAACTCAGTACCTAAGGACAAATAGTAAATGCACAAATACAAATGTTAACACACATATAAATGTTAGTTTCTGCAGTTAGTAAATATGTGTGGATGCTTGACCAAGACTAGATCTCAGGGGTAACATTCTTTTTTTTCACTTCCTGTTGTTGCTGGGTACATTTTCCCATTGTATAGGAATATGTGTTGGCATCTGGGGGGGTGGTGGTGTATTTAAAAAAGTAAATGTGCTTGATGTGTTTTAGGTCAGTCTGTATAAAGTATGTTCAAAGTGGGTTTGACTGTTTAGAGGGATTTTTGTGTTCTTTCATTGGGTTGTGGTGCAGTTTTTTTGGGTCTGAATTGAAGTGGACCCTATTGCTTTTGCTCTGTTGTTAGCAAGACGAATAGTTCTCATCAGTTGGAAGCCTCACTCTCCTCCCTTTTTGCACCCTCCTCTTCTTTTTGCACCTCGAGAAGATCAAGTTTAGTTTGAGGGGTTGCGTGGACAACTTTTATAGGTGCTGGTCACCTTTCATCACCTTTTTCAGGTCCCTCCTGCAGCTCCCTGAGGAGGACTTGGGTAATTCCCCTTCTTGAACTCCCTATATATTGTTATATGAAGTGAGCATTTAAAGAAAGTAGTTAAACAATTTCTTACTTAAGTTGTTCCAGTTTACAGTTTGGACTGTTCTGTAAATCATTAAGCATCTTCACTCCTGTATCTCCAGGATCATTCCCTCTGAGATCCAGCTCTATCAAGCATGATGAGGGGTTTGATTTTAGAGCTGAAGCCAGAGCAGCATATCCTTCCTCTGTTATACCGCAGAATGAAAGTCTACACAAAAGAAAAGCTTGTAGATGTTAAAAAAGACAGAAATATTTAATATGCAAACATTCATATCTGACTTGGTTCAGTGTTAGTTACTCCCCAATGTAGAGCAAAGACTGGTAGATCCGTGAGCTTCTTCACATCTATATGCAATCACATGGCAGTAACAAAATTTACAAAGTAACACATTTCTGGATACTATGGTTCATTACAAATGCGGTGATGTATTAGGATGGTCCTTCTTATATAAAGCGGAACAACTAGAACTCACCCCAGTCTCTGCAGTTTACAATGCTGATTGTTCAGTAGAGAACAGATCTGCTTCACTCCCGAGTTTCCTAGTTTATTCTCACTCAGATCCAGCTCTATCAGGCGTGAAGGATTTGAACAAAGAGTTGATGATAGAGAAGCACAGCCATTGTCTGTAATAATGTTCTTATTCAGCCTGAAAATAGAAAGGAATTGTGTAGAAAAAAATCATTTTTAAAATGTCACTCCTAAAACGAAAATTTGTTTTTAAATGAGCTCTTTTAATGATGAACTTTTATCATACTCTTGCATAACTTAACAATTTCCCTTAACTGCTCTGAGAACTGTATTCATTTTTTGTTATAATCTTATAAAGTATTATGAAAAAAGCATGCAGACATTAAATGCATTTGCACAATTGAAATGATAAAATTCAAATGGACAACATAAAGTTATTGTTTAAGATCAATTAAAAGAAGTAAAACTGATGTACACTACACACTTTAGTTTGTGAGTTCTGCAATGTGAGTCTTTCAGTAGATCATTGATCTTCCTTAGTTCTGAATCTCCTTGTATTTTCCCACTCAGATCCAGCTCTTTCAGTAGTAAAGGGTTTATTCCTAGAACTTTAGTCAGAGAATCACAGACTTCTTCTGCAGTCGGACTGTTCAACAACCTGCAGAAAAGGTTAAAAGTCACTCATTTTACTAACAATTATCACTAACTGTTTTTTTATGATTTACTGCCAACTGTCTAGGCAAATACAAGCTTCAGTGAAATATCAGACTTTGGATAATGTGGTTGGTTGAAAAAGACTTTTCCAAAACACTGAGGGCCTAATGTACTTAGCCTTTTGTGCCAGTTTCAGACACGATTCAGATGCACTTTTGTTATGTACAAAACTGGTGCACAAGCCTAAACATGCAATTTTTGGGCCAAACACAAGGGGAAATACAGAATTTGATTCTTTCTCATGCATATTCATTCATGGGAGGGCCACACAAAAATGTGTGATGTTCAAACTGCATCTAATTACATATTCTGCTTAGTTTACTAAAATTTTAGCAACATGCAGCGGACATTTTTGAGCTGTTAAATCAGAGTAACATTTGCATTGGAGTCTTTAAAAAGGTATTACTAAGAGCAGACACAGCTTAGACAGACACAAAATTCTCACACATTCTGAAAAATAATTTACCAATAAAATAACATTACTTATGCTCTCAGGATCAGGTGATTGTTTCTCTAAAGCGATTGGTGAAGATGCCCCCTCGCAGTTCTTAAATATGATGTTTGTTTTGTTTGGGAACTAAAGGAGGAAACACCTTGTAAATTACGGAGATCCGAATAGCATTTTGGTTTTTGGAATTTCCAAAAAATGTGGATTTACAAGTGGGTATATGGACTGTTCTTATTGTTTATTAGTCATCTCGCTCTCTGTCATGTACTAAAGAAATATTACATATAGTCTGTGAGCTAGGCCATGCTTTTATTATCATTTATTAATGGAGATTTTTTTCTACAGAAACTAAATTGAAGGGTCTAATTGCTGATGTAAAGCTATGAATATGCTTTTTTTTGATGTGTTCTGAGTATTACTTGAAAGGATTCAAAAAAGTGGGAGAAAAGTGTCAAAATTCTTGAAACAGCACCCAGATGTACCCATGTTGTAAGTGCTTACGCAGTTCATGTTTTGTATTTTGTCATAGCTGGAGTAGAGTTACATCATTGTAGAATATCTCGGTAGTGAAGAACTAAATTTACTAAAACAACTCACTCTTCATGGCCCAATGTTCAGTTTCGAGTTGTTGATCACTAAATTATTTCATAGCACCTGGTTTGGTAGGCACTGAATTAAAACATATATTACTAATATTTTGGACAGAGTGATTTTATTACATAAAAGCCAATACTAGGTGTTCTCTACAACAAATGACTATATATACTAAAAATGCTTTAATTTGAATGTGAGTTTAAAACGTACAAGTTTAAAGTAGCCATATTTTCTAATATATCTACCTCAGTGTCTTCAGTTTACAGTTTGGATCCTCAAGTAGATCAGTGAGCTTCTTCACTCCTGTATCTCCAGGATCGTTCCCTCTGAGATCCAGCGCTATCAGGTGTGATGAGTTTGATTTCAGAGCTGAAGCCAGAGCAGTATATCCTTCCTCTGTTATACTGCAGAATGAAAGTCTATACATATATCAAAATTTTACATTAATAATAATCATGGTAGTCCTCAATACAAGAAGGCCTCTCCATCACTTGACCAACCTGTATTTCCCATCACTGAAGGTAGTGCTTATATTATTTTATGTTCTTTAATGTATGTTTAAGGGTGCAGCTCTACTCTACAGCATCTTTCAAACAAAAAACTCAATAGCTAAGGCGTAATAACTAATACTATATTATATATATATATATATATATATATATATATATATATATATATAACTAAAATATCTATATATATATCAAAACTAATCAGATGTCCAATAGTAAGTGTCAGAATAAACTTTCAGCCTGTGCTGATAATGAGCATAGTAATGGAAATGACCTCACTCTAGTTTTTGTAGCACAAATTTAGGATTCTCCAACATGACGCATATCTTATTCACTCCAGAGTTTCCTAGTTTACTCTCACTCAGATCCAGCTCTATCAGGTGTGAAGGATTTGAAGAAAGTGCAGCTGATAGAGCAGCACAGCCTTCCTTTGTAATACTGCTCTTATTTAGCCTGATAACAGAGAGGAATAGTGGAGAAAAGATTAGTAACATCAATTACAATTGAGTAACACAAGAAAAAGTGGAAATTTGCATGAATGCTATCACTGACAAAGATAGTCTTCTATAACAATTTATGTAATTATGATTTTCTAGCAACAGTACTCCAAAAACAATTTTGATATTTGTGTGTTGATTAAAAAGAAAGTAGGTTTATATATTTATATAAAATGTGGAATGTTGAAAACATTCTAGATGCATATTAAAACTAACACAAATAATAAGTCACACTACACACTTAAGTGTATGAGCTTTGCAATGTGAATCCTCTAGTAGATCAGAGATCTTCTTCATTTCTGAATCCCCTTGTATTTTCCCACTCAGATCCAGCTCTCTCAGCAGTAAGGGGTTTATTCCTAGAGCTTTAGTCAGAGAGGTACATGCTTCCTCTGCAGCAGGACTGCTCAAAAGCCTGCAGGGAGAGAGAAAAATATTCTTTCAAAACCATGCAATGTTATGCGACATAAAATGTACCCATACATTTTAAAAATAATTTTTAAGGTATTGTAAAGTACAATTTTCTTACTTAATTATCTTCAGTTTACAGTTTGGATCATCCAGTAGATCAATGAGTTTCTTCACTCCTATATCTCCTGGATCATTCCCTCTGAGATCTAACTCTATCAGGTGTGATGAGGAGTTTGATTTCAGAGCTGAAGCCAAAACAGAATATCCTTCCTCTGTGACACTGCAGAAAGAAAGACTGGAAAGAAAACATATGATAGCAGTATTATAAAGACACGATAAAGGTTTGCTGTTTTTAAATGGCATGTATTTGATTTGTGAAACTAACATTGAGAATATTTAGTATTTGTTACCTTTTTTTAGTGTGTAACAACAAGAACTCACCCCAGTTTCTGCAGTTTACAGCACTGATTGTTCAAAAGAGAAAAGATCTGCTTCACTCCAGAGTTTTCTAGTTTATTCTCACTCAGATCCAGTTCTATCAGGTGTGAAGGATTTAAACAAAGAGCTGATGATAGAGCAGCACAGCCCTCCTCTGTAACACTGCTCTTATTCAGCCTGTAGACAGATACCGATGGAAAATACATTACATGCAATCATTATAGTAAGACAAAAGGAAGCAATGTTATGTAACTTGCAATTGATAAATAACCATTGCATAATAGTGAGTTCATTTGTATATATATATATATATATATATATATATTTTTAAACAGTCTATATATAATTTAAAGTCTAGTGTATTAAACTGCATACTTAAGTTTCTGAGTTCTGCAGTGCGAATCCTCCAGTAGATCAGAGAGCTTCTTCATTTCTGAATCTCCTTGTATTTTCCCTTTCAGATCCAGCTCTCTCAGCAGTAAGGGGTTTACTCCTAGAACTTCAATCAAAGAAGAACAGGCTTCCTCTGCAGCAGGAGTCTTCAGAAGCCTTTAAGGAGAGAGAAAAAGTCTTGCTTCATTCCCAACAAACATTAATGCTTTCGGCTATCAGTTACTTTAAAATGCTGCACTAAATCCATTTTGTTAATGGATTTAGTGCAGTATCTCAACAAACTCTGACCTTAGATTTCATACAGTTGACCCATTTTAACCATAATTTTACAAATTTTGACATATTCAGTCTAATAGAAAAATATTTTTTTTTCCATTACATATATTTCACTGACCAAATTTATCCTGTCATCCATTGTGTGTGTTGGGGGTGGGGGGTCACAGGGAAATTCTAAACTAAATATATTTTTCAGTACTTTATGCAACCCAAAAATGTCTTAATGTTCCCATTCCCCAAATAATGCCAGTGGCCAGTCTCACGCTCCCCACACATCCTCCAACATCCTTGATTTTCGGTAGGTTTCCACTTTTTTCATGTATTCTGTCAAACGTTCTTTCTTTACCATTAAGGTTTTGTACATTTTAGATATGATTCCTTTGTGGGGCTGAGACTGATTAGGTCTAATAACCAAATTCAATATTCAATATATAATGTATTACCTTTAATTATTTTGCCAAAGTTATGTTGTGTTGAAGATAATGCTAGAAGTCCTGATTTTCAGGGTTATATATTTCTTTTAGAGATAAGCTGTTATACCCTTTGTCAGCCAAATATTGAACCAACTATCCAGCTTATTTGGTCTGAATTCAGAGTCATAGGCACACCATCTAATTTCTTTCAACATTTCACTTAAATTGTATTCTTTTACTACTTTAGTCCAAATTTTTAGTTAGGTTTTTATAGGAGGATTCTCTATGATGTCTACTCTTTTAACTTAATCACTATTTCCTATTACTGCCTGGATAGGGGGCTCTTTATCAATGATAATTCTCTATCCATCCATCTTGCTTGATAAATGTGGTTACAAGAAGAATTAAGCATCTTGTCTGAGCTGCAAGTTAAGCCTAAGAAAAAGAATCAAGCTCCAGCTTTGAATATCAGTTTTAATTTTAGCAATAAGAGGTCTAAAACTAATTGCTGACAATTTGGAAAAATCTTTTGGTAGATTAATTGCTAAATATTTTAATGAGCTGTAATTATGTAAATGTCTTATCCTAAGCCTAAGCTAAAAAAAGCTGGATGTGTAGGAGCCAAAATGGTTATTTAGGTTTGCGTGTGTCTTATACTCCCTTTTTGTTTGAGTTAACCCCATCTAGCTGGACTGAATGGGCCACTGGCAGATAAGGGCAGACTGCTATGGGCACTGCTCCTACTCTGTTTCAAATAATTTGTTGTATTCTTTTATCATTTGAAATGAATAGTGCTTTAATTTGTGGAAAACATCTTTCGGTGGACTTAATTGGGATGTGGAGAGTCAGACATTTTGCTCACCCCCATAGTGGTCATCAGTAGGACAGGAAATAACCATTACATAAAACGACAGGACAGCTTCTTGATGTCAGAAGGGGGACATTATTAATTGGAACTGTTTGTTGGTGTCAAAAATCAACAAAACATGGAATTTGACCAGGAGCATGCAAAATTTTGTATACGTCTGTATCCACAAAAACATCCATTACATTGTCTTCTCTGGGCCAAAGCTCATTTAAAATGGACTGAGACAAATTTGAAAAATGTTTTGGGTTCAATAAAAATCTGTGGCAAATCAAAGTTTGAAACTCTTTTTGGAAACCACAGAAGCTTTGTCTTGTAGACTCAAGAGGAGAGGGACAATCCAGCTTGTTATCAGCGCACAGTTCAATAGCATCTCTGATGGTCTGTGGTTGCATTAGTGCCTATGGCGTGGGCAGCTTACACATCTGGAAAGGCTCTATCAATACTGAACTGTATATAGAGGTTTTAGAACAACACATGCTCCCATCCAGACAGCATCTCTTTCAGGGAAGGTCTTGCATATTTCAGCAAGACGATGCTAAACCACATACTGCATACATCACAACAGCATGGCTTCGCAGAAGAAGAGTCCAGGTGAACATTTGGCACATCATGAAATGAAAAATCCAGCAAAGAAGACCCAGAGCTGTTGAGCAGCTAGAATCCTACATCAGACAGGAATGAGACAACATTCCTCTACCAATACTCCAGCAAATGGATATCTCACTTCCCAGACGTTTACAGACTGCTGTTAAAAAAAGATTGGATGCTAGATAATGGCAGACATTGCCCTGTCTCAACTTTTTTACGATGCGTTGTTACCATGTTCTAAATGAGTTAATATTTTTCATGAAATAGTAAAATGTCTTACTTTGAAAATCTGATACACATTGTATGTTCTATTATGAATAAAATATGGGTCTATGAGATTTGCAAATCATTGCATTGTTTTTTATTTACGTTTATATAAATTTTACACAGCGTCCCAACTTTTTTGGAATTGGGGTTGTCCATAGCAACACAAAAATAATAAGTCAGAAAAAAAAGAAAAAACATTTATTGATCTTTGATTATTTTAAAATAATAAATAGTTATTTTGAGAAAATAAGACATTATTTCCACATAATACATCAGAAATGTAAAAAAAAACAACACATTTCCAGGTGGTGGGATGAGCAAAACATGAGTTCTTTGCCAAATTCATTTAATTTTGCTGTAAAATGTATAGTTCCAGGCCTGAAATATAATCAGTTGAGCTGTGATTGAAGCTGCTGTAAAATACTCGATATATGTACACCTATGACTGCCTCACAACAATGGAATTCTGTATTACTGAGCCACATAATGAAAAATCCTTGTGCTGCTAATGGAATCATTTCTGGCTGTAATGCTGCTCACATGGACCACTGAGAGTACTGATAAAGTAAGAACCCAGTTTTATGTAAATTGAGTGGCTGAAAGCTTAATTTTCCTAAATAGAACAAGGCTAATCAGCTAAACAACTCCATTATTAGCACAGGCTTTGAATTAAAGTACTTACTATATGATTCACTGTAAGGGAAGTCATTTGTATGTCTTATCAGCATCATATGTCTGTGTTTTAGTGCCTTAAATGGCATCAAACCCTGGCCAAATTTCAACAGGCTTCTCCTTCCTATATAGTGCGCTGTGAAAGTTTTTAAATTCTCTAGCTTCTACAAAACAGTGCACTATTTGTACAGTAGTACACGCATGGCTGAATGCCAAATATCAAATTTTTAGACTCATCTGTAGGTAATGTGCCAACCAGTAAGTGTCAGTACTGCTGGAAATGATCAAAGCAAGTTTCCGTTCAAAAAAGGAGAAGGGGCATGTCTAGTATCACATGTCCCCAGGTATTTAAAAACCTCTCCATTCACTTCTTCTCTCTTTCCCTCATGAAAGGGGTAGACCGCTAAGAGGGAACCCCTCCTCCGTTTGGCCTCTCTGCATTGTGTAATGAGATGGGTAATGAGATAAAAAACAAAGGAATCAACAACCAAAAGGCCTAGTTTAACTACTTCAAGTTAATTTAAGTAAGTAGACCACGAGCAGATAATCACTGTTCAGGAATACTCTGTCAAGCTTGTGAAAGGCAGTCAGTGGCCTTGTGAAGCAATCAAGTCCTTCATTTGAAAGAGCAGACAAGAACTTTATCCTGGATCAACAACCAGAGGATTTGACAAATTCCCAGCAACCTGGATGATGTTGATGTTCATCTTTCGAGGAACAAAAATGTGAAAATCCCCTCCAGATTCCGCATAGGAATTCCATTAGGAAGTCATTTGGATATCTGGAAACTATTCATCATGTGAGACTGAACTCTTAATATCTGGGCACAGCATAGTTAAAGAACACTCAAAGTCTTTAGTGTTTAATTAATTTTGCATTTATGGTTTTGGTTTTAACCAGTTTTGTTTAGATTATTTAAATTCAGATATTTATGCATGCAGTGAATTAGATCTCTTTGCATATGATCTCCTTTCACTGACATGCCATCATAATATCTCAGCATTATCTCTTATTTATGAAGCTAAAAGCACTGTTGTTAGACTGAGTCATCTTTCAGTGTGTCACGTTTGAAAATCAGTCCTCATTGTAGTGTGGACAAATTGAGAACAATGGGTGAGCTGATCTTATTGACATAGTGAATCATCCACAAATTCCATGTTTCACCATTCAAAAACTATTTTTGTCTCCATTCAGAGAGCAAGTGACATTCCTTATCCTCTTATGTAATCATGCCCGTGCTTCCTCTCTCTTCCTCTTTCATTTCTGTCACAGTGTACACAAACCACAGCATGCAAGAATAACTAAGTAAGGTAGCTTTAAATAAACCAAGGAGCCAAAGAGTTTCAGTATGAGCAATTAACAGGGAATTCCAGCAATTTATCAACATTTCTGCAAGACGAAATTGTTAAAATATGAACAAAGTCATTATGAGTGGTTTGATGTAAAATGTGCCATTTTAGAGAAACTTACCAAGTCAGAATCATTCTGAACAGTGATGATAGGAACCAGACATCCGAAGAGTTTAATGCCGCTAAAAGCTACACCATAGGTCATTACAAAAAATGGTTACACATAAACTAACTGATGTCTGAGATATTGTTTTACAATAATTTTGATATCTGATTTGATATCCAAAATGATTATAAAGTGTAATTAAAAGGAAAGGTGATGTAATACAGTGACAAACATTTGTTTATATTTACAAACTAAGTTGGCAAGTGAATACACTGGAAATCTTTGTACTTTCAGTTCAATAAATATTCAAGACAATTGACAAATCACAGATTCTTGATTTTACTGCATTTTACAAAATGTCCCAACTTTTCTGGAAATTGTGTTTGTTTTTTACTGCGTAATGCATTGTTGGTGAGTATGCAATTCATACTATGTACAGAATTACATTTCTAGTGTTATTGTTGGTGATAAAATAAAAAGTAGAAATTTCTTACTTAAGTGTGTTCAGTTTACATCTTGGATCCTCTACTCTATCGGTGATCAGCTTCACTCCTGTATCTCCAGGATCGTTCCCACGGAGATCCAGCTCTATAAGGTGTGATGAACAGTTTGTTTTCAGAGCTGAAGCCAGAGCAGTATATCCTTCCTCTGTTATACTGCAGAGTGAAAGACTGGATAGAAGACATTTGTTCATTAGTATTAAAAAGAAAAAACATTTTTAAAATATCTCTGAAAATCTGTTTAGTGTTAGTCGGTCAATATAGAGGTATGCCTCTCCCATCACGTAGCAGTAGTAATGAGCTCACATATTAAGATTTTTTTTACATTTACTGAATGTTTAACAATTACCAATTACCTCAGTTTCTGCAGTTTACAGCAATGATTATTCAGTAGAGAACAGATCTGCTTCACTCCAGAGTTTTCTAGTTTATTCTCACTCAGATCCAGCTCTATCAGGTGTGATGGATTTGAACAAAGAACTGAAGATAGAGCAGCACAGCCTTCATCTGTAATACTGCTCTTATTCAGCCTGCAGTCAGAGAAACATTTAAGAAACCACATTCAAAACTATTACTAAAGTGAAAATTATTTATAAAGTCATCAGTCTGTCTAATGTTTATCCTCTGCAAATATCTTGTGAAAACAAAAACAGAACAAAAAATGTACATTCAATATGATTACAATAGTGCAAAAGGTTTTTATGAAACAACCCATAAGTGACAAAATAACAACAGATGATATTAAGTTTACTTAGAATTTAAATTATAATGTAAAATCCAAATGCAGTAAATTACACACTTCAGTTTCTGAAATCTGCAGTGTGAATCCTCCAGTAGATCAGAGAACCTCTTCAGTTCTGAATGTTCTTGTATTTTCCCACTCAGATCCAGCTCCCTTAGCAGTAAGGGGTTTATTCCTAGAATGTCAGTCAGAAAATCACAGGCTTCTTCTGCAGCAGCACTTTTCAAAAACCTGCAGAGAGACAGAAAAAGATGAATCAAGATGGACTTCAGTACTGCACTTTCATATTCAATCTGAAATTCCTCATTCCTGTCTGTGACTGCATGTGGGTACAATGCAAGGTGTGGTGAATGTCAGTGGCAGTGGGTGCATTCTGACACAAGAGAAGCATAGGGGGCGACACTCACTTTACTACCAAGTATACGGTGACAAACAGTGCTAGACTGGATAATCAGGAGACTTGACAATTTGGGCCGGTTACCATGACATAATGTTTAAGCTCAGATGAACTGTAAATGCTACATCCAAGTGTACATCTGTAGTTATCAGGGATAAAACAGCGGCACCCACTTCACAAGTGGTACAGCCCCGGTTTGTTGATTGTATCATTCACAACATGTACAGTCACAAGTATGTAGCCGCTGCATTGTTTAAAGTGGAATGGAAATTTGAATAAGCAACTAACATCAACCTTGAGAGAACAGCATATAAAAGACAGCACCATGGTGTGAATCTGTTACTGACTGACACAACAGGCACTGACCTTAACTTACTTAGCTTGCATTATTTTATAATGATGGTCATGATTGTGTCACATTTAAGATAAAAGCTTTTGTTAGTTTTACAACCATCTAGCCACCTTGGTTATCTCAGTGTAGCATGTAAAAAATAAAAGTAAGAAATGAAAATGAATATGCAAAGTTTTTAGCAAAGGTTCTATTTTTTGTCTTTTGAAGTTAATCCACTAATTTCCAGTAGTATAGTTTAAGGCAGGCCGGCTTCACAAGTTGCAGTGAATAGGCAGTTAGTCAAAATTACGAATAAATAATGTTACAACCCCGATATTTCCCACAATATCTACCTCAGTGTCTTCAGTTTACAGTTTGGATCCTCTAGTAAATCACTGAGCATCTTCACTCCTTCATCTCCAGGATCATTTCCTCTGAGATCCAGCTCTATCAGGTGTGATGAGGTGTTTGATTTCAGAGCAGAAGCCAGAGCAGCATATCCTTCCTCAGTTATACAGCAGAATGAAAGACTAGACAGAAGACATTTGTTCTTTGGTATTAGTAAAGACAAAAAGAAATTATGCGTTTAAACGCCTCCTAATACAATACACAAAATCTGACTGAACAATAAAAAATATGTTTGGGTTGTGTGTAAAACAATCTGTAACATTTTGTAAACGAGTACAAAAGGGGATTCAGGGGATCAGGGGATCAACAGACAAGGTTGGCAATACTTTGCCATGTGTGTAATGAACAGACAAGTTTATATGGCAGATAGGAAATGAACATAAGGTGCAAACAGTTCAATAATGCCTGTCAGCAAGTTATCATTGCATATATTGCATTTGGCATCAGTAGTTAAGCTGCCATACACTTTCTGAGGATTTTGCAAGCAATAAAATGAACATCGTCTTTAAGTAAAGGTCATAATTAAATTTTTCTTGTATCATTTTTATTTACACTTTTAGGTATTACTCAGGTCAGTTTGAGGTACAAACTCAAAAGTATAAGGTAATTATGTTGAAAAACTGTAATGCTGTCTTCCCCTCTTGTCTGTTCTTGTTCTGCCTGTTCCATATCTGTTCTCTTTGCTCTTCTGCTTTTTTTGTTCTTGTGTGTTTATGTGGCCATCTCTGCACTTGGCTCCTCCCCTGTCCATGTTTGCTTGTAGCTGTGCCCTCTTATTAAACTCAGTCTAGCTTTGCCTGTCATATGCTTTTTTGTTTTGTTTTTTCTTTCTCCTTCATCCTCTGTCCTTGTGTCGTGCACACCACCTGGTTTCTGTTTTCAACCTCTCCAATTAATGATTTGTTCCAGCTGTTCCTTGTTTCTGTGAGACTTTATATTTACTTTAATTTCTTTGTGTCCTCACTGTTCACAGTGTTTGTATTAGTCATAATGTTAGCATGTTAACAGTTATTTCTGTTTTTGCATTGTTGGTCATTTGGTTATCTTTTGTTTTTCTTCAGTGAATTCTACAGATTTTTAGGCCTTTTATGCCTTGATGGACATTGTTATTCATCACACTAATTCTTCTACAAAATGTATTTCAGTAAAAACACCTACATGTACATTAACATGATAGTAAGTTCAAAGACTGTCTAAATTACACTGAAAGGTTCTAGGTACTAACTGGGTAAGTGCATGGCAAAAACTCCAAAATGCTTTGTATTTTTTGGGCAACAAGAGAAATTACATGGTAATTACTCAGAAAGTCTAATTAAATAACAGGGAAATTCTTAACAGGTTCTAGTAATTATGGTGAAAAAGGACATACTTCAATACCTCATATTGGGTAATTATTTGGAGTAGAAAGGTGGAGTAACAAAGTTTTGTTGATATTTTCAAAGATATTCCAGATAATTGCTCTTTACATCTCCATAATCATCAAATATTTCAAAGTATTGAAACACTGAAACATTCCTCAGACAGATGCCTGCCTACAGAAAGTTCTGCTAGAACAATTGTATCTTAATTCAAGTATGTCCGTGGGTAAGACTACAAATACCATTATAAAAATCAATTGGAAGTCTAATAATAAAAACCAAGATTGGTTTTCAGCTGATTCTAATGTTGTGCTGGTTATTTTAAATCATTTCACATTGTTTTCTGTAGTCCCTTTTCAACAATTTTCAACACAGCACAAAGCTGCTTCATTTCAGAGCTTCCTAGTGTATTCTTGAATAAATTAGGTTTTAGCCTGTTCTGATCCTGCACTTATTAAAAACTTTCATTTTAAATCTACTCACTTCAGTTTCTGTAGTTTAGAGCAGGTCCTCAATACATCACAGACCTTCTTCACTCCAGAGTTTCCAAGTTCATTCTCACTCAGATCCAGCTCTATCAGGTGTGAAGGATTTAAACAAAGAGCTGATGATAGAGCAGCACAGCCTTCCTCTGTGATACTGTTATTCCTCAGCCTGCAAACAGAAATTATATTTTATTGAGAAATTTCAGTGACATATGAGCACAACAGATGCAACTTTTTTGGTCCATTATCCTCTAAAAATGTAGTATTATTTATCTTGTTCATCTTATACAGTGTGAATAAAAAGGATCAATATAAATATACATTCTCAATAACATTATTTTCAATTATTTTTTGCATTTTTTAAATTATGTTTGTAAATTGATTTACTTAAAAATAACAATACTGGGAACAAAATCACCCTACATACTTAAGTTTCTGAGTTCTGCAGTGTAAATCCTCCAGTAGATCAGAGATCTTCTTTATTTCTGAATCTCCTTGTATTTTCCCACTCAGATCCAGCTCTCTCAGCAGTAGGGGGTTTATTCCTAGAACTTCAGTCAGAGAATTACAGGCTTCCTCCGCAGTAGCACTTTCCAAAAACCTGCAGAGCGACAGAAAAAGATGAGTCAAGATGGACTTCAGTACTGCGCTTTCATATTCAATCTGAAATTCCTCATTCCTCTCTGTGACTGCAAGTGGGTACAATGCAAGGTGTGGTGAATGTCAGTGGCAGTGGGTGCCGTTTCTGACACAGGAGAAGCACAGGGTGCGACAATCTAATGGCAAAAAAATCGAATACTTCCTAATGTATCTTTCAAAAGGTTGGAATCACTTGTCATATAAAGTAAATATTATTTTATATTGAAAAATGAGATTATGGAATGACCATTAGTTTAATGTAATTATGTGAAATTATATACTTTGAATTTTGTTTCTGTCTTAAGATTTTACCACTGCTTTTGACACACAAAGGATTTTGGATATTTATTAGAGTTTCATTCTCAACGTTCTACAAATTTTCCAGTCTACATCTCTGCTCATCATCACGGACACAAGTAACATTGGTTTTCTTCTTTTACCCTGCTAATCATAAAAACCTGTGAAAATGTTCAGGCCTAGCATATAAGAGCATATAGTAATGCATTTTATGCATCTATCTGCATCAAACTGGTTTAGATTACTAAAAAATACTGATTCCAAACTTTTCAAAGGGAATGGAAAAAGACCATATTATCCTGTTGTATCAAGTCAGCAATGACAACGAAAAATTTCAAACTACACTCCTGCAAGTATCCCTGCCTTAAACACAGGCTCTAGACTTACTGATATCCAATCAATCTGGAAAAAAATCTCAAACCATAGGTTTTCCATAGAAAAACTAGCCATTGTGGTCCCTCAAGAGACTTACAACACACAGTACTTTAAATACCTTAGTAATGAAACTAAAAAAAATAATGAAACTAAGCAGCATCTAGTGGTATTTTGGTTAAAATCCACTGCAGGCGCACTTAAACCATTCTCAAAATCAATTTCTCTCTAGAAACTGTTACCTTTAAAGATGGACTCTAGATTGCTGTTTTTAGACCATTGTTGAAGCAGGATAATTTGGACCCTTCATTGTTCTTTAATAATTGTAATGTAACTTCTTAAACGAACTTACTTAAAAGGTAATATTAAAGGAAAGGTTTTTCTTCTAAATAATGACATGACATTTTTGAAATGTCTGGACAGAAACTGGACAGAAATTGCCCTACTAAGAGTACTTAATAATCTGAGACTCTTTTTTGAATATACTGTGCAGAACTTTAATGTAATTGTTTGTTTTTGTTTTTTTTTACATGAAACAATGTCTAGTATAGGCTGGTGTACTGTATTAAAGGCAGCAGAAAGCTTGAGTAGAATAAAGCATATGTTGATATGTACAATGACACAATTCTGGTTGCTTAAAAAAAGGCGATTTAAAAGGGTATGCTAACCTGGTAGCTCACATTAGCATATGTGTTTAGCAATTCTTTCTGACCAGTTAGTAGTCTGTAGCGTTTTTACATCACCTTTTTCAGGTGGTACCCAAAATAGTACCTGGTACAAGATACCAGATTTGCCTAGTGGAAAACCAAAAAAGGTGAGTAGAGTCCAATTGAATAGGTACCACACAGTGGAAAAGTGGCTTTTAATATTATAGACCACCATATAATACACATTGTTTAACGTAAACAATGAAAAGTAAATCATTACATTAAAGTTATTCACAGCATATTATAAAAAGACACATATATTTGGTAAAAATTGTTTGATAATAACAATAAAAATAATAATGCATGTAAAAAATAATTTTGTTAATGACAAATTTATGACGAAAACGTACTTGTCAAATGCAAAATAATTACATGGTTATAACATTCCTTGATTTGTTTTTAATAATAAGCATTATATTTACGGTGTAGAAATGGTTTACCTAATAGCCCCTAGTTTACAGTCTGGATCCTCTAGTAGATCAGTGATAAACTTCACTCCTGTATCTCCAGGATCGTTTCCACTGAGATCCAGCTCTATCGGGTGTGATGAGGGGTTTGATTTCAGAGCTGAAGCCAGAGCAGCATATCCTTCCTCAGTTATACTGCAGAATGAAAGTCTGGAAATAGAACATAAATTTATTTACTAAAAGAACATGGCAAGTGTTTGCTCAGTGTGGTAGAGGCTGTGACTTTGACTTGAGGTTCAGACGTAAATGTCTTCATATTGGACAATTTCAGCAAAACATTTTAATCTTGTACCATCCACACGGTCTACCTCCTGTAATGATCTTGTTCATGCTTATGGAGACCCCTGACTGCATAAGTATTAGTTAGGAAAGCATTAGCTAAAAAAAAAAAATTGATGATTTTGAAAAATTTTTAAAAGTTTAATTAACCCATTCATGTCTGTACTGGAAGTTTTACATTTCCTGTACTTCAGCAGTTCTTAGAGCTCCACTGACCACAAATCTGAAAACAAAATTGAAATTCATGAAACGGATTGGCTACAGTGTCCAGTGTTTTTATTGTATTTTTTAGTCTTTAGTGAAGTAGGGTTACTTTTTTGGTAAATTGTACATATTTTCATGGAAGAATCATGTTCTCAATTTGATCACCTTCATGAAGTGAAAAAATGTGCCAATATCTAAAATCACTAACATTTTAAGTATTGCACAGAGAGTGTGTGTTGTATAGGAGAATGAGAAACATTTCAATGGGAAGCCACTCTGTATTAAAACAACTGAGAGTTTATTTAAGTCCTAATTTTTTTCTTTCTTTCTTTCTTTCTTTCTTTCTTTCTTATTTGTACATTTCTGACCACAGGACCACTTGTTCAGATATACTTTGAGTGATGGACCACTCTCAGCACAGCAGTGACACTGACATGGTAGTGTGTGTCGCGATAGTATGAGAAGTTATACCACAGCAATGTTGTGGGCTACAGTCTTGTTCACCTTCATAGAAAAACTATTAGGAAGATGAACATAATAGAATGGAGAGTGAGTGTAGATACAAGGTAGTTCTACCTTCTGGTACCACTATATATAAATGTTTATAAATAATCAAAAGGGATTCATACAACACTACATAACCACTCATTAAGTGTGTGGGGAAATAGTGTGTATGTGCATGTGTGCAAAAGAAAGAATGAAGTAAAGACATTTTGCTTGGAATGTATATACACTATATTGCCAAAAGTATTCACTCGTTTGCCTTCACACACACATGAAATTGAGTGAGATTCTTAATCCATAGGGTTTAATATGATGTCTGCCCACCCTTTGCAGCTATAACAGCTTCAACACTCCTGGGAAGGCTTTCCACAAGGGTTAGGAGTGTGTTTATGGGAATTTTTGACCATTCTTCCAGAAGCGCATTTGTGAGGTCAGACACTGATGTTGGACGAGAAGCCCTGGCTCGCAGTCTCTGCTCTAATTCATTCTAAATGTGTTCTATCGGGTTGAGGTCAGGACTCTGTGCAGGCCAGTCAAGATCTTCCACACCAAACTCGCTCATCCATGTCGTCATGGACCTTGCTTTGTGCACTGGTGCGCAGTCATGTTGGAACAGGAAAGGACCATCCCCAAACTGTTCCCACAAAGATGGGAGCATGAAATTGTCCAAAATCTCTTGGTCTGCTGAAGCATTAAGAGTTCCTTTCACTGGAACTAAGGGGCCAAGCCCAACTCCTGAAAAACAACATCACACCATAATCCCCCCTCCACCAAACTTTACGCTTGGAACAATGCAGTCAGACAATTACCATTCTCCTGGCAACCACCAAACCCAGAGTCATCCATCAAATTGCCAGATAGAGAACGTGATTTGTCACTCCAGAGAACACGTCTCCACTGCTCTAGAGTTCAGTGGCAGTGCTTTACACCACTGCATTCAACATTTTGCATTGCGCTTGCTGATGTAAGGCTTGGATGCAGCTGCTCGGCCTTAGAAACTCATTCCATGAAGCTCTCTACGCTGTTCTTGAGCTAATCTGAAGGCCACATGAAGTTTGGAGGTCTGTAGCAATTGAGTCTGCAGAAAGTTGGTGACCTCTGCGCACTATGCACCTCAGCATCCACTGACCCTGCTCTGTGATTTTACATGGCCTACCACTTTGTGGCTGAGTTGCTGTCATTCCCAATAGCTCCCACTTTGTTATAATACCACTGACAGTTGACTGTGGAATATTTAGTAGCAAGGAAATTTCATGACTGAACTTGTTGCACATGTGGCATCCTATCACTGTACCACTCTGGAATTCACTGAGCTCCTGAGAGCAACCCATTCTTTCACAAATGTTTGTAGAAGCAGTCTGCATGCCTAGGTGCTTGGTTTTATACACCTGTGGCCATGGAAGTGATTGGAACACGTTAATTCAATGATTTGGATGGGTGAGTGAATACTTTTGGAAATATAGTGTATATAGTGTGTGTGTGTGTGTGTGTGTGTGTGTTGTGTGGTCATGCATGCTTGTGTGCATGTTAGTATGTATGTACACTATATGGACAAAAGTACTGGGACACTCACACATTACATCTACATCCCATTTTAAATCCATAGGCAATAATATAGTTACTCCCTATTTTGCAGCTATGGCAACTTCCTCTCTTCTGGAGGCTTTCTACAAGATTATATCTTTGTAAATTTTTGCCCATTCATCCAGAAGAGCATTTGTGAGGTCAGACACTGATGTTGGACAAGAGGGCCTGGCTAACATTCTCTGTTCTAGTTCATTCCAAAGGTGTTGGATGTGGTTAAGGTCAGGGCTCTGTGAGGGCCAGTCAAGATCTTCCACACCAAACATACCCAACCATGCCTATATGGACCTTGCATTGTGCACTGGGGCACAGTCATGGAATGGAAAAAGGCCTTCCATCCTCCTGGCATTTGCCAAATCCAGACTCGTCCTGACCTTATCCAAACACTTTCTGTAAAATACAAAAATTCTGAACTATAACACTTGTTACCTATTACAATTAGGCAGTTGTGGTACACAGATTTAAAAACACAGCATTTTTAACTTAGAAGTTATATTCAATCTTTATTAATTTTGTTAGTAGCAGTAGTATTATTTTCTTATTGTTAATTATACATAAATAATATGAATAATTATTTCCTTTATTATTCATTATTTTAAAGGCTTGTATGTCTGTGCCTAAATGCATGATTTTGTCTGCATCGCATGTGTTGTCTCTTCATTACAAATGTGCTTAATTCTCAGTTGTTCTTACATGGAACAACTATATCTCACCTCAGTCTCTGCAGCTTACAGCACTGGTTGTTCAGTAGAGAACAGATCTTCTTCACTCCAGAGTTTTCTAGTTTATTCTCACTCAGATCCAGCTCTATCAGGTGTGAAGGGTTTGAACAAAGAGCTGATGATAGAGCAGCACAGCCTTCCTCTGTAATCTTGCTGTCATTCAGCCTACAGACAAAAAGGAGATGTTCTCAAGAACAAACTTCTAAAATAAAATCTATGATGATATGTTATGTGTACATGGATTATGAAAAAATATTCTATACAAACATTACAGTAGTATAAAAGATAGTAATGCTATTCTATTAGCAACAGGCAAAATATCAATGTATAATAGTTAATTGACTTTATATGTTTATATTTATAAACATAAAAAATACTTAAAATTTTGCATGAAACCACACACATAAGTTTCTTAGTTTTGCAGTGTGAATCCTCCAGTAGACGAGAGATCTGCTTCATATGTGAATCTCCTTGTATTTTCCCACTTAGATGAAGACCTCTCAGCAGTAAGGGGTTTGTTCCTAGAGCTTTAGTCAGAAAATCACAGATTTCCTCTGCAGCAGAACTGTTCAGCAGTCTGCAGAGAGAGGAAAACAGACTCACAAAATCAATGTGCAGGAACCTTCTTCAAGAACCATTCTCTTTTACTAATTTATGTCTAGCAATGAAGGTAAGTGCAAGGCAAATTTAAGAGAATTATTAAAATACACGTCAGAGTTAAAAAGATCCAGTAAATACATTACATATTTTTGTATTAAACATAGGGTAAATGAGAGTTTGAGGTT
Source organism: Colossoma macropomum (assembly GCF_904425465.1). Lineage (NCBI taxonomy): Eukaryota > Metazoa > Chordata > Actinopteri > Characiformes > Serrasalmidae > Colossoma > Colossoma macropomum. Next base: position 287,783 of record NW_023494990.1, read on the forward strand.
TTGAAGTTCATGATGCCAACATTTCCTACAATATCTACCTCAGTGTCTTCAGTTTACATTTTGGATCCTCTATTAGATCTGTGAGCATCTTCACTCCTTTATCCCCAGGATCGTTCCCTTTGAGATGCAGCTCTGTTAGGTGTGATGTGGGGTTTGATTTCAGTGCTGAAGCCAGAGCAGCATATCCTTCCTCTGTTATAGTGCAGAATGAAAGACCGGAAAGAGAGAACATATCTTGGCTGTAATAAAACCATGATTGATGTTTGTTGTGCTTTAAGAAACCTATATGTTCTAAATGCACGCTTTAGTTTACATTCAAATGTGTTTGCATATTAAGCTCAAATAGAACTTTAACTAGAACTCACTCCAGTTTCTGCAGTTTACAGCACGGATTGTTCAGTAGAGAACAGATCTCCTTTACTCCAGAGTTTCCTAGTTTATTCTCACTCAGATCCAGCTCTATCAGGTGTAAAGGATTTGAACAAAGAGCTGATGATAGAGCAGCACAGCCTTCCTCTGTAATACTGCTCTTATTCAGCCTGCAGACAGAGAGGAATGGTGGAGAAAAGTTTAAGAAACCACACTCAAAGCTATTACTCGAGTGAAAATTATTTAGAAAGTCTTCAGTCTTTCAAATGTTATTTTATCCTATGCAAGTATCTTGTGAAAACAAAAATAGAACAAAAAATGTACATTAAAATATCATTACAATAGGGCAAAAGGTAATAATTTTATGATCCAACCCACAGGTGACAAAATACCAACAGATGATATTAAGTTTACTTAGAATTTAAATTATAACGTAAAATCCAAATGCAGTAAATCACACACTTCAGTTTCTGAAATCTGCAGTGTGAATCCTCCAGTAGATCAGAGAACCTCTTCAGTTCTGAATCTCCTTGTATTTTCCCACTCAGATCCAGCTCTCTCAGCAGTAAGGGGTTTTTTCCTAGAATGTCAGTCAGAGAATCACAGACTTCCTCTGCAGTAGAACTGTTCAACAGCCTGTAGAAATGAAAAAAAAAAAACAATATCTGTAGTCATCAAGGTTAAAACAGCAGCCCCCACTTCACAAGTGGTACAGCCCTGGTTTGTTGATTGTAACTGAGTATCATTCACAACATGTACAGTCACAAGTATGTAATCGCTGCATTGTTTAAGGTGGAATGGAAATTTGAATAAGCAACTAACATCAGCCTTGAGAGAACAGCATAAAGTCAGCACCATGGTGTGAATCTTTTACTGACTGACACAACAGGCACTGACCTTAACTTACTTAACTTGCGTTATTTTATAGCAAAAAGACCGGCATGATTGTTTCACATTTAAGTTTAAAGCTTTTGGTAGTTTTATATCTAGCTTGCCACCTTGGTTATCTCAGTATAGCATGTAAAAACAAGAATAAGAAAGATATTTAAAGTTTTACAAAAGGTTCTATTTTGTCTTTTGAAGTGAATTCACTAATTTCCAGTATACAGTTTAATGCAGGCCTCATTCACAAGTTAGTCAGAATTACAAATAAATAATCATAAAACACCCATATTTCCCACAATATCTACCTCAGTGTCTTCAGTTTACAGTGTGGATCCTCTAGTAAATCATTGAGCATCTTCACTCCTTCATCTCCAGGATCGTTTCCTCTGAGATCCAGCTCTATCAGGTATGATGAGGGATTTGATGTCAGAGCAGAAGCCAGATCAGCATACCCTTCCTCCTTAATACTGCAGAATGAAAGACTAGACAGAAGAAATTTGTTCTTTGGCATTAGCAAAGACAAAAAGAAATTATGTGTTTAAATGCCTCCTAATAGAATACACAAAATCTGACTGAACAATAAAAAATAGATTTGGGTTTTGTGAAAAACAATCTGTAACATTTTGTAAAAGAGTACAAAACAGTACAAAAGGGGATTCAGGGGATCAGTCAAGACAAAAACAATCAGTATGCAACAGACAAGGTTGGCAATACTTTGCAATGAGTGTAACAGACAGATAGGTTTATATCGCAGATAGGAAATGAACATCAGGTGCAAACAGTTCAATAATCTGGTGATGTGGATCTGGGTAGGTGTCTATGACTGGTTGAGTCTGTGACATGAGTGTCCAGAGAATTATGGGAGGGGTAGTGAGTGGAGTCAACAGAGGCAGAGGGGAGACCCGGAAGTGTGACACAATCCCAAATAGAGCCTCTCACCACATGCCAGTAACTAAACTTCTAAAACTATTGAAATCCCATATATTGATATTGCCTGTAAAAATGTTTGTTTTTCTGAAGAATCTGTCAACAAGTTATTATTGCATATACTGCATTTGGCATCAGTAGTTAAGTTTCCATATTTTTTCTGAGAATTTTGCAAGCAGTAAAATGAACATTGTCTTTAAAAATGTGGATTTTTTTTTTCATCAAATTGACTTTAACAAGTAAAGGTCATAATTAAATTATTCTTGTATCATTTTCATTTACAGTTCTAGGTATTACTCAGGTCAGTTTGAAATATATGGTAATTATATTGAAAAACTGTAATGCTGTCTGGCCCTCTTGTCTGTTCTTGTTCTGCCTGTTCCATATCTGTTTTCTTTGCTCTCCTGCTTTCCTTTATTTTTGTGTGTTTGTTTATGTTGCCATTTCTGCACTTGGCTCCTCCCCTGTCCATGTTTGCTTGTAGCTCTGCCCTCTTATTAAACTCAGTCTAGCTTTGCCTGTCGTATGCTTTTTGTTTTGTTTTTTCTTTCTCCTTCATCCTCTGTCCTTGTGTCATGCTCACCACCTGGTTTCTGCTTTTAACCCCTTCCATTAATGATTTGTCCAAGCTGTTCCTTGTTTGTGTGAGACTTTATATTTACTTTGATTTCTTTGTGTCCTCGTTGTTCACTGTGTTTGTATTAGTCATAGTGTTAGCATGTTAACAGTTATTTCTGTTTTTGCATTGTCTGTCATTTGGTTATCTTTTGTTTTTCTTCAGTGAATTCTACAGATTTTTATGCGGTGGAGGTGGAGTAACAAAGTTTTGTTGATATTTTGTAAGATATTCCAGATAATTGCTCTTTTCACCTCCAGAATGATCAAATATTTCAAAGTATTGAAACATTGAAACATTCCTCAGATGAATGCCTGCATACGGAAAATTCTGCTAGAACAATTGTATGTTTATTCAAGCATGTTCATGGGTACGGCTACATATACCATTAAAAAATCAACTGGAAGTCTAATAATAAAAACCAAGATTACTTTTCAGCTTATTCTAATGTTGTGCTGGTTATTTTAAATCATTTCACATTGTTTTCTGTAGTCCCTGTTTAACAATTTTCAAAACAGCACGAAGCTGCTTCATTTCAGAGGTTCCTAGTTTATTCTTGATTAAATTAGGTTTTAGCCTGTTCTAATCCTGCACTTACTAAAAACTGTAATTTTAAAATCTACTCACTTCAGTTTCTGTAGTTTAGAGCAGGTCCTCAATACATCACAGAAGTTCTTCACTCCAGAGTTTCCTAGTTTATTCTCACTCAGATCCAGTTCTATCAGGTGAGAAGGATTTGCACAAAGAGCTGATGATAGAGCAGCACAGCCTTCCTCTGTGATACTGTTATTCTTCAGCCTGAAAACAAATTACCAATAACCATAGGTATTCCATAGAAAAACTAGCCACTGTGGTCCCTTAAGAGACTTACAACACACACAGTACTTTAAATACCCAATAATGAAACTGATCAGCATCATACCCAGCTGTCACTGTATCTTAAGATGTCTTGACAGTATTTATAAGACATCTTGAGACATTTTCTTATGCCAAGACATCTCAAGAATGTCTTAAGATGTATGAGTGAAGACACTGTCTTTGTCTTGAGACATGAAAGTTAACGTCTTAAGACAAAGAAGTAATTATTTTGTGTGTCTTAAAGATGGGGCATGACTTTGTCTTAAGACACAGAGATGTTGTGTCTTAAGACAGTTCAGTTGAGACCAAAGAGTGGTCCATTACAAAAGGTCCTGTGGCATGAGTGTGGTATTCCTGTGGTACTGCCAAACTGAAAATTACAACTGAGGATTACCAGGATTACCACAGCACTGCCTAATGTAAAATATAATGAGAATATAACTATATAAGAGAGAATATAAGTATGTCCTCAAGAAACAGCCTGCTGTAATCTTATGGTTTTTGTGTGATATTACTAAAAGAACATTCACTAAGGTTTTACTTGCTGTACTTTTGTGATTTTTTTTGTTTTGTTTTTTGATTATTGCAGAAATGTGTTTACAGCAGCAAAACAGCAAAAGAAAAAATCAATTCTTAAACCATTTACTTTACCTTAAAATGTTTAAACTCGTTTCCTTATCATTGAAGTTCATGGTAGGATAACCTTTAATTTATCTCCATTGGTAAATGTTACAATCACAGTCAGTCATAGCCTTTTGGTCATTTGCAGAAAACATGCTATGATTAACACAACATTGATCTATTTTCAAATGTACAATTGTAACCAGAGACAATAAGCTAGGAACCAAGATAAAACAACTTTGAACTAATAGGAAGTAAATGTACTTAACAGCTAACCTGGGTACTTTAGAGATCATACCACCAAAACTTAATGCAAAAAAAGCACTTGGTTCACTCTCTTCAACATCTACACTTCTGTTTATTTTCTTAAGTAGATCAGGGCTGCCCACAGTTTGACTATTAGGACTTTTAATTTGGCCCAACAGAAAGAGAACAAACTTTTTATATACTGTGTATAACTTTCAAAATTATTATCTCCAGGTATTTGGAAAACACAAACAATAATAAACAAATGTATTTGAGTAGTAGTATAAAAACCTATATTGTGTCACCGTGTAAAATTACATAATAAACAGATTTTTGTTTAAATGTCCAACTTCATACTTTGACTTTAATATATTAAGACATGGCCTCCAGTGATGCTTTGTATGATAATCCTGTACAGCTGTCTCATGTATTTAAAGAGTTTGCAGTTTTCTATTCTGTGTCTAGATTAAAACAAACAAACAAACAGATGAACAAAAACAGAAACAAAACCTCACAGTTCATTCAGTACAGAGAGGTGCGAACCAGAAAAAGCTCTATGGGAGGACAAACAAAAGACTGGTGGGAGTTTCAGACCAATCAGAGCGCGTGACTCCGCCTCTTGGACGTTCGGTTTTAAAGCGCGAGCGCTCTCCGCCGTTCCTCCGTTTAAAACCAAACGCGACCGTTACAGCCGCTTACAGTGAGCGGGTCTCTCAGGTCGCTAACGCAGTCAGTTTTATCGAGTTTGTTTAGCGAGTGTTAAACCTCGATAAGACTCTCTTACACTCCTTACTGAGACAGCGCCACCTGCCAGGTGACGCTTTCAGCTCCCAAAAACGAGGATTTTCAGCTGCGTAGCTGACAAAGTTAACTGACCGGACCGAGTGGAGTGGCGACTGGAGTTAAGACTGCAACGGTCAGAATCTGCTTTTAAAAGGTGAGTAGTGACAAAATGAGATAAGCAGCCTCACTAACAGTCAGCTGGAGTAAACATTTCTGTATTTCCAAGTGGATCTGCCTAGTGAAGACACCAGCGTTAAGTTAGCATATGTAGTTAGCCAGCTAGCGGCTAAGTGCCGTTTCTGTTTATGCCTCGCGGCTGCGTCAGATGTCGCTTAGCACCCGCTCCCAGCAGCACACTGTAACCATAGCGACCGCCCAGCTTCAGCTCTGTACAGCTGTCTCACCCAGCAGCGCAATGTAAACATACCGCCCAGCTTCAGCTCTGTACAGCTGCCTCACCCAGCAGAGCACTGTAAACATACCGCCCAGCTTCAGCTCTGTACAGCTGTCTCACCCAGCAGCGCACTGTAAACATACCGCCCAGCTTCAGCTCTGTACAGCTGTCTCATCCCAGCAGCGCACTGTAACCATACCGCCCAGCTTCAGCTCTGTACAGCTGTCTCACCCAGCAGCGCACTGTAAACATACCGCCCAGCTTCAGCTCTGTACAGCCGTCTCATCCAGCAGCGCACTGTAATTATAACGCCCATCTTCAGCTCTGTACAGCTGTCTCATCCCAGCAGCGTGCTGTAAACACAGTGACCGCCCAGCTTCAGCTCTGTACAGCTGTCTCATCCCAGCAGCGCACTGTAAACACAGTGACCGCCCAGCTTCAGCTCTGTACAGCTGTCTCACCCAGCAGAGCACTGTAAACATAGCGTTAGGGACTGCCCAGCTTCAGCTCTGTAACCTACAGCTGTCTCATCCCAGCAGTGCAGCCATGGACGCTCATAAGGTTTGGGGGATGGACAGGTGAGATACTGTGCTTGTGCGCAGCAGAATCAATCAGTTGAAGCATCTAGGTAGCTGGAATAAATGAAAGGCTGCCTCAGAATGAAATCTAAGATTGATCACAGCATGACAAGGTTAGCACACTGAACAATACTACAATGAAAGTGAACAAAGTCCATCAGTTTATGTAGTTCAGAGAGGGTGGTAATGATTTTTATTTGCTCAGTTACATTTACTCTAGTAACGTCTTGGTGGATTTGTACTTTTTCCAGAGTATTTTTTAAAAATATATTATTTGTGCTTTATATTAATAATCTATGTTTTACTCGGCTACATTTATTAGGAATATATAATGACCAGTTTGTTTTGTGTTGAAGTTCATTGTTATGCTTTGCTGTTATTATTGTTTTGCTGCATTTACCTCATGTGTCTGTTTTGTTTTAGATGTTTCTCATTAGAAATCATCTGAAGTTGAGCAACTGGTGAGACTAAAGTTTTAAATTTTAAATAAAACTATATGAATGTCAGACAGATGTTTAGATTTGGTGGGTATTTCAAACAAATATATTTCATGAAGTATTTATGGTAATACAGAAGAGCAGAATGTTTAGGTAAAGCTGGGTTAGAGTACTCAAATGTCTGCGCTTTGTTCATTCAATTTATTAATATGTTATTTGCCACTACAGCTGTGTCCAAAATATCAATATGGCAATATCACCAACACTGTATCAATATTTATGAATTTACTTCTTCACAGTGCTTTAATGTGTAACACTGCAAGTCTCAGAGCCCTACAATTTACAGCATAAAGCATGTGGTAAACATGCTGTAATAGAGTTCAGCTCTTATTAATAATCATTTCATGTAATAATTCTCTGTGAGAGAGATTAGAGGCATTTTACTCTTCAAATGTCTGGTTCTTGTCACTGCCACTATGAACAACTCTGACTCTAACTTTTTCCACAATGGAACATTTTGGATCAAACTACTTTTTTGCATCTTAATGATGAAATTGTGCCTAAAAATTGTGTAATTCTCCTTTAACACAGCTTTTAACAGATACAGATATCAGTACTAAGCTCACAGCTGCCTCAACTGCAAATGATCATTTCTGTCATGTGTTGATTTAGGCATGTTAGAGGATGAAAAGAATAGAATTGTGCATTATCTAATCATCTTGGTTGTTTTCAATCCTTCCAAAGGAACATCCTCTCTTTGGGCCTCATCCAGTATGGTGGCAGTCCATATCATTCTCAACACTCAACTGTGCTCTTACCCAAGTGACCTCATCCTGATGCTTCTTTCATTAGACTGAACATCATTGTCTGAACATTAGCTATGCGTGTGAGCTGAGTGCCACGCTGGAGTTCATGCATAGGTATTATTTAAAGCCTTGTCACATTTCTTTGTGTACTAAATGCCAGAGTTGATTTTAGATGAGTAAAATTATGTATACTGTACATTATATTCTACTTATAAAGGGAATATATAATGCTTTCCCTTTCATGTAGTATGTTATGTAGCTTTTTGTGCATGTAAGATACAAAGCTGAAAGTATATGCCAGAGGGAGAAACTCTCTCCCAGAGAAACCACTTTTCTCAGCTGCCTGAGGGCTGGAGTTCCCCAGCCCTTTTCCTTTGTTACAAGATGATGTAATCCCATAACACAATCCTTATTGGCCACCTACCAGTGAGCTTGGCATGCCCTCACACAACGCAGCGCATCTCCCGGAGGCCGTGTATTGGCGGAACTGCTCTGGCGCTTGATCAGTCAGAACCAAGTGAGCGAGCTAACTAATCTGAGCGTACTGGGCTCATCAGGAAGGAGGGGCTTAAAGAAACAAGAGCTCTAACAGAGCATTTCAGACAGAGGGTGAGTAGACATTTACAGTATGAGAAAAATAATGTGTTTCTGCAACCCTGAAGCATGTAAATATATATTATATATTATAGTAGATTTGGGGTCTACTATAATATATTACATTATATATATTATATTAATAAATTATTTGAATGTAGAAGTATTCTGAATTTTTAACAGATTAACAAGGAAATACAAAACTGTAAAATAGTGATTTTCCATACCCCTTTAAATTACATTACTGTAATTTATGCATACTCATTATTGTCCTTTTTATTATTATTATTTTAAAAGTTGATAAAATTATACCTTCATTAAAAATGAAGCAACTGTAAAATAGTCAATGTAAAAAAAATGTATTTTTAACACATTTTTACCACATTTTTTAAAACATTAAGGGTTAATTACTATAAAAAGGTATTTAAAAGAACTGAATTAGATTTTTAAATTTTGCAGCAGCGCTGTATTACAAAATAGTTGCAAAAGAGTCTTCCTTTATACTACCACCATGTTGAAGGCATGGTCTGAAGAAAATTTTTTTTCACTGATTCCATAAGCTTTTCTAATGCAACAGAAACATTTAAAGGCGAATTCCACATTTTTGTACATTTGATTCTGTCATGGCGATGTAAACAATGTCTTTTAGTGGTTTCATATAAAATGGCTTATTGTAGAGAAAGTTACAGACTGGGAACCATGTGCCTATTATTATTATTATTATTATTATTATTATTATTACTTTTGTTGTTAATGTATAAATGTAGTATGTACTGATGTATGTAATGTTTGTATGTTTATAAAATAATATACAATATATATATTAAAATAAGTGATACCATTATGCATCCTACATAAAACAAAAAAATTAAATAATGAAAAAAATGTAATCACTAGAATTTTGCTATAAATAATGTTACATTTTAAAATTCCCTTAAAAATATTTAAAAGTAAAAGATTTATTTAAAAAAAATGTCGGTAAAATTTAAAAATACGTATTATGCATCCTACATCTTGAGACATCTTGGGATGTTATTATTGCCAAGACATCTTAAGATCCGTGTCTATAGACATGTCTTAAAGACATGTCTTCATTTCTTAAGACATGCCTCAAGATTTCCTAAGACGTCTTCATAATGTGTCTTTGGACATGTCTTAAGACATCCCAAGACATGGTAATGGCTGGGTATGTTTTCATGGAAGAATCATGTTCTCAATTTGATCACCTTCATGAAATGATAAAATGTGCCAAAATCTAAAGTCACCATCAACATTTTATTTCCTGCACAGAGAGTGTGTGTTGTATAGGTGAATGAGAAACCTTTCAATTGGAAGCCACTTTGTATTAAAACAACTGGGAGTTTACTTAAGTCCTAATTTGTTTCTTTCTTTCTTTCTTTCTTTCTTATTTGTACATTTCCACAGGACCACAGGACCACTGTCGTTCAGATATACTTTGAGTGATGGACCATTCTCAGCACAGCAGTGACACTGACATGGTAGTGTGTGTCGCGATAATATGAGGAGTTATACCACAGCAATGTTGCTGTGGTGTAACTCCACACAACACATACTACCATTTCAATATCTTTGCTGTGTTGAAAATGGACCAACATCCCATTAATGTCTAGACAATGTTCCTGTGGTCAAAAACTAACCAATGATGAATGATGGGGGGGCTGACAAACTGTGCACCAACAGGTGGGCTACAGTATTGTTCACCTACATAGAGGAACTGTTAGGAAGATGGACATAATAGAATGGAGAGTGAGTGTAGTTACAAGGTATGTCTACCTTTTGGTACCACTATATGTAAATGTTTATAAATAATCAAAAGGGATTCATACAACACTACATAACCACTCATTAAGTGTGCCGGAAATAGTGTGTATGTGCATGTGTGCAAAAGAAAGAATGAAGTAAAGACTTTTGCTTGGAATGTATATACACTATATTGCCAAAAGTATTCTGCCTTCACACACACATGAAATTGAGTGAGATTCTTAATCCATAGGGTTTAATATGATGTTGGCCCACCCTTTGCAGCTATACCAGCTTCAGCTCTTCTGGGAAGGCTTTCCACAAGGGTTAGGAGTGTGTTTATGGGAATTTTTGACCATTTTTCCAGAGTCGCATTTGTGAGGTCAGACACTGATGTTGGACAAGAAGGCCTGGCTCACAGTCTCCACTGGTCACTGGTGCGCAGTCATGTTGGAACAGGAAGGGACCATCCCCGAACTGTTCCCAAAAAGTTGGGAGCATGAAATTGTCCAAAATCTCTTGGTCTGCTGAAGCATTAAGAGTTTCTTTCACTGGAACTAAGGGTCCGAGCCCAACTCCTGAAAAACAACCCCACACCATAATCCCCCCTCCACCAAACTTTACACTTGGCACAATGCAGTCAGACAAGTACCGTTCTCCTGGCAACCGCCAAACCCAGACTCGTTCATCGGATTGCCAGACGCAGAAGCATTATTCATCACTCCAGAGAACATGTCTCCACTGCTCTAGAGTCCAGTGGCGGTGCTTTACACCACTTCATTTGACGCTTTGCATTGCGCTTGGTGATGTAAGGCTTGAAACATGAAACCTAAACCTAATGATCCTAGAAACATAAAACCTAATGATCCTAGATACTTGTACAAGTTAAATGGGGTAAATTCAGCTAAAGCATACTGCCATGGCAGGCATAAAAAAGTTTATGGTCCATTTCTGTCTTACTCATGACTCTGCACAGAAGTAATGTTAGATGTTTGCATTGACATTTTCACAAACTCCATGTCAGCCTTTGACAGAAGTTTTGCAAAGAGCATAATGATTTTATTGGCTATAACACAATAGCAGCACTTACAGAAAATAAATTAAATTTCTTTATCATTAAAATCCCAGCTTCATAAATATTCTTTATTTATTTGATCGGGGTAGACCTGTGATCAATCTGATTAAGCCCACCCAGGCCTACCCATGGCTATGCCCCTGTGGCATACTAGTCTAGTATGTGCAATACCCTTATTGTATGTGCAATACCTCCCTTCCCCATTACCCCCTGTGTACTAGTACTTACATTTACATCTTAATATGTAGGAGCATGCTGCTGTTATCTAAGAATTTTGTTGTATTCTGAATACATTTGAAAGTAAAACAATTTTGGAATTTTAATATACTTCCGGTGCATAAATATACTTCAGATTCACACGCATGATCTTTCTTGAGATATGAACAAAATAGTATGTGTTTAGAAGCACAAAATATTTGTAGCAAATTAAAATGATTGGGCAATGAAAGTTCTACACACTAATGCTGCAAAAATAAAAACGTCATTATAAAAGAAATTTGCTTTGGTTAGGAAGACTTACCACAACATTTAGCAATCATAGTGATAGAGCTTCATAAAGTTCTTAGGGACAACATTATCAAACAACACTGGAAAAAAAGCTACAGAGCCTGGGAAAAGAGCATAATCAGTCCTGTCAGTAAAGATGGTTCGATAATATGCAAAGGTAAAGTTCATGGAACCACAACTAATCATCCCCCAGACAGGTGCACATAACAAGATTTTTCTCAGATTAATGATGAGAAAGGTAAAAGAGAAACCAACAAAACTGCCCGAAAAGACCTCCAGGATGACATGAAAGCAGCAGAACAGTTACAAGAGAACAAAAAGCTATGGACTCCTCTATAATCATCTCCATTTCTTCCCACATAAAACTCCTCTGCTATAAAAGAAGCACAGAGTTGCAATTCTAAAATTTACACAGAATGTTTCACATTAAACAAATGAGAACTCTTTTGTATTTTGGTCAAATGAAACAAAATTAGGGCAATATTTTAATAATAATAATAATAATAATAATAATAATAATAATTTAGTTTGGTTAGGATTGCACATATGATCAGAGCTCACTAAAAGACAGGAGCATCACGAAATAGTACTGAAGCATTGCATGTCATCAAAGAAACATGAAGTACATGATATAGTGAGATTTGTTACATTTAATCTCAACTGCCAAGAAAGGGAAAATAAAGGAAGAAAATAAATTGTGACTGTTTTCTAAAATTCTTAACTAATTTCCTGACTTAGCTAGTTGGTTTTCCAGGTGGGCATGTTCTCTAAATGGGTTGCTACTAGGACCCACAGTAAACATGCCACTGTTTCAGCTGTTTTGAAATGTGTTTCAAAAAGGGGCATATATTTTTTTTAAAACAAATTTCCCAGTTTCAACATTTGATATGTTGTCTTTTTACTATTTGTTATTAAATATTGGGTTTAAAGGAGCTGCACATCATTGCATTCTGTTTTTATTTACATTTTGCACAGCTTCCCAACTTTTTTGGAAATGGGGTTGTACATACTAATGGTAATGCGGGAGATGAACTTACCTCAAATGCTCCAGTTTACAGTTTGCACTCTTCAGTCCTTCAGAGAGCTGCTGTACTCCTGTGTCCTGTATAGGATTCCTGCTCAGATCCAGCAGAGTCAGCTTGGAAGATTCTAAGCTGAGAACTTTAAGCAGAGCTGAACAGCTTCTCTCCGTCAGAGTACACTCACTCAGCCTAAAAGTAAAATATGTTTCAGGGGAGTGTTAGTAATCTTAAAATCCTTTATTTATTTATCCTAAAATCCCTACAAGTGTTATGAATCAGAAAATCATATCACAGAACATATACAAATTTTTAAAATGTCTTGATCAGACTGTAGCCTTTATTATAAATGCATTAATCAGAATGAATATATTGCCAAAATAATAGTAGATAGCATGTTGAGAAGAATATGCAAGAAGCAAATGCTTCTTACTTCAGTTACCTCTTAAAACTCAGACTGAACAATTTTTTTCAACATGAAAAATAAGTTAATATTCTGACAATATAAGTTAATAGTCTTAAATTTGTTTTAAATATATTTATTCAGAATTGATCCATTCTTGTACTGGCTATGCAACAATAAAATGTTACTATGTAAAATTACTGTTATTCAGTGAAACATTTTTAGGCACTTCAAGTTCATCCTATTTAAAGACTTCTTATTTTGGAGTTTAGTTAATTTACCCAAACCTAATTTAATTCAGTGATTCTTTGCCATTAATTACATATATTTGTTTACGGTTTATTATACTTCTGTTGTTATTTTGTTTTGGTATCAAATGGAATTGGCTATTTTAATGACTTGATAGGCACTGGTCGCACTGTGACCAATACAGTATGCTATCCTCTTTTATGTAAGGTGCAGACACAGCCGACTACCATCTGTGCTGCTATTTGTCTAAAACCTTAGCTGACATTGGAAGTTGTGAGAAAGGAGCTGCAGTAGGTACGGATACTAGGATCTAGACTAATATTGCAAAATGCCAAAGGCAAGCATCACTAGACTGCCACTCACACACAACACAAAATTATATTTTCTTATCTTTATGATGTTCTGGTCATACACGCACACCACTCCTACAGACTTTGCATGTATCAATCTTGAGACTAATATCAATCCTGATAACCAAATCTTAATGTTGCATGATGACTACAGTAAATCATTAGTTTTTAAAGTGCTTTTTACTGTTCAGTTAGATCTGTTGTTTTAAAATGTGTTACCTAGTTGTGTGGAGAAACAAGTTTTACTTACAGAGCTGATGTGGCTTCCTTGACCACCGGCAGCAGTCTGATAAGACACTCATCTGATCTGATGAATATCTTTAAGTCAAACACTTCCAGCTTCTCTTCTGATGTCAGCAGCACAAAGATCAGAGCTGACCACAGCGCAGGTGAGAGTTCAGCTTCAGAGAGACGTCCTGAGCTCATGTAACTCTGGACCTCCTTCACTAGAGAATCATCATTTAACTCATTCAGACAGTAGAAGAGATTGATTGATCTCTCTGGAGATAGATTTTCCTTGAACTTTAACTTGATGTATTCAACTATGTCCTTCTGGCAGTCGGATCTGCTTCCTTTCTGGGTCAGCAGACCTCGAATGAGCTTCTCATTAGACTCCAGTGAGAGACCCAGAAGGAAGCGAAGGAAAAGGTCCAGGTGTCCATGTTCGCTCTTCAAAGCCTTGTCTACTGCAGTCTTGAGAAAATCAATGACTTCTGTTTTTTTGCTCTCCTGTGATTCGGACTTCTGGTCAAAAACATTCTTGCTGTTATTTCTGAGACAGACATATGCAAATACAGCTGCAAGGAACTCTTGAATACTCAGATGTACAAAGCTGAAAACTGTACCAAGAAATCTGACTGTCTCCTGAGTGCACAGTCCTGAGTACACTGACATCTTACTGGGGTCAATTCCACATGCATCTAGATCCTCTCTATAGAAGATCAGATTGCTTTCTTCCAAGTGATGAAAAGCCAACTTTCCCATTGACATAATGCCTTCTTTGTCCCATGGTACATCTGGATCATTCTTTCCAGTGTACTTCAGGTTCCCCTGTATGGTCTGAAAGATCAGAAAGGATGTGTACATTTCTGTTAGTGTCTTTGGTGTTTCTTTATTCTTTATTTCTTGCAAAATTTTCTGAAGTACATTGGCAGAAATCCAACAGAATACAGGGATGTGACACATGATAAACAGGCTTCTTGATTGCTTAATATGACCAATTATTTTGTCGGCCAGACCCTGATCACTGATTCTCTTTCTGAAGTACTGCTCCTTCTGTAAGTCATTAAAGCCACGTAACTCTGTCATTCGGTGAACATACTCTGCAGAGACCTTAGCAGCAGCTGCTGGTCTAGTGGTTATCCAGATCAGAGCAGAGGGAAGCAGATTTCCCTTGATGAGGTTCGTCATCACAGAGTCCAGTGGGGCTTCTTCTGAGATGTTATTCAGCGTCTCATTTGTCTGGAATTTCAAAGGAAGCTGACATTCATCCAGACCATCAAAGATGAACATGACTTTGTGCTCATTCGATAATCTCAGTCCTTGTGTTTCTGGGAAGAAAAAATAGATGATGTCCATCAAACTCTGACTTCCCTTCTTCAAGTTCAGTTCTCGGAAGGGAAGTGGAAATATAAACTGGATGTCCTGATATTCTTTACCTTCAGCCCAGTCCAAAATAAACTTCTGCACACAGATTGATTTTCCAATACCTGCAACCCCCTGTGTCATCACAGTTCTGATGGGTTTGTCTTCTTCAGTTAAAGGTTCAAACATGTTCTTGCATTCGATTTGTACCTCTTGCTCCATTTGATTTGTGTGTCTTGTCACATTGTTTCTTTCGATGAGTCTCACTTCATGTTCTTTGTTGACCTGTCCAGCTCCACTTTCAGTGATGTACAGCTCTGTGTAGATCTTATTTAGAACAGTGGACTCTCCCTGCTTTGCAATTCCTTCATGTACACGATGACACTTTCTGCTCAGTTTAGATTTGAGAATTCCAATCAGTTCATCTAATTAAACAGTTAAGAAAGACAACAGAGATTAGAGGGTAAACATCTTTGTCTTGTCTTTGTGATAAAATAGAGAATATGTAAAATAAATCTATCTGTAACCTTACTTGAATAATAACAATTATGTAATAAAACCCACTTTCATTCACATATTTGCAAATATTACATATACGCTTGGGAAATGTCATATATTGTCAACTCTTACTTTGCAGAGCATCGGCAATGTCCTTATGTTCCATCTTCTTCAGAAAGTACTGTGTCATATTAAGAACTCCTTGTCTTAAATTCCACTTGTCTTCCTTCACATTTCCATTATATTTTGTGTTTCTTTTTGTCAGATGTTTCTTATAGATTTCCAGCTCATGCTTTATGAATGCAAATATATTTTTCTCAAGTTCCTGAGGAAAAAAGAGGGGAAAAATTATTTAAAAAAAATGAAATTAAAATGAAAAAGGAAATTAAAAGTTTTTTTTTTTTCTCTACCTCAAATGTAAATCTGTGACACAAAAAGGATTTCTTACATTTCTCAAATTTAGTTAATTAAACATTAACATTTTATCATGGAATTTCTGTCCCATGACAGTGGATCACTTTTTACCAAGCCACATCCCCACGGTAAATTATGTTACATGCCTAACCTTCTCTGCAATAAGATAAATTAGAGATTTTGAATCCTAAACAGCTCTTGGACCAGTCAAGTAAGAGACAGCCTTCTGATGGATGTAGACACATTGGGTCCTCTTCGGATAAATTTTTCTTTGTGAAATTTTGTCTATATATTAATAGACAATAACCTCCCTTTTTTATTTGAAAAATAACTCAACCCATAACTACATAACTGGGACTGTGTATTTCTTGGGTGTCATTCTTTTGGGTTTTTTTTTATTTTATGTGGGTTTTTTAGCTTTATAAGAAATAATTATTGCTTTATCCAGCCTCTGTCTCTGGTTGAGCCAGCTTTTACTGTTCACTTCTCAAATGGACTGTTTTGGTATTGAATCACTTATCTCTCATACTGCCCATATCCCTTCGCAACCCATGGCACAGCAAGAAGTGTTGAGGGTTGGAATGGTTTTCAGTGCTCAAAGAATAATTAAAATTTTAATCAAGATGATACCAGTATGGGTGCCTATGTTTAAAGGAGTTAACTGGAAAGAGTAAGTAAAGGGGTTATTAAAGGTTAAGGAATTAGCCAAGGCCACGTGAGTCTTTTAGAAAGCTTTTTTTGTCACGACTGAGCTGTGCTATAGGTTATGGAGACAAAGCCCAGTGTCTAAAGGATGGGCTGCCTTGTAGGGTTCAAACACTTTTGCTTGCTGGACATCCGCAGGAATGTTCACCAAGTTATATCAGGAATCCCTGCTAAAGGAGAATGAATACAGAACATGTGCATATCAGGTATGAAATATCTTGTGCTGCAGTAAACAAGCATAATGAATTTAAACCTCATCCACTAAAAACTGACTGTAAAACAGAATTGAACCTGGAGATTCTGGAGAATATAAGTTGTCAACTGAGCAAACTGACTCAGGTGGTAATTAGAGTATGGAATTTCTGTGAGAACACAAATTTCTAGTTCTAGGTTCCCTACCAGTCTACAACTACTGGTGCTGGGTGAAGGAAAGCATAGAAAACTACACTGGAGCCTGGAAGGTGGCAAGCTGAGCTGCATGGGTGCTTCAGTTTATGATTGTTACTGAAATGAGAAAAGGATTGGACTGTGCAAGACTGGGACTTGTGTATTTCTTGGGTTTTATACTTTTTCTGTTATATGCATTGTCATGTGTTTTCTTTTAGCTTTTAACTTATCAAATGAATTATTTATTTGTTTGTAAGGGTTAAATTAGGTATCCATTTCTATTGTTTCCGTCATGTACCAGCCAAGTCCATGTGTATTATCCATAAACTAATGTGGTGTGGAACACCAGTGCTCTGAAATAGGTAAGCCTACAGCCTAAATCCAGAGCGTTTTTTTCGTTGTTCTTTTTTCCTTCCCTGTGTGGTTATCCAATTATCCATTCATCAACCTTTACAGATAATCGAATATCAAAAGTTGTTGGGCAAATCCCTAGATTTTACAGTCTTAGGTTCTTCTACCTTCAACTTAAAATAAATATTTCTCTGTGTTTTAATAAGGTTCACAGACTGTTAAAATCAACTCTCATTCTACTGTTTTATTTGCTAACTTCCTATTTCTTGATTCAAAAGAACTTCTGTTTCTAACATTCTTTTATTTTTGTTTATAACATATGTTTGTGTACTTTTAAACTATATAATAAATATATAGCAGTGTACCAGCCTTTAGAGTGAAACACTCAAAAATTTTTAGATGTTACTTGATGCCAACAGGAACAAACATTCATAAATGCTTAGGTGAGATCTCATGCAGTGATCATAAAGATGAATGACTGATGAACAGCCATTCATTGGACGCATTCCTAAATATCCTTTAAGTCTTACATTAAAGATGTTGTTCAGATGTTCTTTAATCTTCTTTTGAAGCTTGTCACTTGTCACAGCAGACTCTGAACTTGTATCATTGCTGCAGGAGAAATACAAAAATGTAGTAAAAATTCAGAACCTTTCAGTACAGTGCTTTCTTCAGCAGCTTAAATTAGACACAAAGAAAAAGAAGGTGATCACCAAGATGTGGGTGTGTCTGCCTTGCTGACAGGGAAAGGAGGATGTTTTGACTGTATAGCTGAGCCTGACTTATGCCTAAAGAATAAAAAGAAAGGAACATTTGGGCACTACAGTCTAATTGCATCATTTATAAATCAATATTATTGTGCTTTTTTCTCTGCATTACAGACTAACGGGATCATTCTGAATCAATATTATTATGCTTTTTTCTTGGCATTACAGACTAATCATTTATGAAATAATATCATTTTTTTTTTCTTTTTATGCATAACAGTGTAATTTTTCAGTTTGTTGTTGCAGACAACAAAAAGGACAGTTATTCACTGATTAGAATGAACAGGAATAAGAAGAAATACCTTTCCTCGGGGACTGATCCATCATTGAGAGAGAAGTTGAGAGGATCCATCATTGACCGATCACTCTTCAAAGATACACAGCTGGACACAGGGGAGTTTGATTTTTCTTCAGTACCACTAAAAATCAGAAAGAAAAGTGTGTTAGCAAATATTTGTTTCATAAAATACAGTGATATATTGTGCATACATAAGACATCTTTTGAACTCATTACACTTGACTTCAGAGCAAGGGCACCAATTAATTATAAAAATAAAACAATTACAGCTAAAAATGTTAGCTTTGTTTCTGTAACAATAAAGCCATCTACTGGATCCTACTAACCAGCCTAGCCTTGCATTGTTACAAAATGCTTCACCCCCCATGGATCCAGCAGGTGGTAGGAACTACATTCAGCAGTGGCTGCACTAGGACAACTCCATAGATCACATGAAAAACAACTAAGATGCCTCAACGATTTCATGGATTTCATAGAATTAACCCAGGCTCTATACAATCTTAACCTTGCACCTGCAGCAACACCTAATCCTCCTCCCACTCCTCTGAACCGCTCAGCCACAAACATGGAAACCACCTCCATTCTCCCACACCTGGCCCTCCCCAAAAAACACAATGGTTCTCCTGGACAATGCAAATGTTTCTTGATGCAGTGCAAGATTTACCTGAGTCGCATCCCCTCTGCCTTTCCCACAGATGATTCGAAAATTGCTTCTGTTCTTTCTCTGTTGACAGTCTCATGGGCCACAGCTATGTGGGCTGCGCAAGATTTACAAACACACAAATATCCCTCTCTCCCTTTCGTAGTGGAAGTAGATGCTTCTGAAACTGTTTAGCTTCGGTCATCCAGGTATTCAACGCACCCTCAACCCTTTAGTTCAGAATAAGATCTGGTGGCCATCTGTAGCCAAAGTGTTACTGACTATGCTAAATCCTGTGAAATTGGTGCCCAGAGTAAATCATCCCACTAACTCCCTGCTGGCATTTTTGAACCACTTCCTGTTCCCTATTATCCTTGGTCTCATTTATTTATTGATTTTATCACTGATTTACCTTTACTTCAGGGTTATACCACTATTTTTGTTATCATAGACCGATTTTCCAAGGCCTGTCACCTGGTGCCCCCCCAAAAAATATCCACTCCCACTCCCAGCAGAGACCCTGTTTCACAAAGTGTTTAGATTCTTAGGAATTCCAGAAGACATCGTCTCAGACTGGGCCATGAAGTTTACTTCATGTGTGTGGAAGGCCTTCTGCAAACTACTGAATATTTTAGTGAGTCTGACATGGGTTATCACCCACAGTCTAATGGGCAGGTGGAATGACTGAATCAGTAGTTGGTAGGTTCCTTTGTTCGTATTGCAGTGACTCTTAGTGCGACTGGGGTCGTTTCTTGCCTTGGGCTGAAAATGCCCAGAATTCTCTCACTAATGCCTCTACGGGGCTCACCCCTTTCCAGTGCATCTTGGGATATCAGCCTCCTCTCTTTCCATAGTTAGGTGAACCCTCTAATGTACCGGCAGTGACGAAACATAGTTAGCAGACTTGGGAAGCTACGTCTCCAATGGCCTATTCAGGGACAGAAGCTGCAGGCGGACAGACATTGCAGAAGGCATCCAGCATATCTACCCAGACACAAGGTGTGGCTATTCATTCGGGATCTTCATCTCCGTCTTCCCTGTAAGAATTTAAGCCCTGTGAAACAAATCAATCCAGTCTCCTATAGGCTTTAATTACCCTCCAACTATTGGATTTCTCCTATTTTTCATGTTTCTCTATTGAAACCTGTTTTTCCCCAGGTCGGGCTCCCCTGCCACCCTCAGATCCTCCACCCCCTTTGATCATGAATGGCAGCCCAGCGTATACTGTCCGTTCTCTGCTGGACTCCCAGCAGCATGCAGGTCGCTTATTTTATCTAGTCGACTGGGAAGGTTATGGCCACAAGGAATGCAGCTGAGTGCCTGCGTATGATATTCTGGATCCCTCCTTGATCTCCAACTTCTATCGGGACTGTTCAGCTACTGTTGCCATGTGCATGTCATGTGCAACTCCCAAACTGCCCACCAGAGGTCATCATTCTAACCATCACTCTTACACACCTGTTCTCAATCTCCATTCATCAACTCCCCATAAATACTCTCACACTCTCTTTCCACTCTTTATGAAGCATTGTTAGTATGTCAATGCAATCCTAAAGCCTTTTTCCCTGTAACTTTTGGACTTTGTGTTTTTTTTTTATCTTGGCTAGCTTCTTTGACTTTGATTTTTGGATTTTGATCTTGGCTCTCTTAAGTGTTTTTGGCCTCTGACCCTCTGCTCTGCCCCTACTCTGCTTTTGAACTGTGTTTTGTACCATTGTTTCTGTGACAATAAAGCCTGCTAATGGATCCTACTAACCAGCCTAGCCCTGCATTGTTACAGTTATTAACTCAGCCAATAACCATTTTAAAAGACTGTGTTTCAGTTGAATTTGTAAAGTAGCAGACACTCTACTGCAGGTAGGATCTAATCTGGAACTAGGATGAATAAGAAAAAAATAAAGGAATACCTTTCCTGAGGGACTGATGCTCCTTTGAAGTTGAGAGGATCCATCATTGACTGGTCACTCTTCAAAGACACACAGCTGGACACAGGGGAGTTTGACCTCCTCAGTTCTGCTAAAATCAGAAAGAAAGCTGTGTTAGCAATTTTGTTTAATATAATTCCCTGATTCTCATTGCAATGTTCTGAAAACCATTTGACTTTTTTAATTTCACATCCCAGCCTCTGCCAATGTCCTCTCTCCAGTGTTCAGCATCACCTGTCTTCTGATTACCGGCCCCATCTTCCTTTACCTGGTCCTCATCAGCCCTTGGCTTTATAAACTCATTTGTGACTTTCTCTCTCTGCAAAGTCTCTGGTGTTTTACTAATTTTTGAGCCATGTTCTGTTGTAGTTTCTACTTGAATTGCTTTTCGATCTTGAACTCTGTCTCTCCTGCATTTGCTTTTGAAATACATGTCACCAGTATAGCCACGTAGTTACTGACACCTACATTGCTACCATAGCTACCTATGCAGATTGATAATGTCTGGACACACAAATCCCATCAGATCACAGTTGTCTCAAATGATTGCCTGCAGTCTGAACGTAGCCCAAGTAGAACCTCCTCAGAGGGGGGAGACATGACAGGAGGGCATGGTTCCTGAAGTGCACAGAGGGTGGGCCCAGACCATAAGGCACGACCATAACCGGGAAAAAAGTCCAGAAGGGAGGGCTGTTCATTAACTTAGTCAACAGAGGGGACAGGAGCAGGACCAGTAATGTGGGTGCTGTGGAACCCAGTGCTGGCTTTCAGGTACTCTCCGGAGCCCTAGATTGCACTGTGGGATCCTCCTCTGCCGTCAGGGACTCTGTATCCACTCTCCATCATCCCACTCAGTGACACAGGGATTGGTGTGATATCGGTATAATAGCAGTGTCGCTAGCCCATAGAGACTCAACACAGTGTTGGCTCCCTGTAGTAGAAGAGGGGGTATGCTGGCAGTGTGAAATCCAGCTTATTAATGGTCGGGAGTGTAAAGCCACTCGCTGCAGCCTTGACCCGTGAAGTCTTCTGTAAGGTAGGGGCTGAAGCAGGTTGTAAGTGCGAATTGGCTTTATTAAGGGCAGTCCAATACTCACAGTCACAGCAGGCAGGGGTCAAAACACAGGCAGGCAAAATAAGAGGCAGATCCATACTCAAAAAACCAGAGATGTAAGTGGACTCAAGAACAGGGAAAACCAACAAGGTAAGGGGTGGGGCCCCTGCTTAATGGTCTGGTCGTTAACCAATGTTTTTAAAAATTATAAATTAAACTACATTGGCCCAAAGATGCATCAGCCCACTGGGAAAATGCCCATTATGCCAGATTACCAGTTCAGCCCTGCTGCCTTCTCTTTGTTATGTCTTGTGTTTTTGCCTGGTATTGTGTGTCTTTGTGTACATTCCAGGTTCCATCCCATAACCTCACCTTCCCGCACCCCTCCTACCTGCTTAAAAAGGTGCCTTGGTAGCCTGGTCAGAAGGAGACTTGCTCATTGTATTGCTGTTTGCCTATTGTGTACACTTTGTAATCCTTGATTCCTTGACTGATTCACTTGTTACTGACTTTGCTTGTTTTGACTTCGATTTAGCATGTCCCCTCATAACTGTGTATTATTGTATATATTTGTAAATAGTCAGTGTGTACCAGCTGTATGGAGTGGCTGCTGTTTTGTTGGGAATGGGGCTTCTTTATGTGTATGGCTAGTCAGGGAGGTAGGTTAGTATACTGTCTTTCATTTCATTTTGTTTGTGTGTAGGTTAGGTAGTGTGTATAGCCTTGGCGTGGGTTTGTTTGTTGGCCATTCCTGAAGTCTGTTGCCAGTATGAAAATAATCTACTTGTACATATTTCAGTCACAATAATACAGTCTTTGAATTTGATAGTTACGAAGAAGAAGATAAAGGAATACCTTTCCTGAGGGGCTGATTCTCCTTTGAAATTGAGAGGATCCATCATTGAGTGATCACTCTTCAAGGACACACAGCTGGACACAGGGGAGTTTGACCTTTCTTTGATTCCACTAAAATCAGAAAGAAAGCTTTTTTAGCATGCTTAATTAGTAAAATACATTGATTCTCATAGCAAGATACTTTTTCAGCTTGATAGAATTGTAAATATTTAAAACTTGTTGCTATGTGGTTTCATGCCAGTTTCTTCTATTTTCCATATTTTCTAATTTCCATAAAGTAAAGATGGAAAACCATTTGAAATGGCATTTTGTTTAAATATCAAGTATACTAGCCAGTGCACTAATTAACCTAGCCAGCACTCTTGCAATACAAATAACAGACTAGCCAATCAATTCAAGTTGTTTTGCCTCATCCTTTTGAACATCACATTTACTGCATGTAGCCCTTCCGCTCATTCCATCAGACTGAAGCATTTTCTGTAATGCGAGTCTTATTTGAAGTTGTGTTGAACTTGACTGGGTATTAATCAAACTTTTGTACAATGTAATGCACGCAGCTAATAACAAAGCCAAACTGAAATTCTCTACTAATGATCTACTACTAGAATATAGTCTTATACTGTTTGACTACTGGAGTAATATGTTATACCAAACAAAGAAAGAAAATGTGTCAGTAAGAAGAAATAAATCAGTATAAAGGGCCTCAATGTTGCATATGAGTACATTTTAATCTCACAGTGCTCCTCTTGGAGACTCATTTTAGAGGTTTTGGTTTTCCCAGACTCCTCTGCCATTATTTCAGAAGGGTAAACATCGGCAGGACTTCAGTAATCAACTCCACTGCCTAGATATGGCCACTCAGCTCCACCTGGAAGGAAAATAACAGAAAAACGAAAGATGGTCCAGATTAATATGAGATGGTCCAGTGGTGTATTCATGGTATCCATGAATACCATCACTGTGTATTTGATTGGTTTATTTTCAATTGTTTTTACAGATTCCCCCAACAAACCATGTAAAGCAATGCAATTTTCAAATGACAATCTACAGTTTTCTAACAAACATCAGCTCTTTGAAACTAACACAGCCTCTGCAGTTTTGTAGACCATTAGTAATTAATGACTACTAACAGTATATATGCTGCAGTTTCAGAAAATCCTAAAATTAAGAAGGAGAAACTGATGTCAAAATAAAAAAAAATGGTTTCTAAAGGTGTGCATGCTATTTATTTATTTTTAGCTTATACACTGTGGATTTAAAAATTATAAACTAGACTAGACTTTTGGGATCAACAAGTACAACCCCATTTCCAAAAAAATTGGGATGCTGTGCAAAATGTGGAAAAAGGACATTGCAATTACAATTCATTTAAACCCTATGAATAACTGAAACTGCAAAGACAATATAACAAATGTTGAAACTGAGAATTTTGCCCATTTTGAATTAGACACCAGCAACACATTTCCAAAAAAGCTGGAACATGGGCAACTGGTAAAGTTGTGTTAAGCTAAAAAAACACCTGGTGGAACATTTCACAACTATTCCGGTTAATTGGCAACAGGTCACTAACATCACTGAGTATAAAAGAACATCTCAGAGAGGCTGAGTCTTCCAGAACTAAAGATTAGGAGGGGTTCACCACTCTTTGAAAGACTGCACAGGCTAATAGTGCAACAATTCAAATATAACTTTTCTTACTGTAAAAAGAATTTGAGGATTTCATCATCTATGGTACATAACATTATTAAAAGATTCTGAGAATCTGGAAAAATACTGGGTGACCATGATCTTCAGGATTAAAAAAAAGACACAGTTCTGTAGTAGAAATCACTGCATGGGCTCAGGAACACTTCCGAAAATCATCATGTGTGAACACAGGTCGTCGCTGCATCCACAAATGCAAGTTAAAACACTACCATGCAGAGAAAAAGCCGTATATAAACAGGATCCAGAAACCCTGCTGCATTCTCTGGGCCTTAGCTCATATTTGATGAATTGAGGTGGAGTAGAAAAGTGTCCTGTGGTCCAACGAATCAAAATGTGAAATATATTTTTGGAAATCATGGATGATGCATCCTCTGGGCTAAAGAGGAGAGGGACCATCTGGCTTGTTATCAGTGCACAGTTCAAAAACCAGCATATGTGAAGGTATGAGACTGCATTAGTGCACATAGCATGGGTGACTTGCACATCTGTAAAGGCACCATTAATGCAGAATGATACAGTGTGATTCAAAAAGATGAATAACTGTGCAACGTGATTTTCATCTGCAGTGAATCTCTAACAGCTCAGAGCGTTTTTTGTTGGTTCCACAACACTGGATGATCACGCAAATCATTGAAACATGTTGTTGGCATCAAATTCAAAATGGGCACATACATTTTTTTCAAAAAATAATAAATTTCATTTTCAGCATTTGATATGCTGTCTTTGTAGTTTCAATTCAGGGCTTAAATGATTTGCACATCATTGCATTCTATTTTTATTTACATTTCACACAGTGTCCAAACCTGTTTGAAAACAGACTTATATTTAGTAAATGATAAACAAATGAGCATTTATTAATAATAAAGTAGTATTTATTAAATAATAATATACTTTATTTCTCTGTTTATTGTCATTTTTGTAAGGTTTTATGTCTCGATATTTGACAATCACTTTAGAAATATAATGAATTTTGAAATATAATGAATTCACAGAGATTCTACAATAGCATACACACACATGAAAACCTGGGTTAAAAAGCGACCCCTGAAA
This sequence comes from Colossoma macropomum, assembly GCF_904425465.1. Classification (NCBI taxonomy): domain Eukaryota; kingdom Metazoa; phylum Chordata; class Actinopteri; order Characiformes; family Serrasalmidae; genus Colossoma; species Colossoma macropomum. The sequence continues at coordinate 313,496 of NW_023494990.1, forward strand.
AGCCATCCTTACTGGAAGTTTTTTTTCTCCCCCTTGATGAAGTCTTTTTTGCCAGGCTCGATCAAGTTCCTCTCTGAGTATGAACTGCAGGCAGCTGTTGTTCAATAAGAGGCCCTACGTTAAGCGTGCCAACTAAAACCCACAACTCTTTCTGGTCTGTGCTTAGCCCCACTGGCTCTCATACTCCACAATGGGTTACAGTGCATCTAGTGTTATACAGTGTTATGTTGTCAGGAAGTGTTTACTTTCAGGGAGAGTAGATGAATGTGAGCCAACAGAATTTACAGCCAAAATGTTTAGAAGTGACAAAGTTATCCCTGCAAAATCAACTTAAATGAAAACAAATGCATTGTTGAACATGTTAAGGGATCTGCTGTACTATTAACTACTTCAGCCTTCCCGAGCTTAAGCTAACTAACATAATCTTTTCAGTAGTACTTTGGTAGTTCTTTTAACGTATGGTACTTATATGTACTAATTAAAAGTAATTACTGGTACATACTTTTGCTTGTAGCAAGCAGCATAGTAACAAGCAGAGTATGCTTGTAAGTAGTAAATTATGAACAGCTAGTTGCATTAGCTGTTTATAATTTCAAATGTTAGCTAGCTATGCCACAAATGTTCAAATTAAGGTTAATGTATTACTAAATCAAAACAAATTGCACTACACTAGTTATAGGGCTAATATTTTAGGGCTACTACAACATAACATTATCAATAATATCAACAAAAAAAAATTGTTGACAACAAATCTTGTTATTGATTAGATGGCCTGATGATGTTTGAGCTCCCCATTTATCACATGACTGAAAATACAGATGGCAGAGACAGAAAGTACAGGTTTATGCAGTGAATGTTCTCTAAAATTGAAACAAGATCAATTTCTTATTAAAAATTTGCTGACAAATCATTTCAATCATTGTCATTCATCAGTTCATCATCATTTCATAATTATAAAAGGCAACTGTTTTTTTTTCACAATTTTTTATTACTGCCATTTTTCATGCTACTTTATTATTTCCCTTATTATTAAAGCTTAATTTATTTTTATACTGCTATTATGTTTGTTTTTTTAAACTTTGATGATTATGATGATGATGATGATGATTGTTATTATTATTATTATTATTATTATTGTTGTTGTTGTTGTTATTATTATTATCTGTTTTCCCCTTATCGTACAAATGTGAAAAATAAAAACTTTCGTATGCTTATATATTTAAACGTGCTAACGGTGCTAAGATTCATTTATTTATAAATTACTATAGTAAATCTCACTGTGAGGTTTGTGAGACATTTTGATGCCTGGGAAATTTAAGGCTGTAGCCCATAAAATCTTTTTATGTGGGATTTTGATTTTGAGTTTGTGGTTCAAACATGATTGCCAGATTTTAGAGACCTTTTGATTTTTTATGATGCTCAGTTATTTTATGTCTCCAACAAATATTATTTTCTTCAAATGTTCTAACCTTAAATAATAATCATGGCCACAACAAAGTAAAAGCAAATGTGCAATAACACTGCTGTCAGTAGTGTAGTATTACATTATCAGAAACACAGTAAAACATGGTAAAGTAAAATTGTCTTACATTTCAAGGTTTTATATTGCAGTGGAGGATATGGAAACCGTTTAAGGTGAGGTAACATGTTTATATTACATTTACTTCTGCCTTTATACAATGTGGGTTTATTGTTAACGTTCTCAAAGTATACTGACATTCTGGATTAGATTCCATAGTGTAACACAGAGGCTTTGGCCGAGAGTTTATTCCATGTGGGGAAAAAGTTATCCTTATTTAAAACCTACGGATCCCCTATGGGGCCGTGGTAAGTAAGTAAGTAAATAAATAAATAAATAAATTTAATGACACTGCGTTCCCTCACAAGTGTTTTGCATTCGCTTGCAAAAGCTGTGCTTTGCTTAAACTCAGAGACGAAGCAGCTCATTGAATGTTACGTTGATCTTGGATTGAAATATAAAGACATAGTGTCGCTTCTCAAAATCAAACATAATTATGCTGTTAGTGACTCAAACTGAAACTGAGACCGAGGCCTCGTACAGTAAAAGCTACATTTACAGAGAACAACTGCTGAATAAACTCAGCACAGACTGGGAAACAGCTTTTAACGTTAGCTAGGCTAAAAACAAAGCTCTAATGTAGGCAATGTCGTTGCTGTCTGACGAGCATATATTATTTAAAACATTTGCGAGGGAACGCAATGTCATTAACTTATTTTTTTTTTAACCACGGCTCCTTAGGGGCTCCGTAAAAACCTGAGCTTCACGCACACCAGCGAAAGATTTAAGCTAAGCAGATCACGTTTTTCTGAGGAAAAATGTGCCTACAAACTGTAATACAACGTGCGTTAGCATTACCTGGATTAATGCAGTTATTTTACCTGCGCGCATTAGACTAGACCGCGTTCCTCCTTCCTGTTTGTTCTCGCAGACTTTTGTAAGAAATAACATGTAAATGAAATTATCGACGTAAATCGGTCAAATAACTGCACAAATAATTCTATTATAATCTAAGAACGCTCAGTTTAGTCTAGGCCTAATGATTTGTTAAGTTAATGATCCAGATGCTGTGTTCACGGCTGTATCTTATCATTCTTACCTTTTTCTTTGTTCTTCTGCTTCAGAGCAGCTCGCGCTCCTGTGTGGACTAAATTACACTGTATCTTTACGGACTCGATCATATTACAGCCTCTTTAGCATTATATTAGTGCTGTATCTGAGCGTTCCTGACCGAATAAATGTTAACGATAAACGCTGCAGGAAAACTGAGCAGCTCCTCTTAACCAGCTCAGTTTCACTTTTGTTTGAGTCAGGTGCGTCACGTGACTCTGGAGCTTTTCTCCAGTCTGTCTGTGCTGACACCAAACCACATCTCACCAGCACAAACAGAAGAGCCAGCAGAGCAGAGACGTCATATTGAGCACTTGTAAAATTACGTAATAAACTTTATGCTCACTTAAACCATTTACAGTTTACTGCATTATTCTGTAATGATTTACAAGTGAAATAAATCATTTTCGGAAATCGGATGAATCTTTTTGAATCACCCTGCATATACAGCTTATGGCAACATATGCTGCCATTGAGACAATGCCTTTTTCACGTACTACAACAGCATGGCTCTGTATGAAGAGTCTGGGTGCTAAACTGATCTACCTGCAGTCCAGATCTGTCACCCACTGAAAACATTTGCCACACTATGAAAAGAAAAAAATATGACAAAGGAGATCCCGAACTGGTGAGCAGCTGAGAACATTTAACTTTCAAAACTACAGCAGTGTCTCCTCAGTTCCTAAATGCTTACAGAGTGTTGTTAAAAGAAGAGGTGATGTAACACAGTGGTAAACGTGCCCCACATTTATTTAGTTTAATGATCATCTGTATCTTTTATACTTTCACTACTTTTAAAATAATGGGCTAATAATATACCAACTACAAAAATAAATAAATAAATAAATAGATTCATGGATGCTTCACAATTGGTTGGCTGTATATGGAAACATACAAGAAACCAAAACATAAAATCAAACAGCACAAAAATCTGCAGCACAATGATAGCAGCATACTAACCACAATGTTGGACATATCACTGCTGTAAGTACATTTTTTTTTCCAAAACCAAACAAAAGTAAGGTTACGCGTGCTAATAATCTGATCCTGGGAATAGTTTTGATTAGAGTAAATCCCTCGTGTACTGTAATTACCATTAAAATAGCTTTTATATGTTAAAGGTCTGTGTGGTTACACAGGGACTGTCACTCATCCCTCCGGCTCAGACATACAAACTCCATTTTCCAGAACTCCCTGGGAGATCATGTGACTGTGGCTCCATCATTATCCACCAATCAGTGCTTATCCTCACTTAAATATTGATCTGTTTCACCTGTTCTCTGTTCATGTGACCATACTGTGGGGATAATGAATATATTACCATTATAATCAATAAGAAATCCATAATCATATACTAAAAGTTCAGTGACAAAAGTGTATTAATCCTCTCACTAAGGAAAGGCCATGCTGTGTGTAAGATTTTCTCATGAGAAAGTCCTGAAGTTTAGAAGCATCTAGAAGCTAGTGTGCTTTGTTGCAAGAACAAGCTGGCCTGTGAGAGGGGAGGTAAAGCTGATAGGAAACTAAACAGTATCAGTGTTGGAACCAGTTTAAAAAGATACAATTTAATTAAAAACCTTGAGAAGAGGGCAGCTTAGGATAGCTGAGCATGCAAGTTTTTAAAAAATCAAGGACACGTGTGGAAATAAGAGTGTCCAACTGAAGTGTAAGGATGGGAAACAATGGAAACCAAAGTGAAATGAGAAAAGGTGAGAGGGAGGGGGCGATTGCTTCATCGCCCCAAACAGGGTATAAAAAATGATGTTTCTGTATTGTACTTTGCATTTGGCTGTCCGGGAGCCATCTTGCCATCTGAAGCTCAATAAATGAAGAGTGGGCCTTTTCCTTCCTTCACAAAGAACTCAACGGCTGAAGTCTTTTATTCAACTTTCTTTTATTTTTGACTGAATTTTATTTTATTTTGCGTTTATGATGAGAAGAAGCAACTAGATTTATTAAAAAACTAAAACATAGTTATAGAACAGATTAGTATAATTTATCCATATGTTGGGGCTCTGAGCGAGCGTGAATCGCACTTAGTCCCGACAATACCTAATTAGGATATAAGCCCGGGCTTTAGACTAAATCAGTGCATGGTATTGCTTCTGTCTTTAAAGCTACTGGTTGGTCAATCTTGTAGTCATTGCCTTACTGTGTATTGGACTTTGCTTCTGGATTTTTTACTTTTTTCTTGCCCCTATTGTACCCTGTTTGCTGGTTCCTGTTCCTGTTATGTTTTTCCTTTTTTATATTTAGATCTTCCTGGATTTTACCTCTGCTTGTTTTGTGACCATGATTTCGGATTGCGTTTATACAAGTAAAGTCTCTAATTTTAACCGCACACGTCAGACCAGTTCTGTCTCGTTACAGAATACCTCGCCTCCAACGCAGACGGTAAATCCAGAGGCTTTACAGAAGGATATTGTAACTCAAGGCCATCAGTTGGGACAACATCAGCAGGTACTAACAGGAGTTACGCTAACTAGTTGCCAATGTTAAGGGCCTAACTTTGCAACTACACAGTTTGGATTTGACTACTGAAATGGAAAACTCTGGAAAACCCCATTGAGTTTCCTAGTGCAACCTCTTAGGGTAAGCCTGACAAGTTTGATGGGAATCTGGATAAATGTTGTGTTTTTTTCTAGTCAAAAGATCAGAATCTTATGAGCAATTCTTAAAGGATTTTCACATAGTATTTCATCATCCACATGAGTGCAAGGTTAATGGTGAACGCTTGATTAAACTACACCAAGGAAATCACTCAGTTTTGGACTACACATTAGAATTCCGCACACTGACATGGATCTTAATTCTCACGTACTTACTGGGCTAGTTAGTAGAGATGATGACTTAACTCTGGATCAGCTCATTCTGTTAGCAATCCATTTGAACCAACTCACCCATGACCACAAGACCTGAAGAGGAAGCTCTAGTCTTCTGCATCCTGCCCCCATTTCCAGAGGTGCTAGTCACATCCTGCGAGATTGTCGGGCCCGTCCGCCCAGACTTCAGGTGCCGACCCCGGTGAGTATTCCCACAAAGGGGGTGGTCTTGAAGTCTTTTTTCCTGCCTGTAACTCTGCACTGCCATTTTCAAGTTTTCTCTGTCATTCCAGCCCTGATTGACTCCAGAGCAGAAGGGAACTTCATCCATTCACAACACATTGAACAGTTGCAGAATCTCATGGAACATCTGAAGACACCATTGTGAGTGGTTGCTTTGGATGGGGAACCAGTAGGAGCTGGATCCATAACACAAAACACGTAACCTGTTAGATTAAGTACCTTTGTGCTACATACCAACCTTATATCTATTTTTGGTTCTTGACTTGTCTGAATTTTTCATTAACAACGTCTTGCGAGACGTGATTGGAAAATTTATAATCACTTATATTGATGACATTCTCATCTACTCACCTGATCTTGCTTCCCACGTCAAACATGTCTGGTTGGTTTTGAAACGTTTACTTGAGAATGATTTTTAAGTCAAGGGAGAGAAATGCAAATTTCATTTACACACAGTAGCTTTTTTTGGGTTATGTCATCAGCACCAATAGTGTTGTAATGGATGACCACAAAGATGACCTGGTAGTGAACTTGCCCAAGCCTGCTTTGGTTAAAGAATCAGAATCAGCCACTTTGTCCAGAGTTTTTAAGAGAGTGAGAAATAGACCCAACTCTAGAAAATATTCTTCCTCCCCATGCCAATGTTTCTTCCATTTGTTAGGAGATTGATGAAGGGATAGAAAGGCCATTGCAAATCTCACTATCCTAAAGCAATGTCCCACAGGAAAAATTTACATCCCCAAACTGTTTAGGGATAAACTGGCAAACTCATGCCCTTGCTCATGCCCACTAGACCTTGGTCTCACATAGCTTTCGACTTCATCACTGATTTGCCAGATTCTCAAGGCTTCACTACCATACTGACCATCATTGATAGATTTTCCTGTAGTGTATGTTTCATTCCTTTCACTTCCATACCTACTGCATTTCAAACAGCAAAAACAATAATCAATCACATTTTTTGATACTTCGTGATTCCAGAAGATGTACTATCTGACTGATGTCCTAAGTTTACTTCTCAGGTTTGGTCACCTTTCTTTGAACACATTGGTGTTTCATGTAGTTTAATTTCTAGTTATCACTCACAGCCTAATGGTCAATGTGAGCGCATGAGCTAGGAATTAGGAACATTTTTTGAGAATCTTTTATCATAACAACACTAATGACTGGTGTTGGTTTCTTGTGTGGGCAGAAATGGCTCAGAACTCGTATCTACTATGGGGATTACCCCTTATCAGTGTGTGTTGGGATTCAACCTCCTGTGGCTCCCTGGACAGGGATTTTTTCTGATGTTCCCACTGTGGATGAGTGGATGCGTTGCAGCGAGAGGATTTGGGAAGAAACTCATCAGTGGATTGAGAATGTCGATCTCGAGAACTGTTAGATGTAACAAGAGTCAAGTAGACCACTATCTGGAGACCAGGTTTGGCTGGCGACTAGGGATTTCAGGTTTGCAGAGCAATGTAGGAAATTACAACCTAAATATATTGGTCTGTTTAAGATTTTAAGAAGAATTAATGAAGTTACTTATAAACTTGACCTGCCTTTGCAGTTTCGTGTTTCCCATTCATGCCATGTGTCCCTTGTGTCGCTGTTTTGCCCCCTTTGTACCCTGTTTGCTGTTTCCTGTTATGTTTTTTTTTCCTTTTTTGTATTTGGATCTTCTTGGATTTGACCTCTGCCTGTTGTGTGAGCATGATTTTGGATTCCGTTCAAACAAGTAAAGCTTCATTCTCTGATTTTAACTGCATGCGTCTGACCAGTTCTGTCTCATTAAGGGGACTTTGCATCACTGCTGTCAGGACAGAGCTTTGTATTCATAATTCATAACTAATGGATAATGTAAATGATCCAAAATTACTTGGAAAAATATTTTCACACTGACTTCCATCATAAGTTAAGAATAGTTTTTCCTTCGTCTGAAAAGTAACTATTGTGGAGATTCTGTTCGACAGTGACATGTCAAAATTGTCAAATGACATTTTAAAGTTTGCAAATTGTAGTTCTGGTAATGTCTCCTAACGTTCCCTTCCTACAGTGATTTTGTCTTTGATAACCTTGCAGCAGATTATCTAAGAAATTGCTTAACACATTCAACTCAACCAGACTTCATTCAGCATTATGGAAAATATTGCATTGTTTACTTTGTCATCTTTAAGGCGAACTTTTTCAAAATCTCGGCATTAAGTGTTTGAGATGTAAACATAGTCATTCAGAGTGGTTTTGTTTGAAATGGTTCATTGTAGAGACTCAGATTTCTTTACTGTGTTGGTGATAGGAACCAGGAGTTGCCATGACTACAACACAAATGTGTTGCTGTGTGATTTCATTTACTATCCAAAATCTTCTCAAAACTATCATGAAACAATGTCTCAGACATCAGGCAGTGTATTCGTAACCATTTTCTGTGAGGGAGCTTTTAGAGGTGGCTGCCTGGTTCCCATCACCACCACTGCGAATAATTCTAACTCAGTGCATTATTTTGGTCCACTGCAGCAGTGCAGAAATTGAGCCTGACACTTCAGCATTTTAATGAATAATTCAATAAAATCATTAGTAATATAATCAGTAATATAAATAATAGCAATAGAAAAATAATACAGTGATTACAATATTTGTGCATGTAATAGCATTAGCACTACAATGGTAATTAAAATGAATTAATAATCTTTAATTTAGACCAATTTTCAGTACAGATAATAAGGAATTTGAAAATTAGTGACAATTTTAATCACATTTTTTCAGAACATATTGTTTATGTCAAACAATCACTGAAACATCTAATTACTGGACTTCCTCTAAAATGTAAATATTACAGACAATGAAAAACTGTCAGTGTCAAGAAAAATCCATCAGTGTGAAAGATATAACAGGTGTGCTATTTAAATGACTGTTTTTGTCAATGAATGAGTCACAGAGTCTGAACTCTGGCCCTGATAAATGCTCATATTGCCTTCTTTTTATTGCCTCTTTGTTTTGCCACATATTTATTGCATTTATTGCAGTAAAATGGTGGTGAAATTTCCCTACATTTACCCATCAATGGACAAACTAGTAATGCTGTACAAGCATTAAAGTTAGTCAGACACAAACTGAAATTTACAAAAATTCACCAACATTCTGGGTACTGTGCAGTTTTATAGAGAAGGCTACCACCAAAGCAAAACAATTTTGTCTAGTCAGTAGCCTCACATGAAAATGGAACATACTGTGATTATTAGGTCAGTGTGTTCTAGATTCTAAAAAGGGTACATTATAATATACTGTTTATTTTAATATTTTGCATTTTATGTGGAGCAGCAGCAGGATTCATGCATTAGGCCTGCGTTGTATCGGACACAATTTTCATTACAAATATCATGAAATACAACAGCAATTGAAATCTTTACCAAAACTTCCATCTTCAGATGTGCTTCCAGGTACTACTCAGTTTCTCACCTCAGCTAAACAAACTGATCAGCATTCCAGAGCTGAAACATTATGGGAAAATGAATGAATCTGCCTGGGGAGGTGGAACATTAATGAATCATTGGTGAAAGTACTGCACTTTCTAAACTGCCTCTTTCCTTTCAGCCTAGTGTTAATGTAACATGGAATGTGTCATCTTTCACAGGTTTTAGAGTGAAAAGTCTACTAAGTCTTCAATTCTAATTCACAGATTTACGTTTAGATTTACACTTTTATCCAGAGAGACTTACACAAGAATGAAACAAGAGTGAGTTCTGATTCCTCAAAACAAAGATACACAGTACAGAGAATATACAATACAAGTACAATGATAAGACATTTTAACAAATGCAAAATTAATGCTCTTTCCCTCATCTGTTCTGACAGGGTTAAATGAGCTTCTGATTATCAGAGTAACATCTAATGATCTTCCTATTGTTTCTATCAAAGGCTAAGGCTTGTTAGGAATTAAGATAAGATATAACTTACTCTGTATCAGGAATTGCCAGATTGTCTTATTAAGACTCTTGTCATCTGTCTGACCTGTCTGTTGTCTGTAGTCCCGCCCTCTCGTTAGTCCCAGGTTTTTCTGATCTGTGTATTTATATTACCGGTTGTGTGCTTTGTGTTTGTGTAACCCAGAATAAATGACATAGAGACAGTAATGAAGCTGAGAAATTAAATAAAATTCTTTAAAATGGTTTATTAAGTATAATTCATTATACATAACCCACAGGCACTATTGGAATAGAGTAATAAATTGAAATTATTAGAGGCTAACAAACTTATGGTTTCCTGAAAAGTAAATAAAAGAGAAGTAAATAATAGATAAAGAATGTGTGTATATATATATATATATACACATATAAAACCTAAGATGAAATATAATAACAATTCAGGAAGAAATACAACTCTTCTACTCACAGAAGTCAATAGTATTCCTGGAAAAGCCCACTGCACAAAAATCTAACCAATAAGGTTTTTGGAAAAACCCATTACGCAAAATTTCGGCCAATCACTGGCCAAGTAGGCGTGGCCCCCAGGCTTTTTCTCTGTCCAGAAATTTCTCTCTGTGCCAGAAGAAAGAGAGAGAGACACACACAAAGTTCTCAGCTTGATAATTTAGGCTTAAACTGAGAAAAACCAAGAGTGAGTGTTTCTAACTAGAGAAACTTGCCATTAAAGAACTGTTTATAGCTGAAAGCAGAGTTTTATGACTTTCAAAAACCTGCAAAGAAGAGGAAAAGTAGTCACACATAAATAGTAATGGATCTTCCAGCAGTCATTCCTGTAGAGTTGTTGTGGAAAGAGAACTTCATTTAATGTTACACCTGCAATAAAATTCAAACATACTGGATTGGATTCAGTGAGTGTGAAATATGTATTTGTGTATATATATATATATATATATATATATATATATATATATATATATATATATTTATATATTTATATACACACATATATATATATATATTGACTAAAATAGCCAAAATAAATGAGAATGAAAGAGTAGTGCTAATTAACTTAGCAATCGTGACCACGTTGTAGCTTAAGCTAAGCTAGGCTTACGCTATTGAATGCCATGTGAACAGTGACTAAGCTAGGCTAAGCCTGAGTATACTGAGTGTAAACTAGTTGCTAAGCTAATGCTTTTGAGTATTAAACTAGTGGCTAAGTTAAAGCCACATGTGTGTATTTTTTAAAGGGAAACTGGAAATATAATGTGAGTTTACTGACTCTGTTCTCATGTAAACAGGTCAGTTTTTTTGTTGGGAAAAGATTAATTTCCGAGAACATTCTTCACATCGTCCGACTGAGTGCTGCTGGTGCACCGAAGGGGACGAGACAGCAAGCCAAGCCCTGTTAAGGACCACAACAACAAAACTTGAGTCTGAGTATTCCTTTTTGCTGGACTTGTTATTTATGCTTTCACTGACTTTCGATATTTGATATTTGATATTTGAACTTTGATATTTGAGACTGAACTTGAGTGAATACATTTGAACTGGAGTGAATACATTTGAAAAAAAAAAAGAACTTCATTTACCTTTAATGCAAAGGGAGAGGATTTTGTTTCATTTGAAAGTAACTGTTTACTTATTCTTTGCTATTTGATAGTTGTTTGATATTTCTTTCCAATTTTTTTCAACTGTTAATGTCATTGACTATTGTTGGAATGTGTTTGTTGATCTACAATTTCATCTTTAAATAGGAAATAAAATCCTAAACTCTAAAAATAAATAACAAAATAGTATAAAAAAAAAAACAAATACTTACCTCAAGCCACCGAACCAAATGTAAACTGAACCTAGAACAAAAGCAATTAGTTATTAAAACAGCAAATAAAAGGTATACTTACCTGAGGACTGAGTAACCAAACCTGAAATAAACAACAAAGGTGATTAGTATAGACAAATAACACTGAGTAATACTTGGGTTTAAAGAACAAAAAAGAAAGAAAAAGAGAAAAAAGGTCCTTGCTTGTGATTTTGCACTTTGAAACAGTTGTACATTGTTTATTTTATTTGGAGAAGTTTCTGTATATCATTTTATTTCTGAAAGAAAAAGAATTATTGCTACATTGAAGAAATTCACATCATATTTTCCCAATACAGTACATAAATTGCCATATATCTGGTCTTGTGTCTTTCATGTCTGTTGCTTCATGAGCGAACCTAACTCGTTCATTAGTCATTTCAGCTTCTGTAAAGGTAACTCACAAAATATGTGCCATACACACGTGTGTACTTTCTGGTTACATTTGCTTGGTGTTTTGTGTTCTCTGGCTCTGTTTTTGTTATCTTCCATTAGTCCTTGTCATGTTCTTTAGTTTTGTTTCCTTTCTGATGTAGTATTTTGTTAGGTTCTTTTTTTGTTACTTTGTGGATTCTTTTGTCATGGCTTTCAATAAAAATAACTTGCGCCTACATCCTGCCTCTTCATCTCCCTCTACATTACAATAATTGACATCTCTGAGCTGTAGTTCTGAGCTCATGGCTTATTTGCAGCAAAATATTCATTAGCTATCTCCAAAATTTCACAAATGATCTAGTGGAATCTAGCTTTCATATGATATTTTCCTCTCATATGTATCTTATGAAATATGGAAGTTAAGAAGTAAAAAATGTAAGCTGGTGCAAAAATAGATTGGTAAAATTGAGTAATGCTAAACCTTCTGGAACATCTCACAATTAATTAAGTTAATTGACAACAGGTCAGTAACGTGACTGGGTATAAAAAGACTATACCAGAAAGGCTTTCAGAAGTAAAGATGGAGAGGGGTTCACCACTCTGTGAAAGACTGCAGAGGCAAATAGTGCAACAATTCATGAATAACATTTCTCAACGTTAAATAGCAAAGAACTAGGGGACCTCCCATCTACCATCTACGGTACATAATCTTTGGGCTCTCAGACATCACTGCATTAAAACAGATGATTCTGTAGTGGAAATCACTGCATGGGCTCAGAAACACTTCCAGAAACCACTGTCTGTGAACACAGTTCATCACTGCATCCACAAATGCAAGTTAAAACTCATATGCTGCCATCCAGACAACGTCTTTTTCAGGGAAGGCCTTGCTTATGCAACAAGACAAGGCCAAACCACATTCTGCATGAATTACAACAGCATGGCTCCATAGTAAAAGAGTCCGGGTGCTAAAATCGTTTGTCTGCAGTCCATATCTGTCAACACTGAAAACATTTGTTGCATTATGAAACAAAAAACACGATAAAGGAGACCCCGAACTGTTGATCAGCTGAAATCCTATATCAAGCAAGAATGGGAAAACATTTCACTTTCAAAACTACACCAATAAAGTCTGAATAAAAGAGTTTTTCTTAGCAGAACATGGCTTCTCCTGACTCTTCCTCTGAGCAACATCACAATATCAAATGTTGAAACTGAGAACTTTTATTGTTTTTTTAAAAAAAAAACTATTTTCTATACATTTTGAATTTGCCACTAATATGTTGGAACAGGGGCATTTTTACCACTGTGTTGCAACCATGATTGCCATCATATCTGCTATTAGCATGAGGATGCCATGGTCCTCTGAGGTTCTTGAAGCATTTTACGACATTGCACAATCAGCACTGACGGGCTCTCAGCTGACCTCAGAATAGCTGTGGTTTGGTCATAGACTTCCCGCTTTGTTTATCTCTGTATGAAATGCTACACTAATGTTACCGAGAGCAACTTCTTCAGATGTAAAGCTACAGTTAGGCAGCACACATACTAGTAATGTTTTTTTTTTATTTTATATAATTTTATTTTCATGTTATTGGAAATATATATCATAGCTATGATTAAAGGTGAGTTTACAAGGGTAATTAAGATTTTGATTGTAAAGTGCAAGCCAATTAACTCATTTTTTTATTTGGACTACTTAAAACATTGCTAACTAAATCAGCATGCATTAGTCTAGCCCCAGTAGCCCCTCAGTTTAGACTACAGGCACTGTAGTTGGCTGTATTAGCAAATAGACAAGAACTTAATGATAATTCAAAGTTGAAAGCTATAAGAATTATAAGTCAATCAGACAACGATGAGCCACCAATAAATTATTTATTAAATTACATGCTTTAAAATTCCGCGATCTAAAGCACAAAACTATTACTACCAAACGGTATTTCACGTCTGAAGGGTACAGGACTGTAAACAGACTGGGAACCACTATGTTAATGTCATCTTATGACAAACTATTTATTTATCAGCCAGACATTACTTATTAAAAGCTGAAAATGTTGGCATTCACTTCTTCTTCAGGACATCACTAGGACGATTTTTACTCTCTCATCAGAAATCTTATCTGGACTTGCTTACGGCATCATCTGAAAAACTTATATAGAGTTGCCACCTTCAGAAGATATTTATAATATTATTCATTAGATAAACAAACAAACAGACAAATAAAAACGATTGCTGCTGGACACATATTTGACATTGGTAATATACCAAATTTCCAGTTCATCATTCCTATCTCCAAGATGCCCCTTTTTATTGGGGTCCACTTTTCTCCGTTTGGTCCTTGATGCCACTATAAAGTCATGATATACAGTTAATCACTGTTCATCTTTATGATAAACACCAAGTATAGTATTATATATTGTTACAAGATAAAACTTTAGCTTACAAATGGATAAATAACAGTATACTGTATAAATCAGCGCAAGAATTTTATTTTCTAACATGATCAGCTGGTTCACTTGCTAGCTAAATTTCAACATGACAGAACATTTTGTTGTTTGGGTTCACTTCTTGAGACAGTACAAAGAAAAACATACAAATAAAAAAGATTTAGAAACTTTAGAAAGGTTCTGCTGCTGCCTGGAACTGATGACTCAATTTCAGCACCACTAAGCTGTTTTGTTGCCTGAGAGACTGAAGAAAAGGCTGATAAACTACAGTGTAAAAATAGTTTTACAGTGTGGGTTTGATACAGTGTCTAGCACTAAACAAGATTTTTGCTGAATCATGAAATTAAATGCTGCATGAGATGATTTTATCACATCATCTTCCTCTCATTCATCCCACTGCATATCACTGACCCCACAAACTCAACAACACTTGCACTGCAAACAACTATATCTATAATAGTTAATGTCTCTATTGTTCTTAGTTATTGAGCTTGGTAATATTGTAGTTATAGCCCTTTAGTTTTAACCAAGTTGCATTAGCCACAATCATCCAAGAATTGTTGCAGGCCATCATATACCATTGTGGCCCTAACTCCAGTCCTGGATCCCACCCTGCTCTGGATAGTTTTGTGTGAAGAAAAAGTGAAAGCAGTGTATTACCCAAGGTCAGATGGGCTCTGACATCACAGTTTGATGCATGTCTTAAAGAAACAGACCTTTAAAAACATCAAAAATGAATGCAGGTCTAATAGAAACACATACTTAGTATGCAGCACTGGAGCAGTGGCTTCAGTAGTGGACCCTCTAGATTATTAGATGACATACATAACTTTAGTCTGTATGTTGTTCAGAAAATAATTTTATGTTCTTACTTACTTAAATGTACCTGACTCATTTCTTATTATTTAGTACTTATTCTTACTGCAAATTAAAAAAAATAAATGACACATTAAAACCCAACACTGGTGCAATGACCTTTTATTGTGAACTTTGTTGTAATATTTCACACTACAGTATCAAGATGAGCTGGGAATAGTCTGTCACTGATGTCCAGCTTTCTCAGAGTCCTCAGAGCACAGAGGATTGAGCCCACATTTGGGGCAAGGTTGGGCCAGTGTTCTGGAGACCAGGCTGCTTAAGTCAGCGAGCACTGATGGTGACACTGAAGGGATACAGAGTGAGATCAATGCAGCCAAGGTGCTCTGCAGCTGGGCAGCGTTCAGGTGGAGGTCTGTAATGGTGGTCTGGGCCAAATCAGTCATTTTGGCCAGAAGATACAGCAGGGTCCAGGCTGGACTCGACAGAGGAGGTCAGGGATGGAGCATCACTGATGGTGTCCTGGCTGAAGCCAAAATCCAGTGAAGTCTTGGAGGTGTTAGGAGTCGCTTCCTCAATCAGGCCTGACTGAGGGGTCTGACTTTGGGAGGTGGAGGCCAAAGTCAGGGGCTTAGAACCAGAGTTCCGTTTCGCCTTGACCTGCAAACGGCGCTTCACATGGATGAGGAGCTCAGGGTGTTCTCTGCGGAAGTAGCCATTGAAGAAAACTTCTTTCTATGGTAAACATAGATTTACAGGTTACATGCTTAATATCTGTTCAGCTGCAGTTGTTGTAATCCAGGGGTCACCAGTTCTGATCCTGAAGGGCCAGAGTCCAGCACAGTTTGGTGATTTCCCACAACAAACTGGGAAATTAAACTGTACAGGTCTCCTCCCCCCAGAATGGGAACTGTTGGTCCCTATTCTTGGCCATCTTACCTTAGAAGTAGATTCCATCTGATCCATACAGGTGCTCTCTAACCTGCCGTCCATGGATCTGATCTTCTTGAAGTCATACAGGTTGAGCTGTCGCTTAAAGCTCTTCATAACTGAAGTCTCGAAGATCTTTAACTCTCCCGGTCAACTAAGAATCTCAGCCAAGAAAAGCTCTACATCAGTGACGATGCAGGTTCCCCACCGGTGCCATCCGATGGACTTGTAGGTCTCGTTCTCCACTATGTGCCATAACTTCTGTGGGAAGGTGAGTGTGGAAAAGTTCACCTCCACACCATCAGTGCGGGTCCTTTTGATCGGGAATGTCTGGGCGAGGGTCTGGTCATCACTACCTTCACTCGCTTTCCTTTTCATTGTGTTGGTCATTTAACAGCATAAATCATAAACCTATCGCTGAGAGTGATTAATCAAGAATGAACTGCTGAACTGAGATGTCAGGTTTATGAACTGTCACCCACTTGTGATGTCACTGATAATGTCATAATGGAGCTGCGTGGTGACAAATACTACATATATATACATATATATATATATATATATATATATATATATATATATATATATATATATATATATATATATATATATATATATATTTGTGTGTGAGTGAGAGATGATAACAAATGATAACAAATGCGCAATTAAATTAGGGAACAAAAGAACAGAATTCTTCAAACAAGGACGTGGAGTGCATCAAGGCTGTAACTTATCCCCAACCCTCTTCAACATATACATCAACAACCTGGCCACAACCCTGGAACAATCATCAAATGTAGGATTAGAACTAAATAAGAAAGAAATAAAATTCCTTTTATACGCAGATGATTTAGTCTTGCTAGCTCCTACAGCACAAGGCTTACAAAAACACGTAAACTTATTAGAAGACTATTGTCAAAATTGGGCATTAGACATCAACATCAATAAAACCAAAATAATGATTTTTCAAAAAAAAGCCAGATCACACAAATCAAAATTCCACTTTACGTTTGGCGAGACTTTATTACAGCACACTATGGAATATAATTACTTAGGACTAATAATCAATGCATCTGGTAACTTTAACAAGACAATGAATGCACTAGTAGAAAAAGCAAGGAAAGTATATTTTACTATTAAACGATCAATAAACACGCTCAACCCACCAATCCAAATTTGGCTAAAAATATTTAATTATATAATTAAACCCATATTCTTGTATGGCAGTGAAGTATGGGGACCAATAATTTATCAAAAAGACACATTATGGGACACGACCCCTATAGAAAAATTTCATTTAGAATTTTGTAAAGAAATCTTAAAAGTACATCGCAATGCAGCCAATCTGGCGTGCAGAGCAGAGCTGGGCGAGTTTCCTCTCTCCCTCCCCATGATAAAACGAGCTTTAAAATTCCGCCATTACCTCTCACAGGCACATCCAGAGTCATACCACCACACAGTGTACCTCAGCAACCGCACACACCCAGAAACAGACCCCCTCAGACCCCTCACAGATAAATATCACCTTCAAACCACAGCCCAGTTCACCCTCTCACCATCACATACCACAGCCCAGTACACCATCTCACCATCACACACCACAGCCCAGTTCACCCTCTCACCATCACACACCACAGCCCAGTACACCATCTCACCATCACACACCACAGCCCAGTCCACCCTCTCACCAACACAGATCAGAATGATCCACAAAACATACCAAAAACAATATATCAACAATTGGACCAATGAAATTGCCACAGTTAATAAATTAGAATGCTACAGATTACTGAAGAGAGAATACAGACTAGCAGATTATCTGATCAAAATAAAAAAACCCAAAGAAAGAAATATCTTAACAATGTACAGACTGAGTGATCACAATTTAGAAATAGAAAAAGGGCACCATAAAAAACACTGGAGGCCCAGAGAAGAACGAATATGTAATCAGTGCAGTTCAGGACAAATCGAAACTGAGCTACACTTTCTCTCCTCCTGTAACAGATATAAAGACCTCAGAGAAGATTATATCTGCTCAGTTGAAACTTATATCCCATCATTTAAAGAGAAAATGACTAAAACAGAAGATTCGTTACGGGTGTGTTTAGGAGAGACACCAGAATGTGCTGAACTATCAGCTAAATATGTTTACAGCTGCCACAAACGCAGAGAACAGAGTGACACAGCACCTTAAACTGATCCCATGTAAATGTATCATTTATTTATTTGATGTTGTGTGTGTATTTTACAATGTGTATGTTTATGTGTGTATGTACATATGAATATTTTATTATTTTAGTCTTTCTTTTATACATTATTTCCTTCTTCACCATTATCTTCATATTCTACTAGGATATTTTAATTGCTTTGGCAACAATTGTTCATTACAATTCATGCCAATAAAGTTATTTGAATTGAATTGAATTGAGAGAGAGAGAGAGAGAGAGAGAGAGAGAATTAGAATGCTCATGACATCACAGTGAAGCCATTGGCTGCTGCAAAATGAATTGTTATGAAATGAGTTGTTTATGAACGTAACATTAAGATATTCTCAGAATAGCTTATATAACAAATGCTCAGGTTTACTGTGATTTTCTTCAGAAAAGTCCAGTTTATGTTCTTTCACAAGACATTTCATGTGTAAGAATCTATGTAAAAGCTTTATGTCTGATAAATATAATATATCTGATCTATAATTTATAGGAATGGATGTAGCTATTTGAATGTATGTACATCCAAATACATCTTAGCATTCATGTAGATTACTGTGTGTATCTGAAAAGGCATGTCTGACAAATCTGCCTATCTAACAGAAATGAAAAGAGCATCCACACACATTTGGCTAAAATTAAATAAACACATTATTGACTGTGAAAACGAGTTATACATATGTGCAGCGTATACCCCCCCTATAGAATCTCCATACTATAAGGACAATTTCTTTGAGGATCTACATCATGAGATCAGACATTTTCAGGCCCAGGGCAATGTCATGCTGATCGGAGATCTAAACGGCAGAACAGGAACAGAGAGTGACGCTATTGATTCTACTGGCAATAAATACATATTCAAACAAACCCCCATTCACATAAACACCGTCACTACTCAAAGAAACAGTCCTGATCACCTCCTGAACAGAAATGGTAGAGAACTAGTGCACCTCTGTCGATCCTCAGGTCTGTATATTCTTAATGGTAGGATCATAGGGGACTCTTTAGGGAGATTCACATACTGTTCAGCTCTTGGGTCTAGTGTAGTTGACTACGCAATCACTGACATGGACCCCTCCACTATTAGTGCATTCACTGTCAGACCACAGCTGCCACTCTCAGATCACTGTCAGATCAATGTTTATCTAAAAGGAATCAGTCAGCACAAAACAGTGAATTATGAATCCTGTAACACAATCCAGTTAAACAACACACTCAGATGGAATCATGACAATGAACTGAAATTTAAAACTGCTATTATCTTCCCAGAAATCACTAACCTTATTAATACATTTTTATCAGAGTCATTTGAATTAAACCAATTGGCTGTTAATATGGCTGTGTCACAAATTAACGATATATATTATAAATCAGCTAAAAAAGCAGGCATCAATTTCACAAATACTACAAACAACCAAAAACCAAAAGAAGGAAAAATGGTTTGATGAAGACTGTAAAAGAATAAGAAAGAAATTAAGAAATCTATCAAACCAAAAACACAGAGAGCCACACAATATTAAAATTCACTCAAACTATGCCGAAACACTAAGAGAATATAAAAAGATCTTAAGACACAAAAAACACAGCCATTATGTTCAATATCTAAAGAAAATAGAAAATTCCATTGTTCAGAATCAATTCTGGGAACAGTGGAACAACCTGAGCAACAAAACTCCACAAAACCTGGCCATAGACAATCCAAATATCTGGAAAAATCATTTTAAGAAATTATACGAGCAATTACCACAAGATAGCCTCAACTTAGAACAACAGAACATTAAAGACAAATTAAAAAACATTAGAATTAAGTGTCAAAAACTATCAAGACCCACTTGATTACCAAATCTCACTAGAAGAATTAAATCATCAAATCAAAAAGCTTAAACCTAGAAAAGCCTGCGGCCCCAACAGCATCAGCACAGAGATGCTGAAGAGGCTCTGCTCAGGTTGTTCAATATCGTTCTCCAGTCTGGCTGCTTTCCTGAGATCTGGTGCTGGGGGCTTATTTCCCCGATCTACAAGAGTGGAGACAAACTGGACCCTAATAACTACCGAGACGTCTGTGTGAGCAGCAACCTGGGGAAGGTTTTCTGCTGTATTATTAACACCCAAATACAGGCCTTCCTTACTGAACACAGTGTCTTGAGTAAAGGACAAATTAGTTTTCTACCAAATCATCGCACTACCGACCATATTTACACCCTACACACCCTAATCAACCAACAAATTCATCAACAAAATAAGAGAAAAGTCTTTGCATGTTTTATAGATTTTAAAAAAGCATTTGATTCTATTTGGCAAGAAGGTCTATATTACAAAATTCTCCAAAACGGTGTAGGGGATAAAGTCTATGACATCATTAAATCAATGTATGTCAATAATAAATGTGGAATAAAAATTGGCAATAAAATGACAGATCTCTTCATTCAAGGGCGTGGTGTCAGGCAGGGTTGCAGCTTGTCCCCTACTCTATTTAACATGTACATTAATGATTTAGCAGTGTTACTGGAGCGATCTGCAACACCTGGCCTGACACTAAACCAAACGGAAGTTAAATTTCTCCTCTACGCAGATGACCTTGTGCTGCTGTCGCCCACTGAAAAGGGGCTACAGCAGCACTTGGATCTGCTAGAGCAGTACTGTCAAAACTGGGCCCTGACAGTCAACCCAAACAAATCTAAAGTCATGATCTTCCAAAAGAAAGCCAGATCTCAGGAAAGCAGATATGTGTTTAATCTAGGAGACACCACCCTGGATAAAACGCTTTCCTATGATTACCTGGGACTAAAGATTAGTGCCTCAGGATGCTTCGGTCTGGCAGTGAATGCACTGAAAGAAAAGGCCAGCAGGGCCTTCTATTCAATCAGGAAACAGTTCCGCAAGATTAACATCCCAATCAGAATCTGAACAAAGATCTTCGACAGTGTAGTCCTGCCCATTGCGCTGTATGGTAGTGAAGTCTGGGGTCCACTCAGTTATCGTGACTACACTAGATGGGACAAGCATCGCACCGAAGTCCTTTTTTTTTTTTGGAGTGGGCATGCCATCCTTTTCTGGGCTAAGACCATGGACTCAGACTTGGAGGTGCTGATCCGCATACCAACCGCTTCATACTCAGCTGCAAACTGCTCCAGTGCGCGCTGGAGGCATCCATGTGATCCAGCCAAAAGAACAACATCGTCTGCAAATAGCAGAGATGCCACCCTCCGGCCTCCACACATAATGTACTCCTGACCCCGGCTATGCCTTGACACCCTGTCCATGAATATCACGAACAGGAGTGGAGACAGGGCACAACTCTTGCGGAGTCCAGCGCTAACACTGAAAGAGTCCGACTTAATGTCGAGTATACGAACACAGCTCTCACTCCGGGAGTACAGAGATTGAATGGCCCGGAGTAGTAGCACCTGCACCCCATACTCCCGGAGGACCTCCCACAAGATATCTCAGGGAACATGGTCGTATACTTCTCCAAATCCACAAAACAAATGTAGACTGGGTTGGCAAGCTCCCATGCCCCCTCAACAATCCGTGAGAGGGTGAAAAGCTGGTCCATTGTTCCACGGCCGAGATGGAATCCGCATTGTTCCTCCTCAATCTGAGGTTCAACTATAGGTCGAAGTCTCCTTTCCAGCACCTTGGCATAGACTTTCCCAGGGAGGCTGAGCAGTGTGATACCCTGATAGTTGGCACACATCTCCGGTCCCCTTTCTTAAAAATAGGGACCACCACCCCGGTCTGCCAGTCCAAGGGACTGTTCCCGAGGTCCATGCAATATTGCAGAGGCGTGTCAGCCGTGACAGCCCCACAATATCCAGAGCCTTAAGCATCTCTGGACGAATCTCATCCACCCCCGGTGCCTTGCCACTGAAGAGCTTGCCAACTACCTCACCAGGGGGTTCTCGGGTTACCGCCCTGACAGGCACCAACAAGCTTTTGGCCGCAGCTACGCCTGGCAGCTTCGACAATGGAGGTTTTGAACAGGGTCCATTCAGACTCCATGTCCCCTACCTCCTCCAGGACATGAGAAAAGCTCTCCCGGAGGTGGGAGTTAAAATCATTCCGAACAGGGGTCTCCCACAGTCGTTCCCAGCACACCCTCACTATTCGCTTGGGCTTACCGGGTCTGACCCTCGGTCTTCCCTGCCATCTGATCCAACTCACCACCAGATGGTGATCAGTTGACAGCTCAGCACCTCTCTTCACCCGAGTGTCCAGAACATATGGTCCTAAGTCAGATGAAACAACAACAAAGTCGATCATTGACCTTTGACCCAAGGAGCTCTGGTACCATGTACACTTATGAACATCCTTGTGTTCGAACTTGGTGTTCGTTATGGACAATCCATGCCTGGCACAGAAGTCCAAAAACAATTCACCATTCGGGTTTAGATCGGGCAGGCCGTTCTTCCCAATCACATCTCTCCAGGTCTCCCAGTCATTGCCAACATGAGCATTGAAGTCTCCCAGTAAGACTGTGGAGTCTGTAGATGGGACTCTTTCCAGAACCCCGCCCACTCACTCCAAGAAGGCCGAATACTCCGACCTGTTGTTTGGTGCATAAGCACACACAACAGTCAGAGTTTTCCTCTCTGCGATTTTAACTCGCATTGAGGCGACCCTCTCGTCCACCGGGACAAACTCCAACTGCACTGCCGCCAGCCGGGGACTCGTGAGTATCCCCACACCCGCCCGGCGCCTCTCACCTTGTGCAACCCCTGAGTAGGAGAGGGACCAACCCCTATCTAGGAGTTTGGTTCCAGAGCCGACACTGTGGATGGAGGTGAGCCCAACTATATCTAGTTGGTACCTCTCAACCTCCCTCACAAGCTCCAGCTCCTATCCCCAGTGAGGTTACATTCCACGTACCAAGAGCCAGTTTCTGCCGCAGGGGCAGCAATCTGCAATCTCCCACTGCCTATACAGCACTGCACTGCTCCCCCATGCTGGACCTTGCGGGTGGTGGGCCCACATGGGGCTGCCCGGCCACCAGGTGCTTGCTGAGGGAGGCTACCCCCAGGCCTGGCTCCAGGGGTAGGTCCCGGTGACCCTCTACTGGGCAGGGTACATGATCGTCTGTGTCCGTCTTTCATGGAGGATTTTGGGATCTTCACTCCAGACCTGTTCGCCCTGGGAGACCCTACCAGGAGCATATTGCTCCCGACGACTTAGCTCTGAAGATCCCTAGACCACACAAGCCCTTCCGCCACGACAAGGCCCTGATCCAGGAAGGGCTTGCTTATATTAAATACCTAATATTAGAAAAATCTTGATTATAACATTTATTTTCCAAAACATAACAAGTAATATTAGCTTAATAATATGAATTTGATTACTGACAAATATTCTCATCAGCACTTAAATTAGCCAGCTAGCTATCAGCTTCATTTTATTAATAATTTTGGTCAATTCATTTTCATTTACATCATGTAACATTATTCACTGGGGGACTGGGGGAGTCCTGACTAGTGGGTGTGATTGGAGAGAAAAAAAGCTTAGCCTGACTCCCGAACTTCACATGCTCTCATACTCTTTCCTGCTCAAGCCGTTATAGGAGTCTCGTGATGATCCGTGAGACCAGCCTTCCAGCTACTACTTCTTTTTTCAACATTAAGTCAGACCAGACACTGTGCAGCATTATACTGCCACCTATTGTTTGTTTTGTTTTTGTGTGGTTTCCACTTATGACTATATAAGTACTCCATCAGTTCAGTATCATTTATACAGTAACTGTGCAGGTGAAATCAACTACAGACTAACCCTTAAATTTATATGTACATGTAATCATTTATTATTTTAAAATTCAATTAAAATTCTAATTTACTTCTGCATTTTAATCAGTTTACATGTTAGAAAAAAACACACATTAGAAAATACTGTTTTTGTCTGACAATTTCTGGTCCTGCGTCCTTACGTTTCATTCCTCTGTTTGGATCTATATTACACCTTATTTATATTTGATTATTTATATTTTTTCTGAGGATTTATACAAAACAATACACTGTGCAGCACAGGTAAAGACCTCCATGCAGTCCAGTACAGCTCCAGCCCATCAGTGCAGATCATAATGCTTCCATACTGCGTATATTGTGCTAGCAAAGGTTCTATTACTTAAATGTCTGAAAATGTCTGAGCAAGCAGAAGCAGATATGACTCTAAACTAAATGTCTCCTCCTTGCACATTACAGAGTGACGTCCTGCACTGGCACAGGTCCATTCTTTGTTGGGTGCAGGCAGGTGGTGCTAAACTAAGGCATATAAACACAACTGAGGACCAGAGGAATGATGAACGATCCATTGAGAAGCATGAAGACCCAAACAGAGAGGATGTTCTAGAGAAGTTCTATCCATATCACCAGGAGTCAGAAACCATTTGACGGCACTTAATAATGATAAAAATAACGTACAAAGAGAGAGAAAAGGAGAAATTACCGCCCCACATCACTCACTCTGATAATGTCCCCCTGCAGAGTGTAATAGCAGTCACTCCACCCTGGCTCTTCGTAGAGGGGGGCAGACGGCGTGGCTGCAGATGTTTTCTCATTCAGGGGACACAGCCAGCGCTGCAATTTTTAAGATGGAGGTGGAAGGGCAGAAAAACAGTTTCATTTGCCTGTTGCAGCCAGTTAAGCTGTAGTTCTTTAAGAAATCAACCCGATGACAGTCATCATCTTTCAAATGGGGAACTACACACTTCTATCCATCTGAGAGAGCAGGCAGCTACAAGTTCTGACACTTTGATAACCACCGCGCCATCCACCACCTCATAGCTCTCGGCCCTGTTCACTGTAAGTTTATAACCAAAAGAGCAGAAACAGTCAAACTAAGACTACATTCAGACCATACTCTTTTATCCATGCTCTTTTACCAAATTAATTGTATTACCCACAATTCAACTGTTTATATGCAAATATTTTGCTTGTTGATTGGTTGGCAAGCAAACCATAACTATGTAGTAAATGGTGCAGTAAATTGTTTTCACTCACTTAGACAAAGTGGAGCTGTTCAGTGGTGCCCGTTCACCATTTGATATTGGCATTGTGTAAAATAGTTAATAGTGATGTTTTAGTTCTGTGAATTAACATTAGATGACAATATTTTTGATATTGTAATTTTGAAGTGGTTGACATTGCGATGTCCTGGTATAGGGTGTTTTCATTGACTTGGAATAATTTTAGACATAATTTAAACTCCTGGCAGATACCAAAAAAGTGTTCACTCTAATATTGGATGAAATATGTAATAAAAAGGTTATTTAGATTGTTAGGATGCAGTTCATTTTATTCTTATAATACGTGATTTGTTGTCTGCTTTGAATTTGACATAATGGAATGCATTGTTGGAGCGGCTTGTGTGGAATCTGAGGACTCGTGGACAGTATACTTGTTTTTCTGACGTTATCTGCATAATGTATGACGGCAATAACTGCTATTTGGTCTGTGAAATATTTATATTGTTTATAGTGTTGGTTTATCTTTAATAATAATGGGTTGACATTAGATTTGGAGCTATACCCTGCTGCAACACAAAGCACGTCCAAAAAATATTTTTGGTACCACCACTGATCGAGAATTCCAGATTTTATTTGGAGGCTTCGCTGGTGGCTTTGTGATTGGTTTTTCACTGAGCAATCAAATGGCACTTTGCAGATTTCGCTGTAGCAACAGTAACTATAGTGACCCCTGAGGAGCAAAAACTATGGAGACTTTGAGGAGAGATTAAACTTGGTGGTTAGCACAGTAGCTAATCTGACTAAACACTCTGTCTAGATTTGAAAAGCCACCATTCTGTTACATTCTCATATTTCGTGTGACGTCACACTGTATAGTCGCTGCCATTTTGAGGACCAAATCAGAGAGTGACTGTGCCGGTGCAATGCCTTCAATATGCTGTGCTTTATGAACGATTCACCTGCGAGATGAGACAGAAGCCAAGAATGACGAGAGACACACAGACCTTTAATTCAGTGTTTTCAGACTCCAGGCTTGGAGCCCCTGCACTGTGTAGTTTAGTGTTTCTCTCTGCTGTTCACACGTCGTTCAGCTCAAGAAGGGATTAATATGTATCAGGTATTTTAATCAGGGAAACCACAGTTATGCAGTGCAGGGGTTGCAGGACTGAAGCTGGGAACTAACTGCACTAGCAAACTTACAAAATCATGTCTGTCAAAGCATGACATGTTTTTCTGGCCCACGTCATTCAGTCTGATATTTAACATTTACGTTTCTCCATTCAAACGTCATTTAAATCTCCAGAAACAGAGAGTAAAGTTTTACCGGCTGTTTGCAGCTCCGTTAGGGGGACGACTGATTATCTCTCGGCTGTTAACATTAGCAAAATTATCTAAAGGCTAGCATTGTTCACATCAGTGTTGATTAGCTGTAGCCCTACTGTTCTGTAGTTCTGAACTTGAGGAAACTAGTGTTCTTCTTAGTGTAGTCAAAAGTTCTCTTAACGCACCTTTTTTAATATGCTTTTACTCTATTTCCCCACTAGTTGGGGCTCTTTTTCATCAGACAATCCCACCAGGCATTTTCTCCTCTTGGGCTATTGAAAAATAATGTAGTAACATGTAGTAACATGTAGAGCAATGGCCACCCCAACATCAGGAGGCTATGAGTTTAAACTCCACTGATCCCACAGCTGTCCACATCTGGAAGCCCAACAGGAGAAAATTCCTGGTGGGATTGTGTGATAGAAAGAGCCCCAGCTAGTAGTGGTAACATTTAGTGATAACTTTAACAGGTTTACCTTCTGTACACCCTTAAAATACATATGTGTGTGTCTAAATGTGAAGACAGATGTCATATATTATGTTTATATCTGTAAATGATTTGTTCTCATATTTACGCTTAGAGCATCAACAATCTGTTATTTGATAAAGGATGTCCAAACTTCTACATTAGACTGTGCTCTGTCCCATTTTCCAGTCACTGGCCAGGATGAGTTTTGCTGCCATAGTGAAACAAATCCTAATATATGGATCATGTGTTAATTTAGGGGGACTCATGAGCTCCATCCTCAAAACAATCTTGATATTATTTTATCCCCAAAACTGAAACAAAATGCTTTGAACATTAAAGTCCTGAGATCCCACAACAGCAAAAACACAACAGCAGGAATGTGGCTTTTCTACAAGTTCGTAAACGTGTAAAGGTGTATTATCAGTGTGTCTCATATTTATTATGGCCGTGTTGATCCACAAACTACAATTCATTATTGATTCAATGTCAGTTTGCAACCTAAACAATGAAATGCAGCAAAACTAACCAACATTCATTGTTACTTTGCTATCTGGGAGTGCATTTAATTCCATTTTAGAAAAAATAAGGTAAAATAGACATGAAAATCATCAAATCTTTGCACATTTGGAACAAATAATGTCTAATATGAAAGTTTGTCCTCTATCCATTTTATCATCACTATTATTATTTTATTATTTTCTTCGAAGGCGAAGGCCAAATTGTTGAAGAACTTGAATCATGGAATTATGTTGGTGTCTGACTGAAAAGGAGCTTATTCTACAATAACTGAAATGTTTTACGCTAATATATTTTTTTAATTATTTTTTGCACATAGTAATTGTGTTTATTTATGTTATTTGATCTCGTCTAGGTATGTATATCTATGGTTCTAGCAATCTGTGGGTAGTAAGCTGACTAATTCAGCACACCGTGAGGGGGTTGGGATGACTTATACTTTACAGTGAGAAAATGTACTGAATGAAACAGGTAAGACTAATACGCTGTGTCAATGAAATGTAATGTAACACTTTCAAGACTGAATGCTGCCACTATAATTAAGGCTTTAAATATCTGATGCCATAACAGTGGTATATTTCCCTTACATTATAGTATTAATTGACACATTTTGTTCCACTACATGTTCATTTTATGTACTTAATCTGACCAATAATGTGGATTTACTGTCTCAGTTGCTAGTTTGTTTTTTAAAATAATAAATTCCCAAACAAACTAAATGTAGGTTGCATTTTTATTCACCAACATCACAATATAAGGATGAAGAGCCCATGTCTGAATAAAATATATATAGCACGCCCTCTGCTACCCCGGGCTCAGGAAAGACGCTGGAGGCAGGGTTCAATGTTGCAGCAGCCATTTATTTTATTCTTCACTCCAGATACAAATAAAACACGAAGAACTCACAACCCAAACCATGTGAGCATGCTTGATGAGAAAATGAAACTGAAAGTTTAGTGGCGGGCATACTATCTCTTTTCAGTGAGTCGCATCAATCGGCTCAGCTCACCACTAAGATCCGACTCTTCCTGCTCAAGAACGGCTCTTCGCTTTTAGAAGTTAATTGTCATTTAAATTTCAGTAAACCCGTAGTCTACCTTTCACTGGATGAACTTCAAGAAGTAAGAAATCACAAGATAAGCAGACGGGCAAAATACAAACAAATCCATCAACGAGTCATCAACAAAGGCAGGAATTACATGAAGACAGTTAAGAACAAAAGCAGATCCAAACTAACACAACAAAGCAGCTGTTTGGGGTATAACAGGGGCGGTGTGTTCCAAGATGACCTAGGAGAAGGGTCAGCTATAGCGACATCGGACTTTTTGTTTGGTTTTATTTAATAATATTAATATTATAAAAACTCCGGCTCCTCGGTGCGAGTCGGTTCAAGGAGTCGGCTCGTTCGCGAACGACGCATCACTTCAAAGAGTGAAGGTCGGCTGCACAAAGGATGTGCGCGACTTTTCCGCTTCGTAGTGCCAGAGATAAACAGCGAATATGACCGAACATCGATTTTAGCGTTATCATCTCCTTTTCTCTAAATCAGACGAACCTATTACGCGATGTAGAACCGGAGGAAAAGGTAAGAAAGGCTAAATGTTGCTGAGATGCACTTGAATTAGTTTAGATCAGGAAGTGCACTTTTTAGGTCAAATGCACGTTTTATTTACGCCTATTCTTGTTTTATTCTATTTAAAAACGTGGTTTTCTCATGAGTCTCTTTTCCGAACTCTAAACAGCAGTTTTAACAGAGACCATTTCCTTTTAAAACATAATGAGCTGTTGGTCCAAAGTCGTTTATGTCCTATGCACCATAAAAATAATCTCTATAAAAAGTTAAAAATAGAAAGAACAACAGTGTGGATAGCAACTATATTTCATATAAAGAAGAAATTGGTATAAAAGCAAAAGCATAACCAGAGAGGCGATATGCAGAGTTCAGGAGCTTATTCTTATGAAGTTAAAGAAAATAATAAATAAATAAACAAAACAGATTGGCTGAAACATTTTGGCTGGTTAGTGGATTGAATCTGGAATTGAATAATTTTAAAAAATGATCAGACATTTGTACGAAGATTTACTTATTTATTAATTCATATGTTTATATTGAGAGTTCAACAAAAGATGTGATTCACTGATCATATGCAGATATTCTACAAAGAGGTTATCTAAAATGTGGAAATTACCTCTTCTTTTCCTTTACTAAACCATGTGCTACTAACATGCACGAAGGGATAAACTGAAAGCAGATTGTACTGATGCTCATGCCTTCTATGGTAATTGTGACCAGGAACCCCCCCCCAAAAATGTGTAGCTTCCTGTTTGAAACAGCAGTTTAGTGTTGGTGTAGAGATGCCACATTTCTTTTCCTGTTACTTTCCCGCCAGATGAAGCTGAATGGCCAAGTCAGCAGAGTTAGTGCTGATGGTTGATGCACCTGAGATCCTCCATATGCTTACTTTACTGAAATAATGGCGGAGTCTCCAGGAGGAGCACAGTCAGAGCCTAAAGTAAGCAAGTAGAATACTGAAAACTTCTGTTCTTCTATTTAAACATCTTAATGTTTACTAAATTACTTTTATAGTTAATAAGAACAACATCTCTGCTCTAACACATTTAACATATTACTGCACACAGAAATACAATGCCCAACAACACATGCTCATAGAAGTGTCTCAGTAAGTGTCTGTGGGATATTAAAAGCTGGGATTTATACACTTAAAAATGAAAAGTAACTGGCAACAGCAGATTTCACTACTACAGATTTCAAACTAGTGTTCTTCTTAGTGTAGTCAAAAGTTCTCTTAACGCACCTTTTTAATATGCTTTTACTCTAGTTCCCCACTAGTTGGGGCTCTTTTTCATCAGACAATCCCACCAGGCATTTTCTCCTCTTGGGCTATTGAAAAATAATGTAGTAACATGTAGTAACATGTAGAGCAATGGCCACCCCAACATCAGGAGGCTATGAGTTTAAACTCCACTGATCCCACAGCTGTCCACATCTGGAAGCCCAATAGGAGAAAATTCCTGGTGGGATTGTG
Organism: Colossoma macropomum; assembly: GCF_904425465.1. Classification (NCBI taxonomy): domain Eukaryota; kingdom Metazoa; phylum Chordata; class Actinopteri; order Characiformes; family Serrasalmidae; genus Colossoma; species Colossoma macropomum. Next base: position 344,044 of record NW_023494990.1, read on the forward strand.
TGATAGAAAGAGCCCCAGCTAGTAGGGAGAGGGCCTAGGAGAAAGTATGATGCTGAATACGGTGCTTTTATGTTTTATTGTTCTTTGTGTTCACATGTGAAAAAAAAAATCAGTGCTTTTCTTACAGAAAAACTGTTAATGTTAACTGAACAACCTATGTTATCAACTTGTATGACTCAGTTTTTTTTTGACTAAAAAACAAACATGCATAACATTGTGGCTAATTAGGAAATGTAAATATCAATCTTTTTAAGGGTGCTTTTGAGTATGTCTATTCAAAGCCTGTAAAATACTATTCAGATGTTCTTTTAGTTTTTTGTTTTTTTTGTTTTACAAACCAGTTCCAGTCCAATTTCTGCTTAGTTAGTTTAGTTCTGTTTAGCTAACTCCAGGCATTTTTTCTGGTTTTATGACAATATAGTTTTTTTTATTTTTTTCTCAGAAGGCTTCCAGCTAGTTTGTTCTATATTTCTCCTGAAATATTTTCTTTTTTTTTTTAGTGTAACTGAGAAGAGGTCAAACTCTCCTGGTTCCAGCCGTGTGTCCCTGAAGAGTGATAACTCAATGGCAGAACCTCTCACCTTTAAAGGGGGATCAGCCCCTCAGGAAAGGTATTCCTTTCTTTTCTCATTGCTCATCATAATCCCATCCACAGATGCATATTTATGGTCATCTCCTCAGAGAGAATTTGTTAGGACACATATACAGTGCTCAAAAGAAGTCTTGGGACACCCTATGAAGGCTATTTATAACCACAAATGGGCAAATTCTGTGGTTTAAGAACACAACATGAATCTGACGTAGACTTTTTCTTAAGACCTTTTTCAAGAACACATTTAAGTAAAAACTTAGTTTTAGTGTTTTGGTGAACAAGGCCCATTCAGACAGGACAAGTTTTACATGAGGAGGTGGGGTAATGTAATTATTGAGCATTTCTCAGTTATTTTAGGCCCATGTCGGTAATCTTTAACGACTGCGTGCTCCCGTGCCAGGAAAGATTCCAGCACCTTTTACCTTCTGTAAAACGAGCTGTAGAAATAACCCCAGGTTATATTAATCCCATGGGAATCAACATGTTGGTAAAAAACACTATCGTATTCTGTGGAAAAGAAGTTTCTTAAGTATGGAGCCTCAAAAAAAAAAATTTTACTTCTCTTCTCTGCAAAACTGAAATCAGATTTTTATTTCCCAGCTTCTTTTTCAAATTTTACTGTTCCACCTTAATTTGTGTGGCAGCAGTTATTATTATAACTCCTGAGGCGTCAGAATGTAACTGCTGGACCATTTAAGGTGAAATGGGAAAATTCGAACAAGAAGCTGGCGGATAAGAAGCTGACGTCAGCATCATTGTTCTCTCTGATTAAAATCAAGCTCATATGTAACGTTATTGTCTTCTCACCTGTACAACTCAGAACATGTTGAATTACAGAAAAACTGTTCGATTTTATGCAGTGAAGCTGATTGTTGTGAATTCCCAAGCTAATGGTGATTCCAGTGATGCATGCATTTACAAAATACAGCAACGTAAATGGTTAGGGTAAACAAAATAAAGGCTAAATTAAATGTTTATCTTTTCTTTTCTTCTCATTTCTGTAATGAAGGTGGAGCGTAACTTGAGTAGCCACTCTCATCTCTGTCTTTTAGACAGAGATTTCTTATCCTGTGTGAATCGCTCATAAACATTACAGACATCCTGGCATTAACTCACCTCCCTATTGAAAACTAATTCCATCTGAATACAGCTAAACTCAACTAAAATTTCATAGTTTTCTAACTTTCTCTATGTTTCAGAATATTAATAAAATTTAGGGTCAGGCATGTTGGATATTGCATTGTAGCCCTGGTTTGAACATGTCGTGTATGCGTTTGGATTATTTTTCCAACATTTGTTTTGAAGTAAAATGGGGGAGGGGTGTTAGGTGAATGTGCCATTGCTCAGATGGATCAAAAGTATGAATTGAAAAGTCATAATATAGCTGAAATTATGTACTTTTCAATATGGTTAGGCACACTTTCCACAATACATGAACAATTAAAATAATTCTAAAAGACATATGATGATGGCAGTATCCCAAAATTACTTTTAAGCACTATTGTATTATGTATTTGCACTTATACAAGAGTGGAAAATGCTATGGTGTGCTGAATTTACTAACTAATAGTAAAGCATTATATTTTCTGTTTAATATTTGGAAAAACTGGAAACAGTCTTTGCTCCCTTTGAGTGCGTTTACATACATTCAATAATCCAATCATAACCAGATTTCTCTCATTTTTCAAATGTCATGTAAAGGTCATGTAGACAGCACACTCTGATTTCTTAGATCGGAGTAAGGTCTAGAAATCTGATTGATAAATCTGATAAAGAGAGCTGGATTTTAGCTCAAAAATCAGATTTCTCTGTGCATGTGAACTCTTATTCTGATTTCTTTCAGATTTCTCAGTCTGTGCATGTGAGAAAACAGACCGCGGTACCAGAAATAAGCAAGCAGCATTGCTGTGAGACACAGCAAAACACTTTTGGAGCGATGCTGAAACCAAATACATGCTTGACAAAATGAAGGATTTAAATATTCTTCATCTTTTAGATGATGTATGTTCATATTTTCAAGAAAAGTGGCGTAATCTTAACAAAGCCACGGCATGAAGTTTGAGTTTTACATTACGTTTACGTCACGTCTTCTTCTGAGGTTATTGGCTCGATTACTGAGTTTATTGACTCAATTATCCAATTACTGCCTGACTCAGATAAACCTGGAGTATTCTGATTATCTGACTACTCAAATGCATGTAAACGCACTCAGTGATATTCCTGGAAACATGCAGTAACAGTATTGTAAGTTGACCTATAAAATTATTGGCACCCTTGGTAAATATGAGCAAAAAATATTTTTTAAAAACATGATCTCTTAGTTTGATCTCTGACAAAATAAGACATAAACTTTATTGGCATCTCTGCATTTAGTGCTTGGAGCACCACCTCTTCTACATTGTAGCAGCACTGGATCTTCTCTAATGGTATATAAGGTTGGAGAACACAAAGAAATCTGTGAGAACCTGAGTGTTTGATCCTCACTTTATGTAATCTCTTTAGCTCATATCCACAGGATTTAATGGAGTTTAGGTCAGGGGACAGGGATAGACACTGCAGAAGCTTGATTCTGTGGTCAATGATCCATTTTTATGAGCATTTGGAGGGGTGTCCTTGGATCCTTATCTTGCTGGAGGAACTAATCATACCCAGTATTAGCAGAAGCAGCCAGATTTTAATGTAATAATTTCAGGTATTAAAGCCATTAAGTCCATGATGACGTGTACTAACAAGTCTCTCAGGGCCTTTGGAATTAAAATAGCTGGTAAACATCATAGGTCCAACACCATCATTCATGTTGAGGATCAAATTCTTTTCTGCATAACATGCATGACTTCCTGTTCCAGTCCATGTAACGTATGGAGGTTTGATGGCATCAGAGAGTTTATTCTGGGAAGTCTTGCAGATGTTTTTATTAGCTTATAGGTGGTATTTGGTGGATTGTAAATACCATTTTAAAATTTTATGCATGACCACAAAGAGTTTGTAAAGGCTTTTATGCATAAGAATTTATAGGAGTGCCAATAACTGCGGCACATATTTTTTGAAAATAAATGTTTCACTCTCTAAAGTTTTTTTTTCCTTTGAATAGTTTTACCCCACTGAAAAGTAAGATTTTCCTGTTTTTTTGAATTCTAGATAATATTGATTAACCACAAAATCTTTTTTTTTTGAACACCTGCACAAAGGGTGCTATTCAGTCTGGAGTATGGTGTATATGGTATTTTGGAAAAGTGTACTAAGTCTGGTTTGTAAAATTATAATTTCAGTGAGTCCAGCCATCTGGTTACCCATTGAGAACCTACCTCAATTCTCAATTATGATTTTTAGTTAACAAACAAGCAGTATACTTATTCTAGTACTAGTGTTGCATCAATACCGGTACTGTATGGGTATCGGCACAGATACTGGCACTTAAATGCAGTATCTGCGATGGGGATACTGATACCCATGACCGATACCACAAAGCAATTTCTGGTGCAGTAGACAGAACTTAACAACACGTCAGCAGTGAAGGACGACAAGCAGCAGTGAAAATGCTCATGGCAGAATCTGTAATGGCAGTTTTTGGTGTTAAGAACACACTAACAGAGCTGCTTACCTGAACGCCTGAACTACTTCTTTCAGTAATCACTCGTTTGCCACTGCATAGTCACTTACAGTCCAAGTAAATGGTGTTGAGAGAACAGAAGGAACTGCCAGACTCTCTGCGTAATGATAGCTTTAGCCTCAATTTAGCCTTTAGCATAGCAACCCACTAGCCGGGCCTTTGCGTCCTTCAGCCCCAGCTGCGGTGCGCCTCTGTTGGTCAGCTATATCACTCAGCAGCGGGTCTCGCGGCCCGCCGCTTCAACCAAGCCAGAAAAAACAATGAAAGATGCTAATACTGACAGGGTGAACCATGGCGATATTTACTGAACTGACACTCAGAGATGCAGCATGAGGGAACACGACGCACACATGAGACAAATGACGAGAAATTTGGATGTAAAACAACATTCAGCTCTGTTTTTGAGCCAGAGAAGCTGCTGTGTGCTGAAGTGGAAACACCACAGGTTTATCTGTTTATTGTTCAGTTTTAACTGTTCTGCACAATAAAGATATTTTACATTTATTTAAGTTGTTAAACATGGTTCTTATTACTATGTAATTATATAATACATACTAATTGCATACAGCAGATAAACAAAATAAGTTCTCAAGCATCTAATGAATATAATCCAACAAGTAAATGCCACCTAGCCATGCTAGAAGGTTTCTTGTGATGAAAATAAGTGCATGTTGTTAGAACTTTTAGCAAGCCTTTCTTTATGTGTTTCAGTGTAACGGAGGAAAGGTCTAAATCCCCTGCATTCAGTTGTGTATCCATGAAGAGTGACCACTCAATGACAGAACCTCTCACCTTTAAAGGGGGATCAGCCCCTCAAGAACGGTATTTCATTCCTTTTTCTTGCTCATCTTAATCCAATGCACAGATGCATATTTGCAAGCTCTACACTGCCCTCTGGTTGTTATAGAGTGCAGACATCTCTTGGTTTTTATAGTATATGAAAACATAATGTTAGAGAGAAGATGATGTGCATATCAGAACTCTGAATTTTCTTTTCAATATTTTAGGAATTTTATGACTACTCGATTTTTCAGACTTCTGAATTAAATTATTTACAGAGTACTTGTAAAATAAGTACCTACTTGAATAATTAATTACTGAGTGATTTCATTGTGCCTGAAACCAAACAGATTAAAAATCCAATATGCAGCAGCTTTGACAGGAAGGGACCACTGACTAGCATGCAAAATGGGATAGAAGAGGTGCTTGGAACTGGGTCAGGACCAGGGACAGGGTTCTGGATGGGGACATAGACGGAAACTGAAATATAAAAAGTGCATGCAATTAATGACCCTTCTCATGTTCCACACCCTGCTTTCAAACTGTTGCTTCTCGGTCATAATTATTGATGTCCTAGATGTCAGTCTGTCCTAGACCATGGACAGTCACAAGTACTAGAGGAAGACTGAGGAAATGGACCAGTGACTGGAAATGTACTGGGGACTGGAGAGGGAGCCAGACTGAAGACAAATGTCAGCTTGACATATGGCATCAGTACGACCTAGAGATGGACAAGAGAAAGGATAGGCAAAGGGGAAAGGGGGACACAGGCACAAGAGACTTTAAGCCAGTGAAGAATGGGACTTGGAGGCACTGGAGACTGGAGACTGCAGCATTGGAAAGTGTCAGTGAATGCAGCCAAAGTGAGCTGGTCAACAGCCATGGACAAAGCAACTGTGCCATCCTCAGCTGCACTGTGGAAAAAGCACCTTCAGTTACAGGCAGAGTGGTGGTGAACACCACCTCGGCCACTAGCAAGAATACCAGTGGGGCTGTCACTTAAGGTGGGGGGAGGGGCACTGGAGTGGCAGGGTCTTCAATAGTGAGCAAGGAAACTGGAGCAGCGATAGACTGCATAGCCAACTATTCGAAATGGCCCCTTGACTGCAAGATTTCCCTTTCAACCGCACCATCTTTGGGTTGCAAGGGGAAATGGTGTCTGCATAGCAGTGTACTTTCCCTCTGCCATAAGGGATATGCTAAACTGGACAGACTGGCACCAACAAGGCATTCTGTAGCATTGCAACCTGCAAGGACCCAGGAGGCATTTGTGAGTTTAGTTCATTTAAAGCAGGAGTTAACATACAGGTTGAGACATAAAACAAAGGAGGATCCATGAACAAAAGCAAAGGGAAAGACAAAAAACACAACAGGAAAATAACTGATAAAAGGAAAAACTGGGCTTAGACAAGCACAAGAGTAAATACACCAACAAGTAACAAAGCTGGAAACAGTGAGCACAAAGCAGTGGGGGGAAAGAGCAAGGGTAACAAAAAATAGGAGGCTTGTTTGACTTAATACAGCACTGCACAGACTGATGGGTGCCTGTCTGTGTACAATGCATGCCATTTAGGTTTTCTGTTCAGCTGGCATTGGATGACATAGGCTATTAGAATGGCAGTTATGATGACATAGGCTATTAGAATCTCATGGGCGTGAGGTGAATGCAGTTTTCAAAACCAGACACTATGGTATCCCGTCCACCCGTCCAACCAGCTACTCGACTGCCAAGGCGAGGCACAGTTCATCTTGCAAAAGTCCTGGGCTGGACACAGAAATGTGCGAATCCTAGAATGAAAAATCATAACTATGTCTAGTAACTACATGCTTAGTAAGTTAGCTTGATGAAAAATACAACAATTTGGCAAAATGTTTTACTTTGAAGTACTGAGTAAAGCATCTCCAATGATGTACTAGACTGAAGCAGTCCAGTACCTGATGGTTTGAATTTGAGTACTAAATGTGGATTGAGTTTATAAGCGCAGTATGCAGAGATTACATTGCAATGGCTTGGAAAGCTGTTAATGCCTTAATTCCTAGTCAGTGTAGTGAAAAAGGGCAAGTGTTAAATTCGGTCATGTAACAATATGAATAAATCAGCTGATCTCTAATTTTTATTTGTTGGGTTTTGTTTGATCATTTTTCTAATAAAAGCCCCTCTTTTGTAGTTAAATTCTTACCTATCTTTGTAAACATATCATTGAGAATGGTAATTATTAAACAACATTATGGGTCCGGAAGGCCTTTTGCCATTGAATAAAACATGAAATGGGTCTTTGTGTCTGATTTTAGTGGAACTGAGAAGAGGTCAAACTCTCCTGGTTCCAGCTGTGTATCCATGAAGAGTGATCACTCAATGACAGAACCTCTCACCTTCAAAGGGGGATCAGGCCCTCAGGAAAGGTAGTCCATTCTTTTTTCTTGCTCATCTTAAATCCAATGCACAGATGCATATTTGCATTTCTTCTTGCTGAAGGGAGTCCCATCCACAAATGCATGTTTTACAATCATCACCCCAGAAATGATTTGTAATACTTAAGTAAAACTTAATAGTAAAGAGCTTGGCTCTAAAGTGTTTAATACATTTAAACTCAAAAACAGTCTATGCTCCCAATGATATTTATTCAGTGTCAGTGTTGTACAGTGACCTGTTGGTAAATATGAGCAAAACTTTATAATCTTTATTAGAGCTAGTACTATAACATTTTGCTTCTCAAACTATTCCTCTAACTGTGTGCGGGGGTAAAATAAACTTACATCTTCTTCTAGGCAGGTTCATCACAGCTCTGGTTGTTTGAATCTTCTAATTTATTACCTTAAAAGTGTATAGGAGTATTTTCAGGCATGGATGGCTATGACCTTAATGTCACACCATATTTATAAGCCAGCGAAAGGGCATTTTGTGCATGACAACTGAAGACTTTGTAAAATCTCAGGTGTGGTTGAACAAAAATGTCTATTACCTTTTATAAGAATTTATAGGCGTGCCAGTACATATGTTGCTGTTATTGGCTTAGCTCATAAACAACACAGTGGAAAAAAGGCCAGTTTTACTTTTTTGTAAACATAAAAGTCGTAGACAGCAATTGTTAACAACTTAAAATTCCAGGGTTATTACATACTAAGGTTTATTATTCAGTAGCTAGAGGGACTTCAGTGCAAACTGGCTGAGCTATTCTTAGGTTATAGAAATGTGTAATAAAACTTTGGGCCTAATGGTGGGCCCGGGCCATTTAAGGGTTAAACAATATTTTGGGTTCAGAGAATTTTTTGCTATGAGAATATCTACATTTTATTGAATAAAATGTCTAATGCACCTTTCTGTCTGATTTTAGTGAAACTGAGAAAAGGTCAAACTCCCCTGTATCCAGCAGTGTGTCCTTGAAGAGTGATCACTCAAAGACAGAACCTCTCACCTTCAAAGGGGGATCAGCCCCTCAGGAAAGGTATTCCTTTCTTTTCCTGTTGCTCATCATAATCCCATCCACAGATGTTTTACAATCCTCACCCCAGAGAGAATTTGTTAGAACACATATGTGTCTGCAAATATACAAAAGTAGAAACCAATATAATGGAAATGGGCCAGTGTTACGATACACTGTATGGCCAAGAGTGTGTGAACACCTGACTATCACACTTATAAGAGCTTGTTGGACATCATTCCAAAACTATGGGCATTAATATGGAGTTGCCCCCCTTTGCAGCTATAACAGTTTCTACTTTTCTAGGAAGGGTTTCCACAAGATTTTGAAGTGTGTCTGTGAAAATTTGTCAAAAGAGCATTTGTGAGGTCTGGTACTGATGTTGGACGAGAGGGCCTGGCTCACAATCGACACTCCAATTTATCCAAAAGGTGTTCAGTGTGGTTGAATTCAGGACTCTGTTTAGGTCACTGGGGTTCCTCTGCATCCAACTCATCAAAACATGTCTTTCTGGACCTCACTTTGTACACAGGGGCACAGTCATGCTGGAACACAAATGGGCCTTCCCCAAACTGTTGCCACAAAATTGGAAGTATGTAATTGTCAAAAATACTTTTGTATGCTGTTGCATTAACATTGCCCTTCACTGGACCTTGCACTTACCCTTTACTTGCACTAAGCACTCTGGCACTTGGCATTGTGCATGGTGACCTTTTTGTGCAGCTGCTCGTCCATGTAAACCCTTTTCATGAAGCCCCCAATGAACTGTTATTGTGCTGATGTTGCTTCCAGAGGCTGTTTAGCACTCTGTAGTGGGTGATGTTACAGAGGATTGGAGATTATGTGCTATGTGCTTCAGCACTTGTCGACTCCTCTCTGTGAGTTTGCATGGTCTACCGCTTCATGGCTGAACTGCAGTTGCTGCTTTCATTTCATAATAATAGTCACTGAGCATTTCACAATTTAAAGTCACTGAGCTCTTCAGTATGACCTGTTCTACTGCCGTTGTTTGTCTATAGAGATTGCTTCCCTATGTGTTTGATTTTACTCTAATTGGTAGGGGTGACCACATACTTTTGACTAGGTAGTGTATGTCATGTTTGGTGGTATCATAGCTACCACAATGAATTATTATTCTTCTGACCATCTATAGTTACATCCTAAATTGCAGCTGTGATCATTTTTTTTTACACTGCATCAGAGCACATTTTGCCAGTCTTTGTAATTAGATAACTAGATAGATAGATAGATAGATAGATAGATAGATTTTATTAAAAATTTCACTATAAAATTTCAATATACAAAAAGTTTAAAAATGTGAAAAATACCAAAATGATGTAATCCTGTAGTAAATTTGCAGGAGCTTGTTTACACCTATTGCATGTAGGATCCCAATTTGGTCTGATTTTGGACAGTCTAACTTTACACTAATTAAGCTGTTGTACTACCCTGAATTGTATAACAGTGTGCCATTGACAGATGGAAGATAAGTACGTTCTTTAAACAATTTTTTGCCAAACTTCTTCTGGAATTTGCACATCTAAGTCCCCTTCACACTTGTTTTTAAGATCATCTAAAACTGTCGATTTATGTGAAATGAAAAGCTCATATATTCTACTTGTAATTCACTTAAAGTCTGTCCAAAGTTTAAAAACAGAGTCCAACAAGGACATGGGAGGATACTTTTGAAATGTGAGATTTCAAAGCTGCGTAGTTGTAAGTATCTGAAGAAATATGATCTAGGAATACTAAATATGTTCACTAGTTGTTCAAAAGATTCAAGGTTATTGTCTATATAGAGGTCATGTAATGTTGAGATCCCACTCATAGACCAAATATTAAATGCTCCATCTGATGTTGAGGGGCCTTTGAGCGTTTGAGCATGCCATACCACCTGCTAGGCTTCTGCAGTATGCATTTTCATATATGCAGGGTTTTTTTTGTTCCAGATGAAGCTTGATATTAGAGTATCTATGGTTCTAAAACATTTAGTCAAAAATTAAAGATTTACATATGAAAGAAACATAATAATCTAGGTAACATATTCATCTTAATTGTATTGATCCTTCCACACAGAAAAAGGGGCAGCAAATCCAAATGTTTGATGTCTTGTTTTGCACATGATATTAAGGGCAAAAAGTTGGCCTTGTAAAAGGTTTGTCATTATTAAAGATGCACCAACATCACTTTTTCCCTTCCGATACTTATACTGATACCTGATCCTTATGTATCTGGAGTACTGATACCACTGAGCTGTGACAGTATGTTACCTTGTTTGATCTTGCACAAGAGTTCTCCATTTGATCGTCCAATGTGAGGATGTCTTAAAATCTTTCAGAAATTGCTCATAGGATAGATCTTGTAAACAAGACCATCCTACAGTAGCCTATTCTAATGTGTTTTCTGAAAGACAAAAGCAATTTTAGCCTGGTCAGTACTAACGGGGGAATTACTGAAATACACGGAGCACTCACAGCAACTGGTATTGTTTGTAACGGAAACCGGAGTAGATGTTGGAGCAGTTGTGGAAACAGTGAGATCCCACAGTTGAGCAGCAATATCTTTGATTCCAGACAGAATCTGTGAGAGCTGGGCCTGCTGCTCAGCTTGTTGTTGGGTTAGGTTGCAGACTGACTGAGTAATATCCGCCAGTACTTGCTGACGATGACCCAGGAGCTGACCTTGGTTGTTCAGGAACTTCTACACAGCCCCCATGTCTGCCGTCTGCATGGTGGCAAAGTATTCTGTAATGGTGGCAGATGGAACCAGACGCTCGCAGCAGAGCCTTGAATTAAGATCTCTAATAACAAAGCGGTTGTCCAAAATCACAGTCGGTAAATACAAGCACAAAGTCCAAAAAAAAATCAGAAAACCAAAACAGAGCAAAAGGATAAAGCTGGAGTCGAAGTCATAAACAGAAAATGGGTCATACACAGGATGGCAGTCAGGAACACAGGAGAAATGCTCAGTATGCACATGAATGTGATGACACTCCGCAAAGAAGGCTTACAAACAGACTGGTTAAATACAGGGAGTGACAGGTGTGTGTGATTAGAAGTCCAGAGATGACGAACGGTGATAGGTTAATCAGTGAGAGTCCTGAGTCATGTGATGCAGCAAGTTCTGGGAATTTTAGTCCTGAGCAGCCGTAGTTTCAGCCAGGCTGGAAGGAGGTCTGACAATTAGATGCTTAGGAAAAACTATTTTGTTTATTTACTGCATATATTTACTATTATATTGTATTTACTTGTATATAATTAATAATAGGAACTATGTTCAACAATTTAAGGAAATGTAAAATATTGTGCTCAATCAGTGGTGTGCACACGTAAGCACACAGCAGTTTCTCTGGCTCAGCAAAAACGGTGCTGAATGCTGTTCCGCATCTGAATTTCACAATTTATTTGTCTCATACGTGTATCCCTTTCACTTGTTGTGTGATTCAGGTTCCCAAGTATTTGAACGTCTCTGTACTAATTTTGAAGGGAGTTGAACTAAAGGAGATACTCTGTTGCAAGTAGCATTAGTGGACAGTGAACAAGAGAGAAGAAACTGGGCAACCTTGTCACATACCTCGCTGCATTTTTAAGTACGCAAGTAGGTCCATTTGCACAGCAGCCACTGGTACCAATTTTTCAGTATCAAGTGAGGGCAAATTCTCTGGAATGATGTATGAAGAGGAAAAGATATTTAAGTTACCTTATATTAAACAATGAGTATCTGTTCTTCATAAAACCTGTTTGGTATGTGGAAATGATAGGGAAGAGACACTTCTGTTACGGGACAGCAGGGAGGCGGACCCAAGTGCAGAGAGGAAAACCCATAACAAAGGGTCATAAATGAATTTAATGAGGTGATGGTATGAATTGAGTGCTTGCGCATGTTGGGATTAAGGTGGCTCAGAGCCTCAAACCGCCGATATAGCGATTGGCAGGCCGAGGAGTTACTGCTGCACCACCAGGAAGCACAGGCACCTCAATGAATGGGGATTAAAAAAAACAGCTGGAAAAGGCAAACAAAGGGGACACTAAAAGCGGCGCTCAAACAAAGGCTGAGATAGAAAAAGTGAAATAAAAGATATTCAAAGATATTCTTTTCCTTTCCTTTTCTTTTTGTTTAAATACCCACTTGGGCTAAGTACCGTACTGGTCACCCCTCTGCAAAGGTGTGACATAGGGCTGCTGTTTGCCACGGCCTTAAGTAGAGGAGTCTACAGGTGTGCCAGGTTGGGCCTCATCAGCCCAAGGGCTTCTGGGAATTGGAGTTCCCTGTGCTTGTGGCCCCTCACTGCCGTCGCCCTCTGCTGGCGGCTAGCAGCACAGGCTGGGCCTTTACAACTTCAAGACAGAAGGCTAAGAGTTTTGCAAGAATCTTATATCTATGTTCAAGAGTGAAATTGGATGAGTCGCATTGAAGGAGATTTTTGTCCCTCTTTAACACAAGCGATATGGTTACCTCATGCATAGATGGGGGAGGGATTGAGAGGATAGCGATTCCGGAAATGCAGAGAGGAGAATGGGGGCAAGTTGTTTTGAAGAATTTGGATAGTTCCCCCTTCAGTCCTAGAGATTTGCAGTTTTGTATATTCCTAATTGATTCTATAATTTCTGCCCATGCTCATAGAAACTGTGCCTAGATTTAAAAAAAGGGTTTTTTGCTTGGCGAGTCAAAAGAAAATTTAATTACGTTTTAAGTGTCAAAAGTTTTAGTATGTCATCTGTGGGTGAGTGACTGTCCAACTTCAAAATGTCATCTGTCAAATGTCTGAGGCAAGTGTCTGCTTTACTTCACATTGCAGAGTATGAAATAATCTGCCCCTCCAAGTATGCTTTCAGCAACCCCCATACTGTGAAGATGGAATTCCTATTGTCTGATTACAGGCATCTTCAGATTTTATGAAATTTACCAAAGGTACTTCAGAGAGAAGTAGCGGGTAAAATCTCCACTGCAGATATTTGGGCACTTCCCAAAGAATGCACATTCTTATTGTCAGGGGCCTGATAGTCTGAAATTACTATTGATTGATATTCACAGTCAATTACCAGTTTTTTGGAGAGTTAGTTTGGAGAAAGCACACAATTTGTGTCCCCACCTAAAATGAGGTGATGTATACCCATGTTTGGGAGCCAGGAGAAAAAAAATTATGAAGAATGTGTTATCGTCAATATTTGGAGCGCAAATGTTAATTGGTTAAAATAATCAGGAATCTGTATAATTGACCATCTGCACTGATTTAATGTTCTGTGGAGTGGGCTGACAGTAAACTAGTGGCTAATATATTTAGTTAAGGTTATTTATTCTTAAATAAGTGTGCATTCTCACAGTATAGTTTCAATCTTTCCTTTAGCAAGCCATGTTATTTTTAAAACATGGCTCTTCGAAAATCTAGAATTCCAGATTAGAAAACAAAAACAGTGATTAAGAATGGGCTGCCATGGAAGCTTTGAAGGATCTAGTTTGGCCCCAGGAACATTGTTCTGTTAACACATTGTGCCCCTCCACCCCAACATGAACTTGCCAAACCAGGCAAGAGATTTTTTTGTGCTACTGTCCGTTTTACTTGCCCCGGACATTTGGGCAGTTGTTGCCAGAACAATTAATAAAATAAACAAGTACAAGTATAGCTCTGATATATCCCTAACCCCTGTCACGTAAATGAATATGGTGACTGTAACACTCCTCACAAAAAAGTCCACACATAGCATATTGATAGTAGGGAACAATTTAATGCTTAGCAGGCTAGCCCCTGCCAAACCCCCACAGTTAGACAGAAAAATCACATTTTAACATTTTAATATTGAGTGAAGTTAGTCGAGCAACCAAGGGCTGTACAAGCGATAAAGAAAATTGTACTACCTGTCAGACCTTACAGCTAGTGTCATTTGCTGAAGTAAAGAATGAATCAGAGAGACAAGCAGAGCAACATGAATCAAGTTGTAAAAGGTCAGAGTGCTGCCTCTGCTGTTGTAATCGTATTTTATGTCTCAATGATTTCCTCTGTGTTCTATGCATCACAGAGATCATTGGGCCCTAATTATTGATCTCCAAGGGAAAATATGGATGCAGATGAAGAATACAGGACAATGTAGAGCATATTACATTTTAGTCAGGGTTTCTTTTTTGTTTAATGAAGGAAATAGAAGCCATAAAATGTCACTTCTGCCTGTTTTGGGGGTCCTCTGGTTGAAGTATGCTTTTTTTTCTTCAATAATATTGATGCTATATATTTCAATGGAAATGTGTATGATTTACATAACCAGAAGTGAACTGGATTTCAATCTTCATAGGTGAGCAAGTAATTCAACATTTCTAAAAGCATTTTATTGTGTTTAAATGATATTTTTATTGTGATAGTAATTATCAAACAATGTCATGGGTTCAGAAGATGTCTTGCCATGGGAATAACTGCATTTTATAACAGATTTTTCTGTCTAATTTTAGTGAAACTGAGAAAAGGTCAAACTCCCCTGTGTCTAGCTGTGTGTCCCTGAAGAGTGATCACTCAAAGACAGAACCTCTCACCTTCAAAGGGGGATCAGCCCCTCAGGAAAGGTATTCCTTTCTTTTCTCATTACTCATCATAATCCCATTCACAGATGCATGTTTTACAATCATCAGTTTGAGACATAACCAATACACTGGAAACTGGCCAATGGTACAGTACACTGTATGGCTCAGAGTACGTGGACACCTGAATGTCACACCCATGTGAGCTTGTTGGACATTCCATTTCAAAACCATGGACATTAGTATGGAGTTGCCCCTTCTATAGCTATAAAAGCCTCTACTCTTCTGTGAAGGATTTACATAAGATTTTGGAGGGTGTCTGATAATTTGTGCCCATTCAGTCAAAGGTGCATTTGTGAGGTCAGTAACTGATGTTGGATGAGAGGGCCTGGTTGGCAGTCAACATTACGATTCACCCCAAAGGTGTCCAGGGAGTTTGACGTCAGTCCTCTGTGCGAGCCACTGGAGTTCCTCCACAACAAACTCGCCAAACCATGTCTTTATGGAGCTCGCTTTGTGCACTGGGGCTCAGTCATGCTGTAACAGGAAAGGGCCTTCCCCAAACTGTTGCCACAAAGTTGGAAGCATATAATTGTCTACAATGTCTTTGTATGCTGTAGCATTAACGCTACCCTTCACTAGATCAAAGAGCTGAGCCCAAACCCTGAAAACAGCCCCAGACTATTATCCCTCCCCCACCATACTTTGTATGCTTTACACCACTCCAGCTGATGCTGAGCAGTGTGCATAATGATTTTAAGTTTGTGAGAAGCTGCTCAGTCATAGAAACACATTCCTTGAAGCACCTGATGCCCAGTGCTAATATTGCTTCCAGAGGCAGTTTGGAACACTATTGAGTGTTGTAACAGAGGATATGTGATGTTTACACTGTACACGCTTCAGCACTCAGTGGCCCCTCTCTGTACGTTTTTGTGGTCTACTTGACTGAGTGGCTGCTGCTGCTAGATGCTTCCATTTCACATTGATAATAACACTTACAGCTGACCGGGGCAGATCTAGAAGGGCAGAAATTGCACAAAGTGACCAGTCTCAACTGTAAATTAACAATCTTGGTCTTGTCTTGGTCTCGACATGTGTTCTCTGAGTGGTGTGTGTAAGTAGATGATTATGTACAACAATAAACCATGTAATGGTTTCAGAGGGTACATTATCTTGCAGTGGGAATAACTGCATTTTATTGGATACAATTAATGACATCTTTTCTCACACACTTTTCATTGTAGACCTGAGGAAAGGCCAATATCCAGTTTGTGCTTGAAGAGTGACCAATCAATGGATAAAATTCTCACCTTCTCAGAGGGATCGGCCCTTCAAGAAAGGTATTCCTAAAAGAGAATTCAATGCAGTGCTAAATTCAGTGCAGAGTATAGTATTATTATTATTATTATTATTATTATGCTTTCTTTGCTTGGGTTGTTTTTCATAAACATATAAGGATATAAGGGAAATGACTAAAATACATAGAAAAAAATGTTACCCAGAGAAAAACATATATGGAGAGGCAACAACAAGGGAAATAGAAAGAGAGATTATGGGGTCGTGAGGAAACCCTCAGGTCTCTCCCTTCATCCAAATTAGATAAAGAGTTACTAAATCAAATCAGTCATTACAGAGCACGACCTATTATGATGGTGGCCAAGTCTCAGGGACCACAGTCTAAATTATAAAAAAAAAATTGGCATACTAAAATTTAGTGTTATATTAAAATCCTGCAAAGTTTGAATTAAAAAAAAGAATAGAATAAAACAAGCCTTAAAAATCACTTATTAGACCTGTCTGAGAACTGTCTGGGCATGGCCTAATATCATTCCAACACACAAGCTTCAAATCTTTTTCCATGCCAAGGAGAGAGCCAGGAGACTGCAATGCAGTGATGAAATCTTTATTAGAGAGCGTGCTGTCCTTCAGTCTGCAGTAGCCCAGTCTGACAACAGCTCTAGTATACAGTCTTTGATACTGTGTATGTCAGGCAACAGAAAATCTGCAGTAGTACAAGTAGCACAAATAGTACATACAAGTAGCTGTTATAAAATCACTAAGAACAATAGACATTCTTTTGTAAATCATGAAACATCTACAATCAATAGTTGAGGTAGACATCTAATAGCCATGTAATCATCGGTGAGCTCTGCAATTTAAATTAGTGATAAATGTAAAGGAAATAACTAAAACTGGTTTGGTCTCTGGAATGGTCTCAAATAATATCCACAATGTCACTTCAGTGACTTCAAGCAGTGCTGCCATGTTTCCTAGATAGAGAAGTCCATAATGTGCAGAAACCCAAAGACATATAGACAAAATTGACACAGTCCTCACAGACATACAGAAACTCTCAGGGCCAGATGTGCATACAAGCGTAGTTGCAGCGCAAAATGTGCCTTGATGCAGCTTTGATATACTCTAGTAATGCGTTCGATCAAAGGCTGTGCATAAGATGAAAGTTCAGTGACAAAGAGATCATGCTCATCAGTTATGCATGTTTTCTTCCTCCTTAGCGACTGACTGTACCAAGAAACACAATAAGCTAAAGTGATTTCCGCTCTCCCCCTTTCTTAGTAACACAGATCCCATGAGGAGGAAGCAGGCACAAAATCTCACTGTCCATCTCCCAAAAAATCCAACCTCACAGAAAAGGTACTCCAGATTTTGGTGTTGTAAGCTATATATAAACTAAAAATGCTCTAAGGGAAGTGGCAAAAACAAAGAAGAATAAAATTGAAGTTGTAATATGCCATGTGATATCCAAGAAGAAAGAAGGATGCTGGAGGCACAAATTGGAAGGGTTAAAGCAGCAGACATGGTTTATTTTTAAATCATTTTTTCATTTATTTTTGTAACAGCTACAATCACCTTCTACTGAAGAAACCTTTGAATCACTAGGCAAATGCCCTTAGTGTAAGACATAACAAATATCGGCTTTTACTGGCGAACCCACATAAGGGAAATATTCATAGCTAAACTCATCCGTGACCATTCAACAGCTACAGCTTATTCAAAATGCTATTGGAAGGGATTTAACCAAGCCCATGAGAATAGACCACGTTACTTTAGTTTTAAAATTGTTATACTGGTTTTCAGTTAGTTACAGAATAGAATTTATTTTTCAATATGGTCAATCGACCTTTAGCTTGCATGCTGCATGCAGCTGGAAGCAACCTCCCAGACCATGGAAACTGTGCCTAAAATGTAGCATTTATTTGTTTGTTTTTTCCCTTTGTGCCTATAACTGAGCTCTTGCACTTGCACTTCATTCTTGTTGCACTTCAGTTTCAGTATTGCAGTTTAAATCTGCATTTGTTTTTATTTGCCTTATTATGTTCATTTTTTTTTACTTTTATTTTGTTTTCTCCAAGCTAAGGTTAATAATGCCTAAGACTCTTCTTTTTAGTTGTCAAGTTTAACCAAATCAGTCTACACTTAGTTGAGGAAAGTGCTTATCCTAAGTTCAACAACTCTCTTGCAGTCTTAATAATACCACTTTTATCCCAAGTGATTTACTAATATCCTGGAGGTTTTACTCAATGCCCATCTTCCTCACTTAGGGTGCCTATTATCATTTTCCACTCTGAAGCACTTTATTTTTCCTTCTGATATTAATATTCTTTTTTCCGAACATTGAATTGCCTTTGTTTCTAAAATAAAATAAAACAGCGCTTACTTTGCTTTGTTTGCAAATAACTAGACTGTCGTTTCCAGATATAATAGAAGCAAATGTAAATACATAGCACAGATCAACTTGATATAACACTGTGCCACCACTTAACTTTTCCAATGGAATGGAGTTGCCTCTAGTATAATGACCTAGTATGTCATCCAAGAGTGCCTCCTCTCTGTGTGAAATAGACTCTGTTAAAGCCAGCAGGTAACATCACTAGGAGAATAATTATAACACTTCACTCATAGTTCTTAAAGCATGCACAATCTCATCTGGATACTCACCGGGCTGTTTGGTATCGTTAGATGTGGCTTGTAAATCAGGTGGGATGATTACAAAGATGAGTACAAAGAAACTTGTGGAAACCTGTGACTTTGCTAAACTGTCTACCTACAGACTGTCTATTTGTTGGGAGGCAAACTGATTGTATAATCTGCCTTGTCCCACATCTCAGTCTGCATTCTCTGTGAAGGAGCAAAGCAGGGGGTGCCCCTGCACTATGTTCAACAAACGGCTCCCGATATTGTTTGTTACAGGCACAATTCAGTACAGTGACAAATTATATTCTGCAACACAGAGTCTCAAACTCCTGCTTCAATGGGAAGTTGTTGTATACAAAATCTTTCATTATCAGTCCACTACTACACACACAAGAACAAAATTAGTTACAAACAAACATCCATGTAAAACACGCCATTCTGTGCACAGCTGATTGAACCATCAACCTTGTCTATCAAAATTTGTATTCACATAGCTGCCATCAACCAGTCACATGCAGAAAAAGCACAAGAGAATATTTTAGCACAGTTACAAACAAATCTTTACTGGAGCTCCTTATGTCTTGTGCAGAATGCAAATGACCAATCTAAGCCAGGCAGCCAGCAAATCCCACTTCTGACAGTAAGCTGTCGAAACAAACTCAGACATAAGTTGAAGGTTCAATTCATTTAATATTTTAATTTAACATGCATGGAGAACAGCAGGCTAAACTCTGTACTCCTCTGCTTGCTTCTAACATAGACTGTTTATATACTTCACTTAGACATCCATTTCATGACCTTATAAGGCAATGGACAGAAAGTATGGACATATATTACTCTTGAAACACAAACCCCTTGCTGAATGTGAACTGTTGGGTCCCAAAGGTTAACAAAAGTTTCCATATACATATACCTTAAGAACATGGGCTCTTGGCAGCTCTTGGTAAATTGGCAGTCCAGTCCAGAACAGAGCATGATTTTTGATTCTCTGCTCCAATCAAAGAATTGACAATACTGGAAGTGATAATGGCGCCTTTACTTCCATGCCTCTGGTTTTGCAAGTGTTGTTTTGCACACTTCAGACGATGACTTTTCTGACAAGATCACAGTTAAGGTTATCTCCTGATGATTCTTCCATGTTGATGATGTTAATGAATTTATTACACTCTGGAATTGTCTATACCTGACTTGTATTAAAACCTAATGAGTCAAATAAGCTCTGAGAAAATACAATAAGGAACATTGTTGTGTCGACTGAAAGGGTGCCCAAACTATTGATTGTGACACATTCTATTTTAATGTTTTTGTCACTATATTAAATTGAGCAAATAAATGGTAATCATGCATTGAAATTTGTTGAAATGTATTATATTTATATTTGTTCTGTGCAGAGGTTGTATTAACTTCTTTTCACTTATGATTGTATATTGCTTTGGATTACCATACTTTTTGCAGCAGGCAGTAAAATCCCAAATCACTGGTAACTTTACATACATTATATACACAAAAGTATTAGGACACACTTCCTAATTATTGAGTTCAGGTGTTTTAAGCCACACCCACTGTTACCTACAGACTGTCTCCAGAGACAGTAGAATGGGTTGTACTGATGAGCTCAGTGACTTTAAACGTGGCACTGTCATAGGATGCCACTTTCTGTCCTGCTAGATCTGCCCCGTCAACTGTAAGTGCTGTGAAATGGAAGCTCCTACGCGCAACAATAGCTTAGCCACGAAGCGAAAGTAGACGACCCAAACTCACAGAGTGAATCACTCACTAAAAAGTTCTAAATTGCTTCTTGAAGCAACATCAGCAAAAAAACTGCACATCAGGATCTTCATAAAATGGGTTTCCATGGCTGAGCAGCTACACACAAGCCTGTAGCAGTGGAAACTTTCTTTGGAGTAATGAATCAGGCTTCTATGGACGAGTCTGGGTTTGGCGAATGTAAGGAGAACGTTACCTGCCTGACTGCATTGTGCCAGCTGTAAAGTTTGGTGGAGGAGGGATGATGATATGGGATTGTTTTTCAGGGGTAATATCACCTATGGATTTAGAATGGGATGTCATAAAAGCTCCTGTAGGTGGAATGTGTTGGTGTCCTAATACTTTTGTCCATATAGTGTATGACTTTACAGCCCCAAACAAACATTTGGGCATTTTGTTCTCCGCTTGTAGAAGATCTTCTGAACAGTGGAATGATTGATTTCCACTATTTTGGAAACTTATTATTGTTAAAACTCCTTCCTAGAACAATCTACATCTTTCTATCTGAAGGCCTCAGAGAGCTTTTTTGATCTAGGCATGATGTTACCACAAACTCCAATAACAAAGAACAAATCAGACCAGATATCTGGAGTTTAAATGTGACCAATTTCTCCAAAATACACTCTAACAGTATTTTAATCATTGGCACCTGATCGGTTAGTGTCAAGTGTCACTTGTTAAATCATGTCACCTTCACCTATCAACACTGTTTAAATGAAGATGTTGTTATCTTGCTGTCTCTCATACTCTTGTGTTTCCATTACAAAACTGTAATTAAAATTATTATGATTATTAAGATGATTAAAATACATTAATTTGCATAAAAGGTGTAGGATATGTCATTCCCTTTAAATATGTAAGAGTGGGATGTACTTACTTCATTACATGACTGTATATTTATATTGCACTGTTATAAGGATGTGACTGAGAAAGAAAAGCATGTCTACTGTTCACTACAGTGTGATTCATTATCTACTAAAGATTAACATTAATGCATTTAACTGTGTGTTTGAGTAAAAGGTCATTTTAATTTCAAATTTATAGTGCAACATCTTGAGAATAGAGACATCATTTGAAACAGAATATTTCAAGGAACACAGACTTTTGTTCGCTTTAAATTTTACAGTCTCTGCCAATTTGAAATAGAATACAGTATGTAATAATACAATTGTGGACAGGGATCAGTCAAGCTGTGCATTTCCAATTACATTATAACCTTCTTTCACTAATGATGCAGTTAGTCCATAATACTGAAACACCTTTCATTTTTTCTTTTTAGACAGAGTTCAGTCTCAGCTCCCAATCAGGCAAGGTATGAAGAGACTTAATTTGATTTCCTACTGAATGTAATGTAATCTGTTTCCAGGGACGTGATAAGGCATTTTAATTTGAGAATGCTGAAATTGCACTGTTATAAGGACTTTGTGAAAGAAAAGCACTTATACAACCCCTTTTCCAAAAAAGCTGGGACACTGTGTAAAATGTACATAAAAACAGAAGCAATGATGTGCAAATGATTTAAACTCTGTATTTAATTAAAAACAGTACAAAGACAACATATCAAATTTTGAAACTGTGAAATTTGAATTTTCTTTTGAAAAATATATGCCCATTTTGAATTTGATCCCAGCAACATGTCCCAAAAAGGCTGGGATGGGGGCATGTTTACCACTGTTTCATCACCTCTTCTTTTAACAACACTCTGTAAGTGTTTGGGACCTGAGGAGACCAACTGCTGTAGTTTTGAAAGAGAAATGTTTTCCCATTCTTGCTTGATATAGAATTTCAGCTGCTTAACAGTTCAGGGTCTCCTTTGTCATATTTTTTATTTCATAATGTGCCAAATGTTTTCAATATGTGACAGATCTGGACTGTAGACACTCCAGTTTAGCACCCAGGCTCTCTTAATATAGAGCCATACTGTTGAAATACATGCAGAATGTGGTTTGGCATTGTCTTGGTGAAATAAGCAAGGCCTTCCAAAAAAAGACTTTGTCTGAATGGCAGCATATGTTGCTCTAAAATCTGTATATATCATTCAGCATTAATGGTACCTTTACAGATGTGCAAGTCACCCATGCCATGTGCACTAATGCACCCCATACCGTCACAGATACTGGCTTTTGACCTGTGCGCTGATAACAAGCTGGATGGTCCATTTCCTCTTTAGCCCGGAGGACGTAGTGTCCATGATTTCCAAAAAGAATTTCTAATTTTTATTTGTCAGATGACAGGACACTTTTCCACTTCACCTCAGTCCATTTTAAATGTGACTGGGCCCAGAGAAGGTAATGGTGTTTCTGGATCTTGCTTATTTGTGGTTTCTTCTTTGCATAGTAGAGTTTTAACATGCATTTGTGGATGCAGTGATGAACTGTGTTTACAAACAGTGGTTTTCAGAAGTGTTCCTGAGTCCATGCAGTAATTTCAACTACAGAATCATGTCTGTTTTGAATGCAGTGCAGCCTGAGGGCCCAAAGATCATGGCCAGCCAAAATTGGTTTTCAGCCTTGTCCTTTGCCTACAGAGATTTCTCTGGATTCTCTGAATCTTTTAATGATTTTATGAATCACAGATGATGAAATCCCCAAGTTTGTTGCTATTTTACAGTGAGAAACATTTATCTTGAATGCAGTCTTTCACAGAGTGGTGAACCCCTCCTCATCTTTACTTCTGAAAGACTCAGCCTCTCTGTGATGCTGTTTTTGTACCCAATCATGTTACCGTTGCCTGTTGCCAGTTAACCTAAGTAGTTGTGAGATGTCCCGCTAGGTGTTTTTAGCATTACATGACTTTGCCAGTCTTTTGTCTCAACTTTTTAAAAATGTGTTGCTAGCACAAACTTCAAAATGAGAATATGTTTTATTAAAAACAATCAAATTTCTCAGTTTAAACATTTGAGATCTTGTCTTTATACTATTTTTAATTAAATATAGAGTTTAAATGTTTTGCACAGCATTGCATTCTGTTTTTATTTACATTTTGCACAGCGTCCCAACGCTTTTTTGGAAATGGGGTTGTACTGTTCACTACAGTGTGATTCATTATCTACTGAACATTAACATTACTTCATTTAACTGTGTGTTTGAGTAAAAGGTCATTTTAATTTCAAATTTATAGTGCAACATCTTAAAGGAAGAGACATCATTTGAAACAGAATGTTTCAAGGAACACAGAGTTTTGTTCGCTTTAAATTTTACAGTCTCTGCCAGGTTGAAATAGAATACAGTATGTAATAATACAATTGTGGACAGGGATCAGTCAAACTGTGCATTTCCAATTACATTATAACCTTCTTTCACTAATGATGCAGTTAGTCCATAATACTGAAACACCTTTGGTTTTTCCTCTTTAGACAGAGTTCAGTCTCAGCTGGACAACCAGGTCATCCCAATCAGGCAAGGTATGAAGAGACTTGATTTGTCTTCCTACTGAATTTAATGCAAGCATTAATGTAAGGCACTTTAATTTGAGGGTGCTGAAATTTACAGCAGTATATAAACGACACAGCATACACAATGACAACATACATTGGTATACAAATGCTATACTGAATATTTTTTCCCCATTTGAGTTGTTTAGATTTTACATTAGAATTTACATTAGAATGGTGAATGTATGTTGAGAAAATCCTGACTAGTCTATTATATATTATACTGATAATTCAATGTGTTATAATGTGGACAGATGTTCACAAGTCACCAGTATAGCGACCACTCTGCTCTCTCTAATGTTAGTGGAGCTTTGTACAATTGTAAAGCAAATTTGGACAGGCGATGGCCAGTCAGATTGCTGAACTGCAGCACATTAAGTGTTTTTGTTT
Source organism: Colossoma macropomum (assembly GCF_904425465.1). Classification (NCBI taxonomy): domain Eukaryota; kingdom Metazoa; phylum Chordata; class Actinopteri; order Characiformes; family Serrasalmidae; genus Colossoma; species Colossoma macropomum. The sequence goes on from NW_023494990.1 coordinate 368,481, forward strand.
CATTTGTTTCAGAGTGAAGTTATACTGAAATTAGTACTGAGAGGATTCAGCATTCAAACACACATTGAATAATAATACAAATTAAAATTAAAAAATAAAAATTGATTCAAAATGCTTAGAAAAAGTTTCACGTCAGATAACGACACCAGTCAAAATGTTTTATTAAAAAACATTTGACATGTATTCAACTTCATTTGATTGGGGGATACAACTAGACTACAAATCTGCATTCAATACTGGGAACTAGCTTAAATATTCTGCATTTAAATTATATGCCCCCAAAACAGCCGGCAGTTGGTAATGGAAGTGATATGTTTTGTTGTAATTAAAAGACATAAAACCACAAATGACAAACATAAATATGATAGTCTAATTACATTTTTATAAATGCTTAAGTAAAACATAAAAATACAAAGTCCAAAATACATCAAGTATATATATTACACACATATTACCTTTACTATGCCAAACACTTTTGAGGACATTTTAAGGTCCTTTTCTTTTATTATTATTATGGTATTTGGCATATTGAGAAAATAAGCAATTTTTATTTGTTTTTTTATTACTTTAACCTCAAATGAGAGTCAGTGGTTGGATCTTTACCAGTCAGTGTAATTGTAAGACACACTAGTAACACTAGTTACTAGGGAATACTGAGAGGATTGGCTTTGTGGAGAATGGGGTTATGGAAACCCACATATAATGTATATGGAAAGAACTTAAAGCGAGCCTCAACAAAAAGGGTCTAAACCTAGCAGATTGAACAGTAACACACCTCTGAGCATATGAAAGAAACCAAGGAAGGGGTCAGGGAAAGAAGATAGAGACACTTTGCCGTTGGCATGGTGTGGAACACAGTGCTCCTGGTTAGATCTGGAGGTCTCCTGGAAGCTCCATGGAAGTAGTTCTCACTGGTCAAAGCAGCTTCACTGTGGCAGGGGCAGGCAAACTGGCCCACAATCATCACAGGCTGCGGAAGAACTTGGCTGTTCTCGGCGGTGGCTGCTGGCACTGTTGATATGGTTCCGATGGCTTTTGGACCCAGGCTGGACTTTCCGAGAGATGGCAGGACTATAGTTTTGAGTATGCTCATGTAACCCTCTCACTGCTATAGAGAATTCCACATCGCTCATGTTTGCTAGGTTCGGAATAAGGAGGATACTAAGGATGAGACAGGACAAAGGGCCCACAAAAAAAGTTGAAGCTTTTCAGGTTTTCACTGTCTCTGAAGTAAGGTCTGAAGCTTGAGGCTGTTATGCTGCTTTTATGTGAATTTGCATATATGGGGCTTCATTTCTTTTCTTTGGGAGGAATCTCAGTTCAGTTCGTGTAAAAAGCTATTTCTCTCCCTGAGAAAAGCTTGTTCTGTCCTGAGAAAAGCTTGTTCTGTCCCTGTCTGTGAAGAAGTAACATACAGGGCAGGTGGCTTTCAACACGTGGTCCTGGCTCGCCCTTTTGGTCTCACTCACAGTGTGGCACGTGTGCGTGCAAGGATCCAAACTCAGTGTAAGGAAAAAACAATCTTTGTAACAAAAAAAAATTATTTCTCAGCTTATAAGTGATTCTTCTGTAGATGCATTGCAAAAAAATTCTGTGAATAGTAAACATTTTGCTTTTGCACACTGAAAAACCTATTGAACACTTTACTCATGAACATCTCACAAACTACTTCAATATCTATTCTAGTGATCTTATAGATGAAAATCGTCAGTTCCTCTAGTATATTTGTACATTAGGCATCAAGTTACAAGTACAGACAAGTTTAGCTATATAGTTAGCTCTTAACAAAGCTGAGTGCTAGCATTCCGCTTTCCCAAGAACACTTGTAAATGCATGAACCTGAAACCATTGACAAGTTCAAAATATAGCACAATCACAACTCCAGCTGGCTTTATTTGCTCCATCCTTTTCAATAGAAAACACAGTTTTTACCCTAACTCTTTCAGTTAGCAGCATAACATGCTAACTCACGCTGTCTAAAATGAGAAAAGATGAGTTTAACTCACCAGAGTTGCGCATTAAAAGGAGAAATAATCAACAACAAAAGACCTTAATGGAGAATTTTACAGAGTGAAAGAAGTAAAATATTGCTCACTTCTAGTCTTAATATCTTCAAATTCTTACTATAGCTCATTAAAGTCAGTGCTTTTAAAGGCAGTAAATCCTGATGCTAAGCTGCAAGTACCTAGGTTTTTTTTCCCTCTCAACAAAGCTGGCTCAGAGCGTCTTAAAGCGCCCTGTACAGGATCTTGCGAGAATTTTGACTACTCTACTTTGAGCACAGTACAAAAAAAATAAACCCTCAGTTTAGGTTGGTTACAGTCAGATTTTTGAGGCAGAACGTTTCTCTTTTTAAACTAACTTGCTTGACTGGCTAAGATATGAGAAAAAGCTATCTGTTGCTGGGCTGGTGACAGACAACTTCAACCCTCTCTCGGTGTGGAGCAGGTTTACACTGAGCGTAAAAGCAAACAAAGACGCTTCACAGATCTGGAAATAGTTTTCAACTTTCTAGCCTAGGCTGGACTGAGATTTGTTCCAAATGTCTTCTCTTCCTCCAACTTCAACTCTGACTTAACTGAAAAACCTCATGCCCCTGATTTTGTCTGGCTTTAGGCCAACCCCTTTTGAGGTGGAGCCAGGGCACTGAATTGGTTCTTCTCGTGTAGGCATGATTAACTATTAACTACTCAACTCTGATTGGTGGTCTTACCTTTGTAAGCACTACCTGGTTTTAAGCCATTCCCCACAAAGACAATCTTAATTCCTTTACTTCAGTTAGATAGATAGATAGATAAATAGATAGATAGATAGATAGATAGATAGATAGATAGATACTTTATTGTTCCCGAAGGAAATTTAGCAGCCAGTAGCAGTCACACAACACAGCACAGTTATATTAATAAGGGTGTTACAATATGAAAAGAAGAATGTACAGGCTCAGCAAAACTGTGAACTATAAATAAATCTACCGCACTTATTAAAAAGAGGCAGGAATATATACAAAAAAACCTAGCTATAGGCATATATATACAACTAGGAATATACAAAAATCTGCAATAAGATCTATCCTGAGATAAAAAAAAGGCAGCACAATAATGACTATACAAAGGAGGCACAGGTGACAGCATGTAATGATAATACTGAATAAATATATGCATATATTTGTGTGGAGTGTCCAGATGTGCAAGATGTGTAAAAAGGTGTGCAGATGTGCAAGATGTACAGTAAGGTGTCCATATGTGCAGATAGCTAAAATAAACCTGAGATTCAGTCCTCATGTATCCTCTTCCTTTTTCTCTCTTTTCTTCTGGCCCCCCTGGGAAAAGTTGAAGAGCCTAATGGCTCTAGCGACAAAGGATCTCCTATCGGTTGAACAGCTCTGTGACAGCAACCTGCCACTAAACAAGCTCCTCTTGTCCATGATGATGGTGTGCAGGGGGTTGCCATCATCCTCCATAATGGAGAGTTGTTTGTGCAGAGTCCTTCTCTCGGCCACCTTAACCACAGAGTCCAGTTCCACACCAAACACTGACCCCGCTCACCTGACCAGCTTGTCCAGTCGCATATCGTCTCTCTTTTTCATGCTTCCTCCCCAGCATAAAAAAGACAGCTGTCAACCATGGTCTGATAGAACATCTGCAGGAGCTTCCTACAGATGTTAAAGAACCCCAGCCTCCTCAGGACATAGAGCTGGCTTTCTGTACAGGATGTCTGTGTTGGCTGACCAGTCCAACCTATCATCCAGTTGCAGTCCGAGATACCTGTAGGTCTTAACCCTCTCCACTTCAACCCCCTCAACACAGATTGGCTGTATGAGTGGCCTCGCCCTGCGAAAATCCACCACCATCACCTTGGTCTTGGAAGTGTTCAGTAGCAGGTTGTTCCTATGGCACCATGGCACAAAGTCACCAGGTTCCTGTACTCCTCCTCCTGACCTCCCCTTACACACGAAGCGATGGCAGTGTCATCCAAAAACTTATGCATGTGGCACGTCTCAGAGTTACTTAGAGTACTTAAAGTCTGAGGTGTACTGTGCTGATAACTACAGTCCCTGACGTACAGTCCTTCAGCCTGACATACTGAGGTCTGCCAGTAAGGTAGTCAAGAAATCGAGGAAACCAGATATGGATTGACTTGCATCCTTGCCAGCTTATCTCTCAGTTGGAGGGGCTAAATGGTATTAAAGGCACTGGAAAAATCAAAGAATATGACTTACAGCACTACCTCCCTTGTCCAGATGAAAGTGGGCCCAATGGAGAACGTATAGCATGGCATCCTCTACTTGTCCCTGTTGGCAAACTGCAGGGGGTCCATTGCGTGTTAAACCTGGGGTCTGAGAAGGTATAAAAGTGGGGTTTTTATGACATGTGATGTTAGAGCGCCCGGCCTGAAGTCATTGAGCTCACAGGGTTGCCCCCTCTTGGGTACTGGAATGTGTGGGAACCCTCCCCAAGCACAGACTCAGGCTGAAAATGTGCTGTAGGGGTACCCCCAGCTCAGCGGCACAGGACTCTAGTAGTCTAGGACACACTTTGTCCAATCTAGCTTCCTTCCTTTTGTGGAGTTTCCTCAGTTCACCTCTAACCTGATCTGCAGTGAAGATGTGCAAAGGGGGAGAAGGAGGAGCTGCAGCGGTGTGTCTGTGCTGTCAGCCTGTGGGAGGAGTGCATGAATATCAGTAGAAGAAGGGGAGATGTTGATATTCAGGCAGGCAAAGACTGAAGTATCAGGAGCTGAGAAGAGGGAGGGTGTGGAGGTGACCTCTGGACATACAGGAGCTGTGGAGATCTGAACAGGGCAGTCAAACCAGTTATAGAAGATGTTGAACTCATTGACTCTCTCTCTATGTCACCGCCTAAGGCACTGTCCATCATCTGCTTACAGCCTGTAATGGTCTTCATATCATTCCATACCTCCTTCATGTTATTCTTCCTTAACTTCTGATGTCAATGCAAAAGTACATGTAGTCTGTCGTGCAGTATGTAATCCTGTCGATGTCCTTCCCACATGGCTCCTGCAGTACACTCCATTCAGCGTACTGTGGCTGCAGGTAGACCAGTTTGTGGTCAAACTTCCCCAGGGGGGCAGGGGTGTGGTAGTGTATGCATCCTTCACATTGGAGTAATGAAGTATATTGCAGGTTAGCCATGTTTCCGTGAGACATAAAAGACTACATTCCCGGTATAACTGCTGATTACGAACCAGTGCTGCTAGTTCGTCTGTTTTGTTGGCCAAAGAGTTCACATTCCTCATCACCACTGGAGGAATAGATGGTTTATACCTCCAGCATTTCTCCATGTGCTTAACCTTTAGCTTATCGCCGGCTCTGCACCCCCTATAGCTTCTCCGCAGCTCCTTCAGAATGGGGTGCGTTGTGCCAGCGCGGCCCTTTGTTCGGAGCGCTGGCTTTCCCACACACATAAAAACAGGTTCCATGTCCTTAGGACATAAAAATAGTCACTAAACTAGCAATATAAGCGTGTAAAGAAAAGAAGAAGCAAGGAAAAATGATGGATATCATGGGCAAGCAAGTTCCAAATTCCGTTTGAATCATCATTTTAAAACTGGGCAAAAGAAAGCAAAAAAAACATTTTGATTAGCAGGGCATTATAAATACCTTGTTACACCAAACACTAGTTTGCGTAATACACTATATTGCCAAAAGTATTCACTCACCCATCCAAATCATTGAATTCAGGTGTTCCAATCACTTCCATGGCCACAGGTGTATAAAACCAAGCACCTAGGCATGCAGACATTTGTGAAAGAAGGAGTCGCTCTCAGTACCTCAGTGAATTCCAGCATGGTACCGTGATAGGATGCCACCTGTGCAACAAGTCCAGTCATGAAATTTCCTTGCTACTAAATATTCCACAGTCAACTTTCAGTGGTTTTATAACAAAGTGGAAGCGATTGGGAATGACAGCAACTCAGCCACAAAGTGGTAGGCCACGTAAAATGACAGAGCAGGGTCAACGGATGCTGAGGCGCATAGTGCGCAGAGATCGCTAACTTTCTGCAGAGTCAGTCGCTACAGACCTCCAAACTTCATGTGGTCTTCAGATTAGCTCAAGAAGAGTGTTTCATGGAATGGGTTTCCATGGCCTTACATCACGAAGCACAATGCAAAGTGTCGAATGCAGTGGTGTAAAGCACCACCACTGGACTCTAGAGCAGTGGAGGCGTGTTCTCTGGAGTGATGAATCATGCTTCTCCGTCTGGGTTTGGCGGTTGCCAGGAGAACGGTACTTGTCTGACTGCATTATGCCAAGTGTAATGTTTGGTGGAGGGGGGATTATGGTGTGGGGTTGTTTTTCAGGAGTTGGGCACGGCCCCTTAGTTTCGGTGAAAGGAACTCTTAATGCTTCAGCAGATTTTGTACAATTTCATGCTCCCAACTTTGTGGGAACAGTTTGGGGATGGCCTCTTCCTGTTCCAACATGACTGCGCACCAGTGCACAAAGCAAGGTCCATAAAGACATGGATGAGCGAGTTTGGTGTGGAAGAACTTGACTGGCCTGCAACCTGATAGAACACCTTTGGGATGAATTAGAGCAGAGACTGCGAGCCAGGCCTTCTCGTCCAACATCAGTGTCAGACCTCACAAATGTGCTACTGGAAGAATGGTCAAAAATTCCCATAAACACACTCCTAAACCTTGTGGAAAGCCTTCCCAGAAGAGTTGAAGCTGTTATAGCTGCAAAGGGTGGGCCGACATCATATTAAACCCTATGGATTAAAAATTTTAACTTAACAGCAAAACAAATACACCCCTCCCTTCAGTGCTACTTCACAAGCTTTGCCTCCCAAACTCAGGGACGAGCACTGCAAGGGCAAACAATGCTTTTTCAGATCTTTTTGGCCATAAAACCTTTTGCACATGTTGTACAGACAAATACCATGATATAACATTAGAGTGAAGAGCGCATAACAACAGTTGCTGTTGTGAAGCTAACCAGTTCCTATCACAAAACATTTGTAAAAAGGACAAAACAATACTGACCTATTGATTCTGTGAAACAGCAAAAATGAGTTCATGTTGCCACCTGTCAAGCAAGAGCAACCTCCTCATCCCTTTCCATGCTTTTCACCTTTTAGTGAAAAATGGTGCACGCACAATGCCGAGTGGGTGGTCACTGCCTGGGGAGGGCAAAACAAATGTGGGGAGGGCCAACGTTTTCACGGGGCGGGACTAACATCCATGCTCAACCAGACTGGCTGTGAAAACAAAAACAGAGAAGCTCAGATTATAACGCTCAAGACACCATTACTCCACTATGTCTTTACATAAAAAATAGTTTTGCTGCTATATTATATTATTTGATGCTATATTATAATATTTTAATATTATAAATTTTGTATATACAGCGTGATTCAAAATGAATCATCTTCAAATTGATTTATTTCATTTGTAAATCACTACAGAACAATGCAGTAAATTGTGAATGGTTTAAGTGAGCGTAAAGTTTATTATGTAATTTCACAAGTGCTCAGTATGACCTCAATTGAGCATGTCTAGTGTCATTGTACTCACGGCTCTTTCAGTGCGATTTCAGAGATTGCTATCACAAGCAATTGCAGTTACATCTATGGAGCCGAGCATCTTGCCAGCAATCTCCGATAGTTTTTAAATCATTTTAATCTGCTGCCAGAGGAGTTACAGCACATGCACCTGTCCACAATGGCCACAGTATAGCATATTAGCGTGTAGAACTGGAGCTTTCGTGTTTCTATCACTGTAAATAGACAAAAGATGAGGCTTCCTTTATTGTTGGAAGTCTCAATTCCCAAAAGCATCTTAACTGGTAGAGAGATTGTTCAAATGTCAAATAAATGCAGTAACAGCACTGAGAAATCACATGATTAATGGAAAAGAGTACATTAAACAGCAGAAACAGGTACTTTTTTTTACTTGGCCTTAAAGGGTTAAACAAAATTGTACTAACTTTATTTTTTATTGCAGAGATCATCAAAGCCCTGTTGTAACACATGACAAGCTTCTAAAGAAAATTGCTGACTATCTCTGGAACATTTTTGATGTAAGTGTTTTTGGTAACGCTTCCTATAAATGGTTATTCATAGGATGTGCATCTTTATATGCACTGCATTAGATCTCTCTTAAGCATTTCTGAACCCTATCATCAATACTTACTGATTTTTCCAGCTGGCTTCAGAGATTCACCTCATTCACTTCAGGTATCAGCTAAGACATATCAAGATATAAGGAGCCGGTCAGTCAGAACAGAATTACTGAGCAAGCCATTAGGGCCAGCTAGATAATTACTTCAAATTACTTACTGTCTGATCTAAAAATAACATTGTAGTGCTACTTATTGTATACTGATGTGTAGATGACTGTGAATATGTTTCCATGTACAGTCAGCTCCATAGTAATTGGCATCCTTGGTAACAATGGATAAACAGGTCATAAAATATCTTTAAGGTTATAATATTGTACAACCCTAATTCGAAAAAAGTCACCATGTATATCAGTGTATATATATATTATATATATATATATATATATATATATATGTATATATATATATATCCACCATATATAACAGTAGGAATGGGGTTCTCTTCTGTGTACCCATCTTTTTACACCAAACCCACACTGAATGTTTCAGACCAAAAGGCACAATTTTTATCGTATCTGACCATAGAACCCAGTTCCAGTCAAAGTTCCAGTAGTGTCTAGTGAACACACATACTAAATGCTACGTTGGCATGGAGGTGGTGTCTATATTTTTTTGAGACTTGGTGAATACTACCATCTTCTTTTCATCTCTAGAATCCCTGTGCATGGGGGTAAAATAAATGTGTCCTCTTCCAGGCAGGTTCACTGAAGCTTAAGTTATATTAAACTCCTTAGTTATTGCCCTAACAGTGGATTATGGGCGTTTTCAAGTGTGTAACTTTTTTTTTCAAAGGCATTACCTGATTTTTGAGGGTCAGCGCACTTTTGTCTCTTTTCATTTGTGTGTTTCCTAATGTTCCCCATAATGATGAATGAAGGGAATTTGGCCTCTGGCACCTCATATTGATACCCAAATAATCTGAATGATATTAAAATCATTATTATGCATTTTAAAATGTTTAATTCGTTTTCTTCACCTCTTCACCTTTTGTCTTAAGGATCTTGAGAAAAAAATTTGTGTGTTTATAAAACATGAGCTGGATATGTTTAAGAAACTTCTGAGAAAAGAAAACACAAAATATTATGGAGAAATGAATGAAGAGATGTGGAATTTGAGAGAGGGAGTACTTAGTATGACACAGTACTTCCTAAAGATGATGAAACATGAGGACCTCGCTAATGCACTGCAAGGTAAGAAATGACTATATGATATTTCCTATATACTATAAATGCAGTAGTTATTAATTTGTTAATACCATATTTGTTTAGTATTTCTGATTCCGTAATCATCCAAATACAATTTAGATTACATTACAGATTAAATTACTGTCTCTAAATGATCTCACAGAGATGTGCTTTAATCTTCTAATTGCCTTTATTGTCCTGTAAAATCATTTAATTAGATGAACTGATTGGATTTCAAGAGCGTGCACTCAAATCAATGCTGAGTAAAAGATATCATCATGTATATGAAGGAATTGCAAAGCACGGAGAATCTAACATTCTAAATAAGATCTACACAGACTTGTACATCACTGAAGGTGGAGCTGGACAGGCCAACAAAGAACATGAAGTGAGACGTATTGAAAAACATCAAATGCAACCAGAGGTACAAATCATATGCAAAGACATGTTTAAACCTTTACCTGGACAAGACAAATCCATCAGAACTGTGATGACACAGGGGGTTGCAGGTATTGGAAAATCAATCTGTGTGCAAAAGTTTATTTTGGACTGGGCTGAAGGTAAAGAATATCAGGACATCAAGTTCATGTTTCCACTTCCCTTCCGGGAACTGAACTTGAAGATGATAAGTCAGAGTTTGATGGACATCATCCATTTTTTTTTCCCAGAGACAAAAGGACTGAGATTCTCAGATAAGTACAAAGTCATGTTAATCTTTGATGGACTGGATGAATGTAAACTTCCTTTGACATTCCAGGAAAATGAGACCTTGTATAGCGCTTCATTGTCGGCCCCATTGGACACTGTGATGACAAACCTCATCAAAGGAAATCTGCTTCCATCTGCTTTGATCTGGATAACCACTAGACCAGCAGCAGCCAGTAAGATCCCTGCTGAATTTATTCACAGAGTGACAGAGGTGCGGGGCTTCAATGATGAGCAGAAAGAAGAATACTTCAGAAAAAGAATCAGCGATGAGAACCTGGCCAATGAAATATTTAATAACATAAAGCAATCGAGGAGTCTCCACATCATGTGCCATATCCCTGTCTTCTGCTGGATTTCAGCTACTGTACTTCAGAAAATTCTGGAAGGACCAGGGGGGCAAGATACACCAAAGACATTAACAGAAATGTACACATCCTTTCTGATCTTTCAGACCATACAGGGGAACCTGAAATACACTGGACAGAATGCCTTAGACATACCCTGGGATAAAGACAACATTCTGGCACTGGGAAAGTTGGCTTTCCAGCACTTGGAAAAAAACAGCCTCATCTTCTATGCAGAAGATCTAGAAAAATGTGGAATTGATCCCAGCAATATATCAGCATACTCAGGACTGTGCACTCAGGAGACCCTCAGATTTCATGGCACAGTTTTCAGCTTTGTGCATCTGAGCATTCAAGAGTTCCTTGCTGCTTTATTTGCATACATATTTCTCAGAAATGACAACAGTAATGTTTTTGACCATGAGTCCACATCACAGGAGAGCAAAAAAACAGAAGTCATTGATTTTCTCAGGGCTGCAGTAGACAGGGCTTTGGAGAGTGACCACGGACACCTGGACCTTTTCCTTCGCTTCCTTCTGGGCCTCTCTCTGGAGTCTAATGAGAAGCTACTTCGAGGTTTGCTGTCTCAGAAAGGAAGCAGGTCTGACTGCCAGAAGGACATAGTTGAGTACATCAAGGAGAAGTTAGACAAAGATAGACAAAACCTATCTCCAGAGAGATCAATCAATCTGTTCTACTGTCTGAATGAGTTAAATGATGATTCTCTTGTGAAAGAGGTCCAGAGTTACATGAGTTCGGGACGTCTCTCTGAAGCTGAACTCTCACCTGCGCTATGGTCAGCACTGGTGTTTGTGCTGCTGACATCGAAAGAGAAGCTGGATGTGTTTGACTTAAAGAAGTTCATCGGATCAGATGAATGTCTAAACAGATTGCTGCCAGTGGTCCAGGATGCCACATCAGCTATGTAAGCAAAATCTGTTTCACCACACAGATCAATAATAAACTTTAAAATAACAGCTAGAACTAAACAGTACAAAATAAACTTCTAAATATAACTTACATCTTTAACTGTTTATATTATGTTAGCCTCAACTGTATTTAGTGGATATAAGTGTAATTGCCTGTATTATAAGAATCTTTACACTGTACATGCACAGAAAATGCCAACTTTACTAATATTAAACTACCTGTAGTAGTATGCTTGTGTTGTGACATGGTAACCAAATTTCTGGCCTTAAACCAAAAACTGAAGTTGATACACATGTGTATTTGCTTAAGCTGTAATACTGTTACAGTGCATCTGCAACACTGAATACATAAACCAGTATTACATTCTTGTTGTATATTTTATTATTATTGTTCAACTACACAGTTATTAGAGACAAATAAAGTGGGACCATTTTTCCTGCTTTCAACACATCTGATACAAGCCAGTTGTTAATAAGCCCTTCTTGAGTTTACCTGGGTCTACTAGATTAGGAAAACCTTAAAATGTGCAGGGCCTGGAGAAGTCCAGGACCAGAGCTGGGGACCTGTGGAGTAGTGATTTAGATATGCTTGCCGTAAACATCTCAGCTAAGTCCGGTAAGCTTGTTGGATACACAGTCCACAGGCAGCTGTGCTCATATGTGACTGCAAGTAACTCTATTCATAACAGTATGTGTAAAGCATAAATTTGCCATTTGGTATCAAATCATTACAACCACCAATCAGTGCTCAAACAGTAGCACCATGTAATTAAATCAAACTTCTCTTTGACACTTTGCTCAAATATATTAGTTTGACACTTTTTCCTTAAATATATTAGTTCCCAGTTCAGTATTATAACTAAGAATAAGCAAAAAGTTTATTTGTAGAGATCAGCTTTAAACTTCTGTGCTTGGGGTGGGTTGTTTGTCTCATCTCAGTGGTTAGTGGCCACCTGACATCTGTTGTCCATGGTCCATGGTGGTGTTCTCTAGAGAATAATTCTAAAGCGCACATTGGGTTAATCTTTTTTGACTTTATTCAGATTTATTTGTTTAGTAACGTATTTGGACAGAATTTGTCTTGTGAATATATTCTTATTAGCCTATGTGAAAACTTTCTACTGAATAACACTGAATTTCTCCTTCAGAGTGAAATTAAGTGAACTTAATTCAAATAATTAACAATCATATATCAGAATAATTTGTTTAAAAGTAACAATCAGAAGCTACTGTTTGAGGTTTTTATTATTGTAGTTTTTCCAAAGTAGACATGAATTTGATAAATCTTCTTAACATAAGATCTATTCAGGAGTGACAATATATTCATTCTGATCAATATGTCATTTCTAAAAGCTAAAATGTGCCCAAATTATTTTATAAAATAGTCTGAAGTGTTACTTGGTATGAATTATTGAGTCATAGTATTTACCAGGATTGTAGTTTAATAGAATTTTGGGATGACTAGCACTTCTGTAATATTTGCTACTTTCAGACTCAGTGACTGTAACCTGACAGAGAGAAGCTGTGCAGCTCTTTGCAGAGTTCTCAGCTCAGAATCCTCAAGGCTGATTAAGCTGGACTTCAGCAAAAACACTCTATACAACACCGGAGTAAAGGTGCTCTGTGAAGGACTGAAAAGTCCAAACTGTAAACTAGAGAAACTGAGGTGAGTTCATTTCTGTTAGATCAAATTTGCTAGCATGTTTTCATTCTGTTTTTACCTCCAATACCAAATGATGAAATAAAAAATATTCACAAAATTCATACAAGCGCTGCTGTAGAATTAGCACTGAGGGATGTATTTCTTTGTTTTCTGTGAGTCAAAGCCCCCAATATATATATATATAATATTATGTCCCCTCACCCAGTCAGATACACTCTACTCATTTCTAAAGTTAAAATTTCTCTCACCCAGTCAGACACACTTTACTGTACTGAATGGAACTATTTCATTACAATTCTGTTACAATTAATTTAAAGTTCAGTTCAAGACTTAAAAAGAAAAAAGTGCAGGTACTTTAGGTGTTTAACATGTGCATGTGACACACATAAATATGTGATAAATATTTGTTGTATTCTGACAAATATGACAAACCTCTGCCCTCTCAATAGTCTTTCATTCTGCAGTATAACAGAGGAGGGATATGCTGATCTGGCTTCAGCTCTGAAATCAAACCCCTCATCACACCTGATAGAGCTGGATCTCAAAGGGAATGAGCCTGGAGATACAGGAGTGAAGATGCTCACTGATCTACTTCAGGATCCAAACTGTAAACTGGAGACAATTAGGTAATAATTTGGGAAATAGGGGTATTGTGAGGGGTATTTCGGGTCACCCTGCACATCTTTTCAAGTGACTACTGGTTTATTTCTTACCTTCCTTATCATTAGTCTGAGAGAAATCTTCTGTGACACACATGTCCTGTTACAATTTGTTGTGGTTCCATGGACTTTTCAATTGCGTATTATAGAATCCATTGTGCTGACAGGGATGTTTGAGGTCTTTGCTAGGACTGTGTAGTTTTTTCTTTCCATTGAAGTGTTGTTTTATAATGTGTTCCCTGAGAACTTCAGTAAATTCCTTTACCTGAAATCTATATAAACAATGGCAACATCTTCAATAATGATGCCAGGTGCAAATAGCACCTTTTTTGTAGCATTAGAACTTGATTTTTAATTACAACCAATTACAATGAAAACAATTATGTTCCAGCAAGTTTTTAGTCCATGTGCAGAAGATTGGTTTAATTAACTTCATATATCTCTGCACAGAACAAAACAAACAAATAACTAAATATTTGAAAAACATTGAAGGTACTTGTAAAGTGGACTTGTATTTACCATCACTGTTGGAAATAAACATATTAAAGAGAATTGTTCTTTAAAAAAATTACCACCTCAACCTACTAGTAATGTGACTGTCTTCTGACTCTTTTACAATCAGATTTTTTTTCCTGCAGGTTGTTGAAAAACACTGCAACAGAGGAAGCTTGTGATTCTCTGACTAAAGTTCTAGGAATAAACCCCTTACTGCAGACAGAGCTGGATCTGAGTGGGAAAATACAAGGAGATTTAGAAGTGAAGAAGATCTCTTATCTACTGGAGGATTTACACTGCAGAACTCAGAAACTTAAGTATGTAGTAAAATTCATAATTTAAAAATCATATTTGTTATGTTTAGGGGGAAAATCGTTAATAAGCCCAGTGACCTTAAATACATATTTGCACGTTTGATGGGAAATATTTATATTTCAACATTTGGGTGTATTTTAAGCCACTGTTCATGCAGTGAATGCACATCATCTATATCTGTTACTGTAAATTAATAGCCAATACAATTTCTTTAGTTTAATATACTTATGTCCATTTGTCCTGAACACATAAAAGTCAACAATGAAAAGTTTGCTTTAAATAGTGATCTTGGAAATAAACATTTTCACAATTATTTGATATACATTTCCGCAGAGATTATTAAGTAAATGAATGGCATTGATGACATCATTCCTCAAAATGTTGATATATTATTCCAAATAAAAAAAAAGTCTGAGCTAGCAGCTGGAGTTAGAAGTCACCTGGCCAATAGCAGTTTGGACAGTTTGGACTATTAGTCGACAAGAAATACTCAGAAACTCATCATGGTGGTTTTAAAAAATAGCACTCCTGCTCTGTATTTACTGAATCATCATACTAAAATATCTTCGTATTTCTTTCCTGTTTTAAAACTTTTCAATTGTTCTGTTTTTTTTTTTATTCTATGTTTTTTAAAGAGAAATTATTTAGGGTACTGGCTTTATTATGCTAAGAGAGAGAATAATCTTTAATAATTTCAGAATTAAATACATGTGTAACCAGGGTGCCATAATACATTTGAAAATGCTAGAAATGGAAATATAAAAGACTGGAAATATAAAAGACAGATGAAAGGAAATTTGGAAAATACTGTATTTTCCATATATTTTTCCCATTTCCTGTTATATTTCTCCATTGCCTTTACCATTTCAAATGTATTTCTTTGCTGTTGTTAATGTGTTTGTATTGTGTTTTTTTTTGTATTTTCCTTTACAATTAGATACAAATAGATTTTAGCATTGACTAGTTCTTAGACACCAGAAACATTAGTACACTGATGCCAAGGTAGCATGAAACAATGTATCAGCATCAACTGAACAACTCACCCTGACTGATATCCTGCTGGTGTCTGTAGGGAGCAGTTTTTATATTTCGTTAACTTTCTTGTTTTGTTAATATTGAGGTAAAGGTATATTAAGGTGCCATTCAAATGTTTTTTGTTTTTAGATTTTGTTTGTCTGATTACCCCTGCTTGTATGGGGTTGCTAATACTCATTCACTAAAGATTTAAACTTATATCCTATCTCTGAATTAGGGGTGCAACAATTAATCAACTTAGTCAACTAAAATCGACGACCAAATTATTTGGCAACTATTTTAACTGTTGATTAGTTGGTGACGTCATCGCATATGTTTCTTGCGCTAACTAGGAGTGTTTTTTGCCTTTTACTGGACGGTTAACAAAAAACGCAAAAATACAGGGTGATTGAAAAAGATTCATCCGATTTCAAAATGATTTATTTCACTTTTTACAAGTGCTCAATATGAACCTCCTCCAGCTGTACGGACAACATCAACATGATAGTGAAGTTCATCCCACACTAGATTGAGCACGTTGGGTGTCACTGCACTCAGGGCTCTTTCAGTGCAATTTCGGAGATCATCCAATGTTGTGGAACCAATGATGAATGCTCTGAGCTGTAGGAGGTTCACTGCCAACTAAAATCATGTTGCACAGTTATGACGAATTCACTCTTATTGAAGTGGAGAATGCAAAACACTTTCTTCTTCAGGGGTCACCATCTCCTTGCAAACTGAAGGGAGCCATCTTCTGGTGACAGAAACTCTATAACCCCCTCTTTCAATTGGTATGTGAATGATTTCTAGACACCTCACGGTTATAAAAATATGGCGCTTTGAAATTGGATTAATCTTTTTAAATCACCCTGTATTACTGGTACTACTTTGCACATCCTTGATTTTAAATTTTGACAGGAAAAAGATTGTTATTTTATTTATCTTTTGTATCAGCAGGAAAGATCATTAAAACAGTCAATTTTTAAATAAGGTATTCATCTTTATTGTCTTTATTGTTAGCTAGCAAATGCATAAAACAACCTCAAGCTAAATTTAAAAGCTGACAATTACGTAAGAGATATTTGGTAATTGAGTGATTGATAATCTGAATAATCAATTATTCATTTCAATAATTGATAGATTATTCAGTTATCTAAATAGTCGTTTGTTGCAGCCCTACTCTGAATGTTCTTGTAAGAGCTGCCTGGTGACCAGGACAACCTTTTCCATAAGCTGTTTAATAATGCAACATTAAATAAAATGCAGTTGTTCTGTTAGCTAGCTTTAGCTGTTAAATCAGGATACTTACCAATATTTGAGAAAAATGTGACAGGTTAGCTAACTGCATAACATACAGTGTACATACAGAGTTTGTCTTCCAAAAGTAAAGCTGATGATGTGACACTGTAGTCAAGAAGCAAGAACAGCTGATACTCCTTGTTTTGTACAGAGTGTTGTAGAAATATGTAAGGAATTTGAGTGTTTTTGAACTCAGGCAACACCATATGAAAAGACTGATTCCCAGGGTAGTTCCCTAATAGAAATCTGAATTGACAAATGCTCTCTGCTTCCCCTAAGCCCTTTGTGACTCACATCTCTGGATTAAAAACAGAATTTTACCCATTTTACCCGGCAAAAGGAATCATTCTCATAACTAGCACCTCAATTTCCTAACAAAAACTAAATTACAGTTAGCTCAAACATGCTCTAACATGCTAATCTGAAGTCAGTGCTCCCAAAATTTCACCAGTATGTGGACTTTGCAACCTGGTGGGCTAACATGCTGGATCTTGTTTACACAAACATCCCCGGCACATAAAGGGCTGAGCCCTGCCCCCACTACACTACAGCTACTCAGACCACATCTCTGTGATGCTCATTCCAGCATACAGACCGCTCATCAGATGTGCCAAACCAGACCAGAAGCAAGTGAGAACCTGGCCACCAGGAGCTATCTCTGCTCTTCAAGACTGTTTTGAGCACACTGACTGGGAGATGTTCAGAGAAGCAGCAACCTCCGGTGACTCCATCAACCTGGAGGAGTATACAGAATCAGTGACTGGCTACATCAGCAAGTGCATTGATGATGTTACTGTCTCCAAACTCATCACAACTCACCCCAACCAGAAACCATGGATGACTGCAGAGGTGCGCACACTGCTGAGAACCCGTGACAAGGCTTTCAAGTCAAGGGACAAAGCAAGCCTCAGGATAGCAAGAGCCAGGCTTTCCCAGGCCATCAAAGAGGCTAAGCGTGCCTACTCAAAGAAAATCCACAATCACTTTCAAAACATTGCTGACACACAGCGCATGTGGCAGGGCATCCAGGCCATCACCAACTACAAGCCACCTCCACCTGCTTGTGACAGTGATGCCTCCCTTCCAGACGCGCTAAATAACTTCTATGCTCGGTTTGAAGCACAGAATGGCACGACAGCGAGAAAAAAAACACTCCTCCTCCAAATGAACAGGTACTGTGTCTGTCCACAGCTAATGTGCGGAGAACTCTACACAGAGTTAATCCACTGAAAGCACCAGGATCCGACAGCATACCGGGCAGAGTGCTTAGAGAATGCGCCGTACAGCTGGCTGATGTTCTCACGGACATATTCAACATCTCTCTGAGCACTGCAGTCGTTCCAATGTGCTTCAAGTCCACCTTAATCATCCCTGTGCCGAAGAAGTCTCCAGTGTCCTGCCTCAATGACTACCGTCCCGTTGCACTCACTCCAATCATCATGAAGTGCTTTGAGAGGCTTGTCATGAGGCACATTAAAGACCAGCTTCCTCCTTCACTGGACTCACTGCAATTTGCATATCGCCCCAACTGCTCAACAGATGACGCCATCTTCACCACACTCCACCTGGCTCTCACCCACCTAGACAATAGAGACACCTATGTCAGAATGCTGTTCATAGACTTCAGTTCAGCATTCAACACCATCATCCCCAAGCAGCTGATTGGAAAGCTGAGCCTGCTGGGCCTGAACACCTCCCTCTGTAACTGGGTCCTGGACTTCCTGACTGAGAGACCTCAGTTAGTCAAGATAGGTAATAACTTCTCCAGCACCACCACACTGAGCACCGGTGCCCCTCAGGGCTGTGTGCTTAGTCCGCTGCTGTTTACCCTGCTGACTCATGACTGTTCTGCAAAGTACAGCTCAAACCACATCATCAAGTTTGCTGATGACACGACTGTGGTGGGTCTGATCAGCAAGAATGATGAGTCAGCGTACAGAGAGGAGGTGCAGCGGCTAACAGACTGGTGCGGAACCAACAACCTGTCTCTGAATGTAGACAAAACTAAGGAGATGATTGTTGACTTCCGAAGAGTGCGAGGTGACCACCGCCCACTTAACATCACTGACTCTGCTGTGGAAATAATCCAGAGCACCAAGTTCCTCGGAGTCCACATCACAGAGAACCTCACCTGGTCCCTCAACACCAACTCCATAGCCAAGAAAGCCCAGCAGTGCCTCTACTTCCTGCGGAGCCTGAAGAAGGCTCATCTCCCCCCTCCCACCCTCACCATGTTCTACAGGGGGACCGTGGAGAGCATCCTAAGCAGCTGCATCACCGCCTGGTTTGGGAATTGCACCACCTCTGACCGCAAGACCCTACAGCGCATAGTGAGGACAGCTGAGAAGATCATCGGGGTCTCTCTCCCCTCCATCATGGACATCTGCACCACACGTTGTATCTGGAAAGCCACCAGCATTGTGGACAACCCCATCCATCCCTCACATGGACTTTTTTCACTGCTGCCGTTTGGCAGAAGGTACCGGAGCATCCGTGCCATCACTGCCAGACTCTGCAACAGCTTTGTCCCTCAAGCAATCAGGTTTTTAAATTCACAAGGGCTGAACTAACCCCTCCCCCAACACCCCTCTTTTGATGCACTACTTGCACTATCTGGAACATTGCTCCTAATGCTGTGTTTACACTGCTTTACTACCTCAGTAACTGCTGTGCTCACGTATATTATCTGACTGTGTAAACTCGCAGATCACAGCATGTTAAATACCTCTGCACCTTATTCCACTACCTCATGCTCAGAAATGAGTGCTGTGTCGGTGCTGCACTGTCCTGTCTGTTTACTCTGTCTAATGTCTGTTTAATTTATTGTATTGTTTCTAGCTTAATTTTTTTGTTTGCACACTTATGTCTGCACGTTTGCACTTTGTACTTTTTGTTCCTTGTTGCACCTTGTTCCTGGAGGAACGTAATTTCACTCCACTGTGTACTTGTACATAGATGGAATGACAATAAAAGCCTCTTGACTTGACTTGACTTGACTCTGGCACAGGCCTAGGCAATTGACTAAAAATGATATGCCAACGAAATCTGCAGGCAGATTTTTTCCATGCTCCTTGTAAACACTTTTAAAGTTCAGTCTAAAAATTTGATCTTATTAACACAAACTCCTACTTCTCAGATGTCCAGTTTTGGTGTTCTAGTGCAAATATTCTTTTTTGTCTATTTCCTTTTCAATTTTTTTCCAAAAGACATACATCTGGAAATTTTAAATTAGAAAAATACACTTGAAAATTGAAAAAAAAAACTACTGGGAATTGCATTTGGGGAGGGAAAAGGGTGAATCTATTTCCACATGCATTTCCCAACTGTCTCAATACTGTGTTACCCTGTATCCTTCATAGACATATCAGTAAAAAATGAAAAAAATCATATGAACCATTGTTTTTTTTAGACTCTTTGTAGTTTTTAATTTGTTTTAATATCTTTACAGATTTACAAAAAAAAATTCTTATTCAACAAATTTTATCTTTTCTCCACTATCTCTGTCTGTCTGCAGGCTGAATAAGAGCAGTATTACAAAGGAAGGCTGTGCTGCACTATCATCAGCTCTTTGTTCAAATCCTTTACACCTGATAGAGCTGGATCTGAGTGAAAATAAACTAGGAAACTCTGGAGTGAAGAACATCTGTGTCATGTTGGAGAATTCTGACTGTAAACTACAGAAACTGGAGTAAGATCATTTAAAATAAAAAGCACAACATCCAATATTTCATCTTGATTTTAATTACTAGACATCAATTTTTTCTGTTGTTATTGTTGATATTCACACAAGATTGCTGGTTAGTATTTTAAAGAACACACATTGAATCTTTATTATGGTGTTGTTCTTTGTTTAGCAAAGTCCAAATTAGACATGTAAATAGTTTATTGTGCATTAACCTTTATCATTATGACTAAGTAAAAGCAGTGAAGCTGTGACTATTGTGCCTTATTAATTGTAATTATACACAATAAACACTTTGTTAGGCCTTGTTATGGAAGACGTCTTTAGCATATACATTCACATCCTATTAATATATAACAGGCAGCATTTGATTCTAGATCATGTCAAGTTTATTGCAGTGTATTACATTTATTAAGCCACTGATACTTTAAGATGTGTTTCATATTCAAAAGTGCAATTCTAGCCAGTGAATGTATGGAACACAATACTGACATATTTGTTGAGTATTCCATCTTGTTTGGCAACCAAAATTCCATTAATAGGTAGTGATGCATTTTGTGACAAACTGAATATTTGTTTAGCACTTTTTAACATCTAATTATTGGTAACTAAATATATAAAACATTTTGAACTATTATTGACTTAGTAGCTCTAGAAGACACTACTCAAAACCTACAGAAATAAAATGCTTCTAATCCTACAGTAAAATTATGTGAAATTTGATGACTATCCGACACTTAATAATTACCATAATAAAGCTTTAATAGAGTGTTTATTGTGCATTATAAATACTAATAATGCAAATGCTAGTGAAAAGTGTCTACTTTGGGCTTTACTGCAAAAAAAATTAATATGTGTTCCTTAAAATAAAGTATTATCAAAATAATTATAGTGGTATTTTCAATGATGGCAGATTCAGCTTGTGCAATACTGACTAGTTGAGAGGTCCTTCCAGAAAAATAAGTTCTTTTTGTCCAAAATTGTCAACTTGACTGGTTTGTGATGGAGATGCCCATCTGCAGCAGCATTTTGCATATTTTTCTGATTTTTTTTATTCTAAATTAATTCTAATTATTTGTTCTGTATAGTCTCTCATTTTGCAGAGTAACAGGGGAAGGATATGTTGTTCTGGCTTCTGCTCTGAAATCAAACCCTTCATTACCCTTGATAGAGCTGGATGTTGGAGGCAATGACCCTGGAGACACAGGAGTGAAACTCCTCACTGATCTACTAGAGGATTCAAACTACAAACTTAAGAGACTGAGGTGAAGTTCTCTGGGGAGGAAATTGGGTATTCTGAGCTGTACACATGTGCATAGTTTAAAACAAAGAAATAATAACTTTATCTTAAGTTTAAATATGCTTAGTATAATAGAGTACATCTCTTTATTTATTTTATTATGCACCATAATTCTACCCAAAATATTGTGTTGATCCATTGCTTACAAACCAGCAAATGTTGCCATTTGCCAACAATCCCTACGATTATGCCATGAAATACAATGATTACAAAATAGCAAATAAATGAAATGAAAATAATAATAACTAGAAGGCTATAAATAGAATGCTAAACTGTACTATAAATCTAAATCTTAACTGTAAATCATATTGATTGATTAAATAGAAAAAAAATGAATGAGATAAAACATTGATTCAATGGAGTTGTGAGAAAAATAAGGAAAGTAAAAACTGTATTGCAAGATATATATGAAAAATTATGTATGTAAATTACAAACTCAATCCAAAAAAGTTAAGAGTGTAGGTAAACTTCAACTAAAAACAGAGAGCAGTGAAATTTGAACCTGTTTTGACCTGTATTCAACTGAAAATAGTACAAAACAAGATATTTAATATTTTGTCTAATTAACTTCATTGTTTTTGTACATATATGCGTATTCTAAAGTTGATTTATTATATATATTTATTTATATATATATATATATATTTACTATATAGAGTGTTCCAAACACATAGTGTCTTAAAGAGATACAGTGTGGGCAAAACAGATGTTATTCTTATAGCTGGAATTACATGTTCTAAAGCAGACACCAATGATATTGGAAGGTTAAGCCACACATTATTACCATAAATCCAATAAACTCACACAGGGTGTAGTAGGTGAGAGATAATGGATAGAAATGTCAAAGGTTTAACAAACTCCACGCAATCATATACAGGGTGATTCAAAAAGATCTGTCCTATTTCAAAATAATGTATTTATTTGTAAATCATTACAGAACAATGCAGTAAATTATAAAGTCTTTAAGTGAGCATAAGTGAGCATATTATGTAAATTTACAAGTGCTCAGTATGAACCTCCTCCAGCTGTATGGACAATATCAATGCCACATTCAAATTCATCCCAGAATCGATTGAGCATGTCAGGTGTCGCTGCACTCACAGCTCTTTCAGTGCGATTTTGGAGATCATCCAGTGTTGTTGGGAGTGGCACATAAACAGAATTCTTAATGTACCCCCACAAAAAAAGACATTAAGACATTTAAACAGTGCTTTATTGGAGTGTTCATTCAAATTGATTTGTTTATTTGAACTGGTTGTTTTTTTAAGTAAAAATGTGAAAATATACTTTCTGGTTTTGTGTTTTTTTCTTTTGCATGCTATTTTTGTTGCTGTTGTTGAAAAGCTGAGTTTATATGTAACATGCGTAATGTAAGTAAAATGTGAAGCTAAAAAAAAAAACATTTATTTCACTGCAGGTTATAAATTGGGTTTGTATTTGCCTACACTGCTGGAAATATATATGAAAGTGATTTTTTCCTAAAAATTCTTACTTTCAAATTTAGTAATAGTGCCTTATTTTTCACTCCGCAGGTTGTTGAAAAGTTCTACTGCAGAGGAAGTCTATGATTCTCTGAATAAAGTTCTAGGAACAAACCCCTTACTGCAGACAGAGCTGGATCTGAGTGGGAAAATACAAGGAGATTCAGAACTGAAGAAGATCTCTGGTCTACTGAAAGATTTACACTGCAGACCTAACAAACTAAAGTGTGTATAAATTGTTTTTAAACAGAAATATGAAATGCCTGTTTAGCAATGAATATTGTTACTTGTGTTACCGTTTTAGTACAACCCCTGTTCCAAAAAAGTTGGGATGCTGTGTAATACGTAAATGAAAAAAATACAATGATGTGAATGATGAATGCTTCTATATTTAATTGAAAGTAGTACAAAGACAACATATCAACTGTTAAAACTAAGAAATTTTATTGATTTAGAAAAATATGCCTACTTTCAAATTGGTCCAAAACACCTTCCAAAAAAGCATGTTTACCACTGTTTAGCATCACCTCCTCTTTTAATTGGAAATTAAGGAGACTAATTGCTGTAGTTTTGAAAGTGAAATGTTCTCCCATTCTTGCTTGATAGAGAATTTCAGCTGCTCAACAGTTTGGGGTTTACTTTGTCATACTTTTCATTTCATAATGTGCCAAATGTTTTGAATGAGGGCCAGGTTGGACTGCAGGCACACCAGTTTAGTAGAGTCATGCTTTTGTTATACGTGCAGAATGTGGTTTGGCATTGTTTTGCTGAAATAAGCAAAGCCTTCCTTGTAAAAGACATCTTCTGGATGGCAGCACATGTTCCTCCAAAACCTGTATGTATTGTTCAGCATTAATGGTGCCTTAACAGATGTGCAAGCCATGCTGTGTTCACTAATCCACACTTATAGCATCACGGATGCTGGCTAATAATAACAATAATAAAAACTAATAACAAGTCAGATTGTCTTTAGCTTAGAGGACACAGTGTTCATGATTTCCAAAAAGAATTTCAAATTTTGACTTGACGGACCACAGGACACTTCTACTTTGCCTTAGTCCATCTTAAATGTGTCTGGGCCTAGAGAAGGCAGCATTTCTGGATTCTGTTGTGTAATGCAGTGCCACCTGAGGGCCTGAAGATCACGACCAGCCGATAATGGTTTTAGCCATGTCCATTGCATACAGAGAATTCTTCAAATTCTCTGAGTCTTTTTATGATATTGTGTACCATATATAAGGAAATCCTTAATAATAACATTTAATAAACATACTTTATTTAAATTCACACATAACACCTCAACATCAAGACTTTCTATATTCAAATCCGACTTATAATTTTTTCTTACCAGTAATTTTATCAGTGAATTTTCTTTAAATTCAATTTTCCCCACCTTTATTCTGTTCCCAGGATGAATAAGAACAGTATTACAGAGGAAGGCTGTGCTGCTCTATCATCAGCTCTTTGTTCAAACCCTTCACACCTGATAGAGCTGGATCTGAGTGAGAATAAACTAGGAAACTCTGGAGTGAAGAAGATCTGTTCTCTACTGAACAATCAGCACTGTAAACTGCAGAAACTGGGGTGAGTTCTAGTTAAAGTTCTATTTGAGCTTAAATATGCAAACACATTTGAATGTAAACTAAAGCATGCATTTAAAATATATAGGCTTCTTAAAGTACAACAAACATCAATCATGGTTTTATTACAGCCAAGATGTGTTCTCTCTCTCCAGTCTTTCATTCTGCACTATAACAGAGGAAGGATATGCTTCTCTGGCTTCAGCACTGAAATCAAACCCCTCATCACACCTGACAGAGCTGGATCTCAGAGGGAATGATCCTGGAGATACAGGAGTGAAGATGCTCACAGATCTAATAGAGGATCCAAAATGTAAACTGAAGACACTGAGGTAGATATTGTAGGAAATGTTGGCATCATGAACTTCAAAATCTCAAACTCTCATTTGCCTTATGTCTACGCAAAACTTTAATATATTTACTGTTTTTTTTTTTACTTAAACTGGTATTTTTAATGGATCTTGTACATTTGCCTTGAACTTACCTTCATTACTAGACATAAATTGGTAAAAGAGAATGGTTCTTGAAGAAGTTTCTTGCAAATTGACTTTGTGAGTCTGTTTTCCTCTCTCTGCAGACTGCTGAACAGTTCTGCTGCACAGGAAATCTGTGATTTTCTGACTAAAGCTCTAGGAACAAACCCCTTACTGCTGAGAGAGCTGAATCTGAGTGGGAAAATACAAGGAGATTCACATCTGAAGCAGATCTCTCATCTACTGGAGGATTCACACTGCAAAACTAAGAAACTTATGTGTGTAGTTTCATGCATAATTTGAAGTATTTATAAATATAAATATAAAAAGTCAATTAACTACTATACATTGACATTGTGCCACTTGCTAATAGAATAACATTACTATATTTGTACTACTGTAATATTTGTATAGAATATTTTTTCATAATCTATTTACACATAACATATCAACATAGATTTTATTATGAATTATGTTTGTTCGTGAGAACCTCTCCTTTTTGTCTGTAGGCTGAATGACAGCAGTATTACAGAGGAAGGCTGTGCTGCTCTATCATCAGCTCTTTGTTCAAACCCTTCACACTTGATAGAGCTGGATCTGAGTGAGAATGAACTAGTAAACTCTGGAGTGAAGCAGATCTGTTCTCTACTGAACAACCAGTGCTGTAAGCTGCAGAGACTGAGGTGAGCTATAGTTGTTCCATGTAAAAAAAAAAAAATGAATTAAACACATTTTTAATGAAGAGACAACACGTGATGCAGACAAATTCATACATTTAGGCACAGAAATACAGGCCTTTAAAATAATTAATATACTTCTGACACCTCTAGGTTAAATTGTGACATTTGGAGGCTGGAACAGACATTTAAGTGAGATTCTTGTATGCTGCAGTTTTACAGTTCAGTAAATACTTCAATTCAAAGCCTAAGCTTATCGGACAAGCCTGTTTCCTAGGGAATATCTGCTCTGCCGCTCAGCCTAGACCTGCATGTCAGACAAAACTGCAATCTTACCAAGGGTGTGTTTAGTATGGTTTCAGGCATTTTGTTTTATGTACCTGCAATTTCTGACTGCAGACATTAGTGCCTTCATTAGACACAAAACCTTCATCCTTTAGTAGCATGTCAGTGTCAAACTTGTCAGATTGTGAATGTAAAACTAGTTAAAAATACTAATTTACTAGTGCTAAAGTAAATTTTTACTGCAGTGAAGGAACAGCACTAACCCTTAGATCATTCACAAACAACATCTCTGTCTCTGTACTAGGGTTAGAATAAACATCTGACTGGAATTTCTCTGCCAAATTATTAGATACCAAGTGTGCATATAATTGTTTAAAACAATTAAGATGTAGATTTTACAGTAAGATTTTACTGGGTGATTGAAATTAAGGTACTATAGTATGTACTATGACCTATGCTACTCTTTTATATAGTAAGAGTTTTACCAAGGCAGTCTTAAGCATCAGGGAAAACAGCAGTTGACAGAGAACAGTAATGTTTAGTACACATTTTGCATGTAGAAGCAGGTCTTTAACCACAAATGGAGGAACTTAAATTGTTTAAAGCTTTTATGCTCCTGGTGATCAAGAACAGAGAAAAAAATCCTAACTGATGTAGGTTGCCCATCAGGGCAGTCATGGAAACTACTTGTAGCTGTCAGAGCTATGCCCTATCTACTGCTATTTTATCTTGTAAATTTGCTGCAAACTCTTCCCATGTTTTAGATGACAGATATTATGAGATAAGTTAGCAGATGTTTGAGGGTAAATTCAGTGGTCAGTTAGTGGGAATGAGTCCTTTTCTCTTATTAACCCATCTACATCTAGAGACTTAAAAAAGTACAGTAAGGAAATTCTGTTTGACAAAGAGAGCTCAGATTTTGTATCTGGACACTCTGTGGCCCTGCCCATTCAAACAACATTTCAGAAAAAAAAACATAGTTCTTATTTCTAATATTATATATTAAGAAAAATGTTTGGTCCAAAGGTAACTTGTGGATATACTGTATGTGCTGACCTCATGCACATAAATCCACAAGTTACTGATATGTTTTTGTCATTTAACTTGTTCTGAAAGCAGTAGTACCAATTTAGTATTTGTGCATTTTCTTAATGTACTATTTTTGTTTGTGGTCCAACAGGGCTACTTTTTTGTAGTTTTCCCATATTTTCATGAATAATGTTATTTTTATTACAATTCGATAATTTTTCCTGAAGTGATCAAATGGACCAATATCTTAACAAATCACCATCAACAATTACCATCTTACACACACATAAAACACAAAGAGTGTGCTGTCTAACAGAATCTCATACATTTTTTGCATTAGAACAGTCTCTTTTTGTCTTTCTTTCACGCTTGCCTTAAAACACACACATATACAGCCATGCACAATACATACGCTATATAGACAAACATGTAGGACACACCTTTTAAGCACATAGCCTTGCAGTCATAGACAAACACTGGCACTAGAATGGGTCATACTGATGAGCTCAGTGACTTTGAATGTGGCACTGTCATAGGATGCCACCTCTGCCAAAAGTCTGTTTGTGAAATTTCTGTCCTGCTAGATCTGCCGCTGTAAGTGCTAGTACTGTGAAATGGAAGCACCTAGGAGCAACAACAGCTTAGCCACGAAGTGGTAGACCATGCAAACTTACAGATTGGGGCTGCCGAGTGCTGAAGCGCATAGTGCCTGTCCTCTGTTAAATCACTCACTAAAGAGTTTCAAATTGCTTCTGGAAGAAAAATCAGCAAAACTGCACTTTAGCAGCTTTACAAAACGGGTTTCCATGGCTGAGTAGCTACATGCAAGCCTAAGATCAAAATGCACAATGCCAAACGGAAGGGGGGAGTGATGTAAGGCATGCCGCCACTGGACTCTGGAGCAGTGGAAACGTATTCTGTGGAGTGATTAATCACGCTTCTCTATCTGGCAGTCTGATGGATGAGTCTGGGTTTGGCGAATGTCAGGAGAACGTTACCTGCCTGACTGCATTGTGCCAGCTGTAAAGTGTGGTGGAGGAGGGATGATGATATGGGGCTGTTTTTCAGGGGTTGGCTTAGAACCCTTAGTTCCAGTGAAGGGAAATCTTAATGCTTCAGCAGACCAAGACATTTTGGACAATTGTATGCTTCCAATTTTGTGGGAACAGTCTGTTCCAGCATGACTGAGCCCCAGTGCATAAAGCAAGGTCCATAAAGGCCTGGCTGGGTGAGTTTGGTGTGGAAGAACTTGACTGGCCCACACAGATCCCTGACCTCAACCACATCACAAAAGTAATAATAATAATAATAATAATAATAATAATAATAGGCACATGGTTCCCAGTCTGTAGCTTTCTCTGCAGTGAGCCATTTTATATGAAACCACTAAATGACTTTGTTTACATTGCAATGACAGAATTATGCCAAGTTTATAAAAATGTGGAATTCCCCTTTAAATGTTTCTGTTGCACTAGGAAAAGCTTATGGAAACAGTGAAAATGTATTTGTGAGTTCATACCATGCCTCAACATGGTTAAATACCTTTATATAGTAATATAAATACCTTTATATAGTAATAATGTTTTAAAAAATGTGGGGAAAATGTGTTAAAAAATATATTTTTTTTCTGTTACTATTTTACAGTTGCTTCATTTTTTAATTAAGGTATCATTTTATCAACTTTTAAAATAATAAGAAGAAAAAGGAGAACAAAGAACAATAATAAGTATGCATAAAATACAGTAATGTAATTTAAAGGGGTATGGAAAATTACTATTTTACAATTTTGAATTTCCTTATTAATCAGAATACTTCTACATTGAAATAATTTACTCTGCAA
Source organism: Colossoma macropomum (assembly GCF_904425465.1). Lineage (NCBI taxonomy): Eukaryota > Metazoa > Chordata > Actinopteri > Characiformes > Serrasalmidae > Colossoma > Colossoma macropomum. The sequence continues at coordinate 397,582 of NW_023494990.1, forward strand.
TCCAAAGCATAGCCCATGAAAAAGCACCCACATAGCTTTCAAAAAATATAGATTACAGTTATTGTTTATTGTTTTTACAACTGTGTACATGTATAGTACAATAGCATCATCACATTTGATATGTTCTACAGATGGGGAAAAACATGTTAACTGACTTTGTGTAGAAATTTGAAATATACTGCAATAAAAACACAGTTCCGACCAATGAATCTGATTTTAAGGTCTGCTGTTATTCCGTATATAAGTTATGCTAACGTTATTAGCAACATAGTACTATGAACAATTATAAATGATGGGAAACAATTTTAAGACAAATTCATATGGACTAAAAAGAAAAACTGACCAACAGAGTAATACAGAGGTCTGAACCCCAGCAGCACTTCTAACACTTACCAGACCATATACCAGACTCAGATGTGCTGGGAACTGGAATAGAGCCAAGCTGTGGACATTTTATGTGGACATACATGGACACAGGAAACAGGACACAGATAACTTGATGTGCATATGTCCATGCCATAATGCCTGAACACTAACATTACTTATATCACACTGCTAATGCTGTTACCGATCTCTCCTTTTAGAGTTAAATCCATGATGAGTGAGAGAACTGTTAGATTCACAGCCCAGCGCTTCTTCCTCTGTTTTTTTGTGTTGGTCTTCTTTGTCAGAGATATGAGCAAAATACATCTGTTGAAAAATCAATTTTAAGGCAATAAATTTGAAATAACTTTTGGATCTGCATACACAAGCAGGCTGAATTTAAAGGGGACCTATTATGCTAATTTCCAATGTTCATAATTTTCTTTTTGGGGTCTACTTTAATACATTTACATGCTTCAATGTTGCAGAAACACATTATTTTTCTCGTACTGTAAATCTCTACTCACCCTCTGTCTGAAATGCTCTGTTAGAGCTCCTGTGTCTTTAAGACCCTCCTTCCTGAGCCCAGTATGCTCAGATTAGTTAGCTCGCTCACTTGGTTCTGACTGATCAAGCGCCAGAGCGGTTCCGGCAGATGCGTTGCATTGTGTGAGGGCCTGCCAAGCTCGCTGGTAGGTGGGCAATAAGGATTGTGATATGGGATTACATCATCTTATAACAAAGGAAAAGGGCTGGGGAACTCCAGCCCTCAGGCAGCTGAGAAAAGTGGTTTATATGCCAGAGGGAGAAACTCTACTTTCAGCTTTGTATCTTACACGCACAAAAAGCTACATAACACAATAAATGAAAGGGAAAGCATTATAAATTTCCGTTATAAGTAGAATATAATGTACAGTATACACACGTTTACTCATCTAAAATCAACTCAGGCATTTAGTGCACAAAGAAATGTGACAAGGCTTTAAATAATACCTATGCATGAACTCCAGCATGGCACTCAGCTCACACGCATAGCTGATGTTCAGACAGTGATGTTCAGTGTAATGAAAGAAGCATCAAGATGAGGTCACTTGGGTAAGAGCGCAGTTGAGTGTTGAGAATGATATGGACTGCCACCATACTGGATGAGGCCCAAAGAGAGGATGTTCCTTTGGAAGGATTGAAAACAACAAAGATGATTAGATAATTCACAATTCTATTGTTTTCATCCTCTAACATGCCAAAGTCAACATGTGACAGAAATCATTTGCAGTTGAGGCAGATGTGAGCTTAGTACTGATATCTGTATCTGTTAAAAGCTGTGTTAAAGGAGAATTACACAATTTTTAAGCACAATTTCATCATTAAGATGCAAAAAAGTTGTCTGATAAGAAATGTTCCATTGTGGAAAAACTTACAGAGTCAGAGTTGTTCATAGTGGCAGTGACAAGAACCAGACGTTTGAAGAGTTCAATGTCTCTAATCTCTCTCACAGAGAATTATTACATGAAATGATTATTAATAAGAGCTGAACTCTATAAGAGCATGTTTACCACATGCTTTATGCTATAAATTGTAGGGCTCTGAGACTTGCAGTATTACACATTAAAGTACCATGAAGAAGTAAATTTATAAATATTGATACAGTGTTGGTGATATTGCCATATTGATATTTTAAACACAGCTGTAATGGCAAACAACATATTAATAAATTGAATGAACAAAGCGCAGATATTTGAATACTGTAACCCAGCTTTACCTAAACATTCTGCTCTTCTGTATTACCATAAATACTTCATGAAATATATTTGTTTGGAATACCCACCAAATCTAAACATCTGTCTGACATTCATATAGTTTTATTTAAAAAATTAAAACTTGAGTCTCACCAGTTGCTCAGCTTCAGATGATTTCTGATGAGAAATTAAAACAAAACAGACACATGAGGTAAATGCAGCAAAACAATAACAGCAAGGCATAACAATGAACTTAAACACAAAATAAACTGGTCATTATATATTACTGACTAAAATGTAGCTGAGTAAAACATTATTATTAATATAAAGCACAAATAATATATTTTAAAAATATTCTGGAAAGTACAAATCCACCAAGACGTTACTAGAGTAAATGTAACAGAGCAAATTAAGATCATTACTACCCTCTCTGAACCACACAGACTGACGGACTATGTTCAGTTTCATTGTTGTATTGTTCAGTGTGCTAACCTTGCTGCACTGTGATCAATATTAGATTTAATTCTGAGGCAGCCTTTCATTTGTTCCAGCTACCTAAATGCTTCAACTGACTGATTCTGCTGCACACTAGCATAACATCTCACCAGATGAGACAGCTGTATAGAGCTGAAGCTGGGCAGTCACTAACACTATGTTTACAGTGCGCTGCTGGGAGCTAAGCGACATCTGACGCAGCCGCGAGGCATAAACAGACAAGCCGCTTAGTCGCTAAGCTAGCTAACTATATGCTAACCTAACGCTGGTGTCTTCACTCGGCAGATCGACCCAGAAATACAGAAAAAAAAGTTTACTCCACCTGACTGTTAGTGAGGCTGCTCATCTCATTTTGTCACTACTCACCTTTTAAAAGCAGTTTCAGACCGTTGCAGTCGTAACTCCAGTCGCCACTCCACTCGATCCAGTCAGTTAACTTTAGTCAGCTACGCAGCTGAAAACGTTAGTAAAGAATGTAAGAGACTGTCTTATCGAGGTTAAACAAAATAAAACTGACTGCGTTAGCGACCTGAGAGACTCGCTCACCGTAAACGGCTGTAACGGTTGCGTTTGGCTTTAAAAGGAAGAACGGCAGAGAGCGCTCACGCTTCAAAACCGAACGTCCAAGCGGCGGAGTCCCGTGCTCTGATTGGTCTGAAACTCCCGCCAGTCTTTTGTTTGTCCTCCCATAGAGGTTTTTTTTTCTGGTTCGCGCCTCTCTGTACTGAATGAACTGTGCTGTTTTGTTTTTGTTTTTTTGTTTGTTTTTTTAATCTAGACACAGAATAGAAAACTGCAAACTCTTGAAATACGTGAGACAGCTGTACAGCATTATTTTACAAAGCATCACTGGAGGCCATGTCTTAATATATTAAAGTCAGAGTATGAAGTTGGACATTTAAACAAAAATCTGTTTATTATGTAATTCTACGTAGTGAAACAATATAGGTCTTTATATTACTACTCAAATACATTTGTTTATTATTGTTTGTGTTTTCAAATACCTGGAGATAATAATTTTGAAAGTTATATATAGTATATAAAAAAGTTTGTTCTCTCTTTCTGTTGGGCCAAATTAAAAGTCGTAATGGTCAAACTTTGGGCAGCCCTGATCTACTTAAGAAAATAAATAGAAATGTAGATGTTGAAGAGAGTGAACCGAGTTTTGGTGGTATGTGATCTCTAAAGTACACAGGTTAGCTGTTAAGTACATTTACTTCCTATTAGTTCAAAGTTGTTTTATCTTGGTTCCTAGCTTGTTGTCTCTGTTTACAATTGTACATTTGAAAATAGATCAATGTTGTGTTAATCATAGCATGTTTTCTGCAAATGAGCAAAAGGCTGTGGCTGACTGTGATTGTAACATTTACCAATGGACATAAATTAAAAGTTATTCTGCTATGAACTTCAATATCATAAGCAAACGAGTTTTAACATTTTAAGGTAACGTAAATGGTTTAAGAATTGATTTCTTTCTTTTGCTGTTTTGCTACTGTAAACACATTTCTGCGATAATCAAAAAACAAAACATACAATAAAAAGAATCACAAAAGTACAGCAAGTAAAACCTTAGTGAATGTTCTTTTAGTAATATCACACAAAAACCATGTCATTACAGCAGGCTGTTTCTTGAGGACATACTTGTTATATTCTCATTATATTTTACATTAGGCAGTGCTGTGGTAATCCTGGTAATCCTCAGTTGTAATTTTCAGTTTGGCAGTATCACAGGAATACCACACTCATACCACAGGACTTTTTGTAATGGACCACTCTTTGATCTTAACAGCACTGTCTTAAGACACAACATCTCTGTGTCTTAAGACAAAGTGATGTCTTAAGTCATGCCCTGTCTTCAAGACACACAAAATAATTACATCTTTGTCATAAGATGTTAACTTTCATGTCTCAAGACAAAGACCGTGTCTTCACTCATACGTCTTAAGACGTTCTTGAGATGTCTTGGCATAAGAAAATGTCTCAAGACATCTTGTAAATACTGTCAAGTCATCTTAAGACACAGTGACAGCTGGGTATGTTATCATATCTGCAAAGTGGGCAATGACTATATTATTGCTTATGGATTTAGAATTGGATGTGGGTATAATGTGTTGGTGTTCCAATACTTGTGTCTATATAGTGTACATACATACTAACATGCGCACATGCATGCATGACCACACAACACACACACACACACAATATGTGTATATATATATATATATATATATATATATATATATATATATATATATATATATATATATATACACACATTCCTAGCAAAACATCTTTACTTCATTCTTTCTTTTACACACACGCACGTGCACACTATTTCCCACACACTTAATGAGTGGCTATTTAGCGTTGTATGAATGAATCCCTTTTGATTTAAAAAAAAAAAAAAAAACAACATTTATATACAGAAGTTCCAGAAGGTAGACCTACCTTGTATCTGCACTCACTCTCCATTCTATTAGGTCCATCTTCCTAATAGTTTCTCTAGTGTAGGTGGACAAGACTGTAGCCCATCTGTTGCTGCACAGTTTGTCAGCCCCCCTAATCATTCATCATTGGTTAGTTTTGACCACAGGAACATTGTCCAGGCATTAATGGGATGTTGGTCTATTTTCAACACAGCAAAGATACTGAAATGGTAGTATGTGTTGTGTGGAGTTACACCACAGCAACATCGCTGTGGTATAACTCCTTATACTATTGTGACACACACTACCATGTTAGTGTCACTACTGTGCTAAGAATGGTCCATCACCCAAAGAATATCTAAACAGTTGTCCTGTGGTGACAAATGTACAAATAATAAATAAATAAGAAAGAAAGAAAGAAACGAAGAAAGGAAAAACATAGGGTTTAAGTAAACTCTCAGTTGTTTTAATATAGAGTGGCTTCCCATTGAAATGTTTTGGATTCTCCTATACAACACACACTCTCTCTGCAGTAATTAAAATGTTGATTTTTTTAGATATTGGCACATTTTATCACTTCATGAAGGTAATCAAATTGAGAACATTATTTTACCATGAAAATATGTGCAATTTACCAAAAAAGAAACCCTACTTCACTAAAGACTAGAAAAGTACAATAAAAACACTGGACACTGTAGCCAAACCATTTGACCAATTTCAATTTTGTTTTCAGATCTGTGGTCAGTGGAGCTCTAAGAACTGCTTAAGTACAAGAAATGTAAAAATTCCAGTGCAGACATGAATACGTTAATTAAACTAAAACCATATGACTTTTTTTTAAATGACATTATTATGAATGGGTATCTTTTCCTGGAGAAAAATTATATTTTTTTTTTCTGTAACAGTGTAGATTTTTATTGTATTTCCCTTAAGATGGTATAATTTTTCATTTATCCATGGAGTTTAATTTTTTGATTTCCTAACTCATACTTATGCAGTCAGGGGTCTCCTTAAGCATGAACAAGATCATTACAGGAGGTAGACCATGTGGATTGTACATGACTAAAAATGTTTTTGTTCTGAACTTGTAAACTGACTTGAAAAATTTTGCAGAAATTGTCTAATATGAAGACATAAAAAATATGAGGAACACATTTACATCTGAATCTCAAGTCAAAGTCACAGCCTCTAGTAGTCGTAGTTCTGTTTTTTTCTCAGTTATGTTTCAGGTAAAAAGAAATCAAGCTTATGTTCAGTAATAAAATCTCAGGAACAATTTGTTATTTAGTGACTTGTAGGAGAATTCTGACATTTAGTACAGCAAAACTTAACTTACTGTTCACAGCACTAAGAGCCTGTGAAAGACATAGTATTTGCAATTACACTTAAATTATTCACATTATCACCACACTGAGCACACATTTGTCATGTTCTTTTAGTAAAATCAATTTATGTTCTATTTCCAGACTTTCATTCTGCAGTATAACTGAGGAAGGATATACTGCTCTGGCTTCAGCACTGAAATCAAATCCCTCATCACACCTGATAGAGCTGGATCTCAGTGGAAATGATCCTGGAGATACAGGAGTGAAGCTAATCACTGATCTATTAGCGGATCCAAACTGTAAACTAGGGGCTATAAGGTAAAGCATTTCTACACCGTAAATATGCCGTTTATTAATTAAATACAAATGAAGGAATGTTTTAACCACATAATCATTTTGTGTTTGACAAGTAAGTTTTCTGTATAAATTTGTCAGAAATTTATACAAATTTGTTTCTTACGTGCATTATTATTATTGTTATTATCAAACCATTATTACCTTAGATCTGAGTCTTTTTATAATATACTGTGAATTACTTTAATGTAATGCTTTATTTTTCATTGTTTACATTATGCAATGTTTAGTATGGTGTGGTCTATGGTATTTAAAAACCACTTTTCCACTGTGTGGTACCTATTCGATTCGACTCTACTCACCTTTTTTGGTTTTCCACTAAGCAAATCTGGTATCTTGTACCAGGTACTATTTTTGGTGCCACCTGAAAAAGGTGACATAAAAACGCTACAGACTACTCACTGGTCGGAGAGAATTGCTAAACACATATGCTAATGTTAGCTACCAGGTTAGCATACCCTTTTAGATCACCTTTTTTAAGCAACCAGAATTGTGTTATCGTACATATTAACATATCCTTTATTCTACTCAATCTTTCTGTTGCCTTTAATACAATACACCACCCTAGAGTCTCAGATTATTAATTACTCTTAGTAGTTAGACTTAAATCTAGACAAGAATTTTTCAAAAATGTTATTATTTAGAAGAAAAACCTTTCCTTAAATATTACCTTTTATATACATTTGTTTAAGAAGTAACATTACAATTATTAAAGAACAATGAAGGGTCCAAATTATCCTGCTTCAACAATGGTCTAAAAGCAGCAATCTAAAGTACATCTTTAAAGCTAACAGTTTCTAGAGAGCAATTAATTTCGGGAATGGATCAAGTGAGCCTGCAGTGGATTTTATACCACAAAATACCACTAGATGCTGCTCAGTTTCATTATTTTTCTAAAGTATTTAAAGTACTTTGTGGGTCGTAAGTCTCTTAAGGAACCACAATGGCTAGTTTTTCTATGGAATACCTATGGTTTGAGATTTTTTTTTAAATTGATTGGATACCAGTAAGTCTAAAACCTGTGTTATGTTCACCTTGCCACATACTAAGGCAGAGACACTTGCAGGAGAGTAGTTTGAAATTTTGCGTTGTTGTTGCTGGCTTGATACAACAGGTTAATATGGTCTTTTTCCATTCCCTTTGAAAAGTTTTGAATCAATGCTGTCAGTAAACTAAACCATAATTTCTAATTTTTCAATGTAAAATAATGTTTACTTTATATTACAAATGATTCCAAACTTTTGAATGATACATTAGGAAGTATTAATTTTTTGCCATTAGATTGTTGCCCCCTGTACGTCTCCTGTGTCAGAAAGCACCTGCATTGTACCCACATGCAGTCACAGAGAGGAATGAGGAATTTCAGATTGAATGTGAAAGTGCAGTACTGAAGTCCATCTTGACTCATCTTTTTCTGTCCCTCTGCAGGTTTTTGAAAAGTGCTGCTGCAGAGGAAGCCTGTGATTTTCTGACCAAAGCTCTAGGAATAAACCCCTTACTGCAGAGAGAGCTGGATCTGAGTGGGAAAATACAAGGAGATTCAGAAGTGAAGAAGATCTCTGATCTACTGGAGGATTTACACTGCAGAACTCAGAAACTTAAGTATGTAGGATGATTTGTTCCCAGAGTTATTATTTTTAAGTAGATCAATTTAGAAACATGAGTTAAATAATACAAAAAAAAATCTTTTTATATTGATTTGTTATTCACGCTATACAAGATCAAGAACAAGAAACAAGAACAAGAAAAATAATACTACTATTATAATAATACTACTACTATTTTTAGAGGACAATGCACCAAAAAATGTTGCATCTGTTGTGCTCATATATCACTGAAATTTCTCAATAAAATATCATTTCTGTTTGCAGACTGAATAATAACAGTATTACAAAGGAAGGCTGTGCTGCTCTATCATCAGCTCTTTGTTTAAATCCTTCACACCTGATAGAGCTGGATCTGAGTGAGAATGAACTTGGAAACTCTGGAGTGAAGAAGTTTTGTGATGTATTGAGGAACTGCTGTAACCTACAGAAACTGCAGTGAGTAGATTTAAAATTACAGTTTTAAGTGCAGGATCAGAACAGGCTAAAACCTTTTTTTTTTGAAGAATAAACTAGGAACCTCTTAAGTAAAGCAGCTGTGCTGTGTTAAAAAATGTTAAATAGGGACTACAGAAAACAATGTGAAATGATGTAAAATAATAATTATATGTAGTCTTACCCATGAACATACTTGAATAAAGATACAATTGTTCTAGCAGAATTTTCCAGGCAAAACAAAAACAGACAAGAGGGGTAAAAAAGAAATCAACATTTTTAAAGATGATGTTCATTTTATTGCTTGCAAAATCTTCAGAATGTGTATGGAAACTCAGCTGCTGATGCCAAATGCAGTATATGCCATAATAACTTGTTGACAGGTTCTTCAGAAAAAACAAGCAATTTTTTAGGCAATGTCAGAACATATGGGCTTTCAATAGTTTTAGAAGTTTAGTTACTGGCATGTGGTGCGAGGCTCTATTAGGAATTGTGTCACACTTCTGGGTCTCCCCTCTGCCTCTGTTGACTCCACTCACTATACCTCTCATAATTCTCTGGACACTCATGTCACAGACTCAACCAGTCACGGACACATATCCAGATCCACATCACCAGATTATTGTACTGTTTGCACCTGACATTCATTTCCTTTCTGCTATATAAACCTGTCTGTTTGTAACACTCATTGCAAAGTATTGCCAACCTTGTCAGTTGCATACTGATTGTTTTTGTCTTGACTGATCTTTGTGTTTATGACTTTTTCCTCTCATTATTGATTCTTGTTTTTGGATTCCCCTTTTGTACTGTTTTGTACTCTTTTACAAAATGTTACAGATTGTTTTACACACAACCAAAACTAAAATATTTTTATTGTTCAGTTGGATTTTGTGTACTCTTTTAGGAGGCGTTTAAATATATAATTTCTTTTTTCTAATGCCAAATAACAAATTTCTTCTGTCTAGACTTTCATTCTGCAGTATAACAGAGGAAGGATATGCTGCTCTGGCTTCTGCTCTGAAATCAAACACCTCCTCACACCTGAAAGAGCTGGATCTCAGAGGAAACGATCCTGGAGATGAAGGAGTGAAGATGCTCAGTGATTTACTAGAGGATCCTAACTGTAAACTGAAGACACTGAGGTAGATATTGTGGGAAATATGGGTGTTTTAAGATTATTTTTTGGTAATTCTGACTAACTGGCTGTTCACTGCACCTTGAGAAGCAGGCCTGCATTAAACTATACTACTGGAAATTAGTGGATTCACTTCAAAAGGCAAAAAAGAACCTTTTCTAAAAACTTTACATATTCTAAAACGTTCTTATTCTTGTTTTTTACATGCTACACTGAGATAATCAAGGTGTCTAATTAGTTACAGAACTGGCAAAAGCCTTAACCTTAAACGTGACACAATCATGAGTGTCATTTTGCTATAAAATAATGCAAGCTAAGTAAGTTAAGGTCAGCGCCTGTTGTGTCAGTCAGTAACAGATTTACACCATGGTCCTGACTTTTATATGCTGTTCTCTCAAGGCTGATGTTAGTTGCTTATTCAAATTTCCATTCCACCTTAAATAATGCAGTGACTACATACTTGCGACTGTACATGTTGTGAATGTAACAGCTAATGTCCTAATAAAAATGAAATGTAACAGTGTAACATCCTAATGTAACAGAATGTCACAGTAACATCCTAATAAAAATGAAATATGAAATAAAAATAAGACGCTAACTTCAGGATTATCTAATGTGGTGTGGCCAGGGGGGGGCTGATCCAAACTGACTGGAGAACCCAACGAGAGCTCAGGGACACACACAATTTAAGTGAAACAAAAGCAAATGTAAACAGGGCTTGTTCAGCCTTACTATAAAGTGTTCTTTTTCTCACTCTTGGTCCCTTGCTCTCTTTTCTGGTGTGTGGCATGCAGTTCAGCATCTACCTCTCTCTCACACTGGAAAGGGAGCCAGTTTTAAAGAGTCTTTGCTTCTTCTCTGATTCAGCACAGCTGTGTGCAATCAGAAGAGGAGCACATGTGATTTGTGCTAAGGGCTAGGCAGCGGCTCCACCTCTCCATCGCCACATCCCCTCTCCTTAGATCACAGCCACCAGTGTCGAAGCGTGGTCGCTGCTGAAAGTGTTGTTGGGCCTGGGGCTGGCTTAGTCCAGGTCCTTGAAGTCCCAGGCAACTGTGTGGGCCTCGGCTGTAGCATCCAGATGCCCTCCTAGGTTTTGCTGACAGGGGCCGCTGCACCAGGCAATGCTGTCAGTAAAGCAGATTTCCTAGGACACAAGGTGGCACTATGGTGCTTTCTGGAGGAACATCAGGCGAGGCCATTGATGTGGCCATCTCTGAGGTGTTCCCTGGAGCACCATGTGGCAGCCAGGCTGCAGCCAATTGCAGCCATGAGGACCAGGGAAAGTCGTCGTCCTCTGCCAGGGGCACACCACCCCCAGGCCCCACTGGTGCTGTTGACATGCTCTGGATTGCCCTCCGGGACACCAGGCGATGGCTGTGCAGTGCTCTCTGGAACACCAGGCATCATGGTTGATGCTGGGGTGCCCTCTGGGACACCAGGCAGCGTTGTGACGCAGGTGGCTCTGGAGGCAGGCGGCTCCTCTGGGTCACCAGGAGGCGCTGTCGATGCTACGAAGCCCTCCGGGACACCAGAAGGTGCTGGCAACACAGGCGGTGGCTCCAAAGTGCCCTCCAGGACACCAGGAGGCACAGTCGATGATGGGGTGCCCTCTGGGACACCAGGTGCTGCTGGTGACGCATGCAGCAGCTCTGGAGTGTCTTTTAGGACACCAGGCAGCACTGTCGATGCTGGCAGCTCTGGAGTGTCCTCCTAGGCAGTGCCCAGGCATCAGGCTGTAGCAGCCACTCTGGCCAAGGACAGTCTTTTTCCTCCTCCATGGCCCTGCCCTCTCCAGGCCCACCTCCCCACCCCTGCGAACCTGACCCATGCTCGGGAACAAGTGTGGGCCAGGGAAATGATGGGAGGAGGCGGGACTTCAACCACCCCATCTTGTCCAGCAGAATGCAGGGTGCAGAGAAAAGGGGAGAAGCCAAACTTGGGTGGGAGGAAGAGGGAGGCACAAGGTCCAGGCAGACGGGGGCAGGGGCTTCCGTTGTGCCATGCCCATCATCCCATCATCATGTCCACGAGGCTAGGGAGGCAGTGGGCGGGCTTTGTCACGGTGATGTTGACCTTTTTAGGCCCGAAGACCCACTCCATGCTGTCGTCATCCTCGTCCACGGGGAGCAGACAGTAGCAGCAAAATCCCTTCTTCCCAGTAGGGCAGTTTTCCGCTAGGTGTTTCTCCCCAAAACACCTTCCAGCTGCACCAGGTGCTGCTTTTCCTCCGTGTGTGTAGGGGCCTGTAAAGTGGCCCCGCCCACCAGCTGCTCGTTCCGTGGAATAGGCAGCTGGCCGCTCCAGGCACAGTAAAGGCAGTCCAGAGGGTCGAGGAAGATGCGGGTAAGCTGCTTGCCCATCTGGCCTTTTTTTGCTTTCTTTCCTCTCTGCATTTTTTGAACTTAAGCAAAATGAAACAAAAATTAAACTAACTTTACTCATGCCGGAGCTGCGGCGTGCCTCCAAAGCTTGCTCGGCTCCCAGTCACAGGACCCAACCAGAAAGGGGCAGTGCCCACAGTCTTCACCAATGTGGCGCAGCTGGGGGAGGGGCCTGACTGGGAAACCCAATGAGAGCTCAGAGACACACACATAAACACCAGTGTGAGTGAACCAACGTGCTTTGTTTACACATATTTAAGTGAAACAAAAGCAAACGTAAACAGGGCTTGTTCAGCCTTAATATAAAGTGTCCCTTTTTCTCTTGGTCCCTTGCTCTCTTTTCTGCTGTGTGGCGTGCAATTCAGTGTCCTCCTCTCTCTCACGCTGGAAAGAGAGCCAGTTTTAAAGAGTCTATGCTCCTCTTATGATTCAGCACAGCTGTGCACAATCAGAGGAGGAGCACACGTGATTTGTGCTCAGGGCTGGGCAGTGGCTCCACCTCTCTACCGCCACATTAATCTTTAGCCAACAGGTTGTGAATGTAACAGCTATGTTATTTAAAGTGGAATGGGAAATGAAAATAAGAAGCTACCTTTGGCTTTACATAATCTTTATCCACTGTATGATACTTTGTTACAATCAAAACTGGGGCTGTACCACCTGTGAAGTGGAGGCTGCTGTTTTAACCCTGATGACTACAGATATACACTTGGATGTAGCATTTACAGTTTGTTTGAGCTTAAACATTATCTCATGGTAACTGGCCCAAAATGGCAAGTCTTCTGATTAACCACTCTAGCACTGTTTGTCACTGTATACGTGATATAAAAGTGAGTGTGTTTTTTATTTCTACAGGCTGTTGAACAGTTTTACTGCAGAGGAAGTCTGTACTTCTCTGGCTAAAACTCTAGGAACAAACCCCTTACTGCTGAGAGAGCTGGATCTGAGTGGGAAAATACAAGGAGATTCAGAACTGAAGAGGATCTCTGATCTACTGAAGGATTCACACTGTAGATTTCAGAAACTGAAGTGTGTAATTTACTGCATTTGGATTTTACATTATAATTTAAATTATAAGTAAACTTAATATCATCTGTTGGTATTTTGTCATCTCTGGGTTGTATCATAAAATTATTACCATTTTCACTATTGTAATGATATTGAATGTGCATTTTTTTGTTCTGTTTTTGTTTTCATAAGATAATTGCAGAGAAAAAAATAGCATTAGAAAGACTGAAGACTTTATAAATAATTTCCACTTGAGTAATAGCTTTGAGTGTGGTTTCTTAAACTTTTCTCCACCATTCCTCTCTGTCTGCAGGCTGAATAAGAGCAGGATTATGGAGGAAGGCTGTGCTGCTCTATCATCAGCTCTTTGTTCAAACCCTTCACACCTGATAGAGCTGGATCTGAGTGAGAATAAACTAGGAAACTCTGGAGTGAAGAAGATCTGTTCTCTACTGAACAATCAGCACTGTAAACTGCAGAAACTGGGGTGAGTTCTAGTTAATGTTCTATTTGAGCTTAATATGCAAACACATTTGAATGTAAACTAAAGCATGCATTTAAAACATATAGGCTTCTTAAAGTACAACAAACATCAATCATGGTTTAATTACAGCCAAGATGTGTTCTCTCTCTCCAGTCTTTCATTCTGCACTATAACAGAGGAAGGATATGCTTCTCTGGCTTCAGCACTGAAATCAAACCCCTCATCACACCTGACAGAGCTGGATCTCAGAGGGAATGATCCTGGAGATACAGGAGTGAAGATGCTCACAGATCTAATAGAGGATCCAAAATGTAAACTGAAGACACTGAGGTAGATATTGTAGGAAATGTTGGCATCATGAACTTCAAAATCTCAAACTCTCATTTGCCTTATGTTTAACGCAAAACTGTAATATATTTACTATTTTTTTTTTTACTTAAACTGGTATTTTTAATGGATCTTGTACATTTGCCTTGAACTTACCTTCATTACTAGACATAAATTGGTAAAAGAGAATGGTTCTTGAAGAAGAAGTTTCTTGCAAATTGACTCTGTGAGTCTGTTTTCCTCTCTCTGCAGACTGCTGAACAGTTCTGCTGCACAGGAAATCTGTGATTTTCTGACTAAAGCTCTAGGAACAAACCCCTTACTGCTGAGAGAGCTGGATCTGAGTGGGAAAATACAAGGAGATTCACATCTGAAGCAGATCTCTCATCTACTGGAGGATTCACACTGCAAAACTAAGAAACTTATGTGTGTAGTTTCTTGTATAATTTGAAGTATTTACAAATATAAACATAAAGTGAATTAACTACTATACATTGATATTTTGCCACTTGATAATAGAATAACTATCTTTTGTACTACTGTAATATTTGTATAGAATATATTTTTACAATCCATTTACACATATCAACATAGATTTTATTATGAATGAAGTTTGTTCGTGAGAACTTCTCCTTTTTGTCTGTAGGCTGAACGACAGCAGTATTACAGAGGAAGGCTGTGCTGCACTATCATCAGCTCTTTGTTCAAACCCTTCACACCTGATAGAGCTGGATCTAAGTAAGAATAAACTGGGAAACTCTGGAGTGAAGCAGATCTGTTCTCTACTGAACAATCAGTGCTGTAAGCTGCAGAAACTGAGGTGAGCTATAGTTGTTCCATGTAAACAAATTGAGTATGAAACACATTTGTAATGAAGAGACAACACGTAATGCAGACAAAATCATGCATTTAGGCACAGCCTTTAAAATAATAAATAATAAAACAAATAACTAAGGAAATAATTTTTCATATTATTTATATATAATTAACAATAACAAAACAGTACTTATAATAATACATTCATCAACTTTGCTCAAACAAGTTTTTTTGTGTTTTGGGATAGAAAAGGCCTAAGTTTAGCAGTACTTCTTAAATGACAGAATGCAACCTTAGTAATATTCCATAAAGTATAATTATTCAAAAATCTATTTTGTTGGGACCAAGTATCAGTCTCTCAGTTCTGAATCCCAAAGGAAACACTAAATATTTTAGATGGATGATTTCCAAATACAACAAGAAACTGCCAGTTTGTTAAATATGATTCAAACAATTCTGAAGCTATTACTGAGAGGCTTGCTCAGGTTTCAACACTGATGAATCAGGATGTTGTGATCAACTCTTTCTGATAAAATATTTTGCCTTGCACTTTTGTTTTTAATAATTGCTAACCATAGCAAAATGTACATTTTACCTTGTAAAAGAATTAGAAGGAAGTATGATTGAAATAGATTAGTAACAGATTTAGTTCTACAAGCCAATTAAAGCAAAGCAGTGGATACCAGCTTACACAATGAAAATACATATCTTCCAATATATCTTCCAACTTAAGGAAACATACAAGCAATTACAAGCAATTAATATTATCATATTTTTTGTTGTTGTTAATGCTGATCTCTGCTAATGTCTCCATGAGATTTGTAGTGTTATTTTAGTGTCAAGCTAATGGTGTATCCAGTAACGTTTCAATCTGGGTTTACATGCAGCAGCTCTAGCAGCTCTTATGACACCTCTAGGTTAAATAGTAACATTTGGAGGCTGAAACAGACATTCTGCCACTCAGCCTAGACTTGCATGTCAGACAAAACTGCAGCCTTACCAAGGGTGTGTTTAGTATGGTTTCAGGCATTTTGTTTTATGTACCCGCAATTTCTGACTGCAGACATTAGTGCCTTCATTAGACACAGAACCTTTATCCTTTAGTAGCATGTCAATGTAAAATTTGTCAGATTGTGAATGTAGACATGCAGAACTAGTTAAAAGTACCTATGGTTAGAATAAACATCTGACTGGAATTTCTCTAGCAAATTATTAGCTACCAAGTATGCATATAATTGGTTAAAACAACTAAGGTGTTTGTTTTACAGTAAGATTTTACTGGATGATTGAAATTAAGGTACTATACTCTGTGCTATGATCTATGCTACTCTAAGACCAGAGAAAAAATTCCTAACTGATGTAGGTTGCACATCAGGGCAAACTACTTGTAGCTGTCATATATATGCACACCCATGCACAATACATACACTATATAGACAAAAGTGTTGGGACACATCTTCTAGTTATTGAGTTCAGGTGTTTCAGCCACACCCATTGCTAACAGGTGGATAAAAAGCACATAGCTTTGCAGTCTCCATAGACAAACACTGGCACTAGAATGGGTCGTACTGATGAGCTCAGTGACTTTAAACATGGCACTGTCATAGGATGCCACCTCTGCCACAAGTCAGTTTGTGAAATGTCTGTCCTGCTAGATCTGCCCCTGTCAACTGTAAGTGCTAGTATTGTCAAATGGATGCACCTAGGAGCAACAACAGCTTAGCCACGAAGTGGTAGACCATGCAAACTTACAGATTGGGGCTGCCAAGTGCTGAAGCGCACAGTGCCTGTCCTCTGTTAAATGATTCATTAAAGAGTTCCAAATTGCATCTAAAAGCAACATCAGCAAAACAACTGCACTTTAGGAGCTTTACAAAATGGGTTTCCATGGCTGAGTAGCTACATGCAAGCCTAAGATCAAAATGCACAATGCCAAACGGAAGGGGGGAGTGGTGTAAAGCATGCTGCCACTGGACTCTGGAGCAGTGGAAACGTATTCTATGGAGTGATTAATCACGCTTCTCTATCTGGCAGTCTGATGGATGAGTCTGGGTTTGGTCGAATGTCAGGAGAACGTTACCTGCCTGACTGCATTGTGCCAGTTGTAAAGTTTGGTAGAGGAGGGATAATGCTATGGGGTTGTTTTTCAGGGGTTGGCCTAGGCCCCTTAGTTCCAGTGAAGGGAAACATTTTGGACAACTGTATGCTTCCAACTTTGTGGGAACAGTTTGGGGAAGGCCTTTTTCCGATCCATGACTGTGCTCCAGTGCACAAAGCAAGGTCCATAAAGGCCTGGTTGGGTGCGTTTGGTGTGGAAGATCTTGACTGGCCCACACAGAACCCTGACCTCAACCCCATCCAACACCTTCAGGTTGAACTAGAACAGAGAATGTGAGCCAGTTATCCCCCTTGTCCAACATATATGTATGTATATACACATTCCAAGCAAAATGTCTTTACCTCATTCATTCTTTTGCATACATGCACATACACATTATTTCTCACACACTTAATGGGTGGCAATTTAGTGTTGTATGAATCCCGTTTATTATTTATAAAAATTTATATACAAAGGTACCAGAAGGCAGACCCACCCCGCATCACTCACTGTCCATTCTATTAGGTCCGCCTTCCTAATAGTTCCTCTATGTAGGTGTACAAGGCTGTAGCCCACCTGTTGCTGCACAGTTTGTCAGCCCCCCATGATTCATCATTGGTTAGTTTTTGACCACAGGACCTCATACTATTGTGACACACACTAACATGTTAGTGTCACTGCTGTGCTGAGAATGGTCCATCACCCAAAGAATATCTGAACAACAGTGGTCCTGTGGTCACTGCTGTGCTGAGAATGGTCCATCACCCAAAGAATATCTGAACAACAGTGGTCCTGTGGTCAGAAATGTACCAATAATAAATAAATAAGAAAGAAAGAAAGAAAGAAAGAAATGAAAAAAGGAAAAAATTAGGGTTTAAGGAAACTCTCAGTTGTTTAAATACAGAGTGGCTTCCCATTGATCAGATTCTCCTATACAACACACACTCTCTGTGCAGTAATTAAAATGCTGATGGTGATTTTAGATATTGGCACATTTTATCACTTCATGAAGGTGATCAAATTGAGAACATGATTTTTCCATGAAAATATGTACAGTTAAAAAACACTGGACACTGTAGCCAAACCATTTGACCAATTTCAATTTTGTTTTCAGATATGTGGTCAGTGGAGGTCTAAGAACTGCTGAAGTACAGGAAATGTAAAAATTCCAGTACAGACAAGAATAGGTTAATTAAACTAAAACCGTATGACTTTTTTAAAACAGCATTATTGTAAATGGATATCTGTTCCTGGAGAAAAATCATAACGTTTTTTTTTTTTTCTGTAAAAGTGCAGATTTGTATTTTGTTTTAAGCTGGTATAATTTTTTTATTTATTCAAGCAGTATCATTTTTTTTAGCTACTGCTTTCCTAACTAATGCTTATGCAGTCAGGGGTCTCCATAAGCATGAACAAGATCATTACAGGAGGTAGATCATGTGGATGGTACATGATTAAAAATGTTTGAGTTTAAAGATAAACTGTTTCTGACATAAGTATGTTTTAATGTAAAATTAGAATATATTGTTCTGAACTTGTAAATTGACTTGAAAAAATGTGCAGAAATTGTCTAATATGAAGACAAAAAATATGAACACATTTATATCTGAACCTCACGTCAAAGTCACAGCCTCTACCACACTGAGCACACATTTGTCATGTTCTTTTAGTAAAAATCAATTTATGTTCTATTTTCAGACTTTCATTCTGCAGTATAACTGAGGAAGGATATACTGCTCTGGTTTCAGCTCTGAAATCAAACCCCTCATCACGACTAAAAGAGCTGGATCTCAGTGGAAATGATCCTGGAGATACAGGAGTGAAGCTAGTCACTGATCTACTAGAGGATCCAAACTGTAAACTAGAGGCTCTTAGGTAAAGCATTTCTACACCGTAAATATGCTGTTTATTAATTAAATACAAATGAAGGGATGTTATAACCATGTATTTATTTTGTATTTGACAAGTAAGTTTTCCATATAAATTTGTCATTAACAAATTTATTTCTTACATGCATTATTATTATTGTTATTATCAAACCATTATTACCTTATATCTGAGTCTTCTTATTATTTATTGTTCATGCAATGTTTAGTATGGTGTGGTCTATGGTATTTAAAAACCACTTTTCCACTGTGTGGTACCTATTCGATTCGACTCTACTCACCTTTTTTGTTTATTTTTGGCAAATTCGGTACTTCGTACCAGGTGCTATTTTTGGTGCCACCTGAAAAAGGTGACATAAAAACGTTACAGACTACTCACTGGTCAGAGAGAATTGCTAAACACATATGCTAACATTAGCTACCAGGTTAGCATACCCTTTTATATAGCCTTTTTAAGCAACCAGAATTGTGTCATCGTACATATCAACATATCCTTTATTCTTTTCAATCTTTCTCCTGCTTTTAATACAATACACCACCCTATACTAGACATTGTTTCATGTAAAAAAAAATAAAAACATTACATTAAAGTAATGGACAGTATATTCAAAAAAGTCTCAAATAAATAGCAATCAGAGTCTCAGACTATTAATTACTCTTATTAGTTAGACTTAAATCCAGACAAGAATTTTTCATTATTTAGAAGAAAAACCTTTCCTTAAATATTACCTTTTATATAAGTTTGTTTAAGAAGTTACATGACAACGAACCGTCCAAATTATTCTGCTTCAGTAATGGTCTACAAGCAGCAATCTAAAGTACATCTTTAAAGCTAACAGTTTCTAGAGAGCAATTAATTTTGGGAATGGATCAAGTGAGCCTGCAGTGGATTTTAACCAAAATACCACTAGATGCTGTTCAGTTTCATTATTTTTCTAACGTAATTGAAGTACTTTGTGGGTCGTAAGTCTCTTAAGGAACCACAGTGGCTAGTTTTTCTATGGAATACCTATGGTTTGAGAATTTTTTCCAGATTGATTGGATATCAGTAAGTCCAGAGCCTGGACTCACGTCAAGAGGAGAGTAGTTTGAAATTTTACGTTGTCATTGCTGGCTTGATACAACAGGTTAATATGCTCTTTTTCCATTTCCTTTGAAAAAGTTTTGAATCAATGCTTTTAGTAAACTAAATGAGTTTGATACAGATAGATGCATAAAATGCATATAATAACTCTTATGTGCTAGGCCTGAACATTTTCACAGGTTTTAAAGATTAGTAGGGTAAAAGAAGAAAACCAATGTTACTTTTGTCCATGATGATGAACAAAGGCTGGTAAATTTGTATAACATTGAGAATGAAACTATAATAAATAGCCAAAAACGGTGGTGCAGAGGGTAGCAGTGGTAGGGTGACCAGGGTACTTTCTGTGTGTATGTGCATGTTGTCCCAGTGTCTGTGTGGGTTTCCTCCCACAGACCAAAGACGTGCAGTCAGGCCAATTGGATACACTAAATTGCCCCTAGGTGTGAGTGTGGGAGTGAGCGTATATGCCTGTCTGTCTGCCCTGCGATGGACCGGTGACCTGTCCAGGGTGTATCCTGCCTTCCATCCAATGACTGCTGGGATAGGCTCCAGCTCCCTGAGACCCAGAAGGATAAGCAGCTTCGAAGATGTGTGTGTGCGCTTGTCATTCCATAACTTCTCATTTCAACATAAAATAATGTTTACATTATATGACAAGTGATTCCAACTTTTGAATGATACGTTAGGAAGTATTAAATTTTTTTGCCATGTGATTGTCGCACCCTGTGCGTCTCCTGTGTCAGAAAGCACCCGTCACCACTGACATTCACCACACCTTGCATTGTACCCACATGCAGTCACAGACAGGAATGAGGAATTTCAGATTGAGAATGAAAGTGCAGTACTGAAGTCCATCTTGACTGGTCTTTTTTTGTCTCTCTGCAGGTTGTTGAACAGTTCTACTGCTGAGAAAGCCTGTGATTCTCTGACTCAAGTTCTAGGAATAAACCCCTTACTGCTGAGAGAGCTGGATCTGAGTGGGAAAATACAAGGAGATTCAGAAGTGAAGAAGATTTCTGATCTACTGGAAGATTTACACTGCAGAACTCAGAAACTTAAGTATGTAGGGTAATTTTTTTCCCAGTGTTATTATTTTTAAGTAGATCAATTTAGAAACAAAGTTTGAATAATGAAAAAAAATAATTTAAATTAATGTCATTGAGAATTTATTTTTATATTGATCCTTGTTATTCACACTATACAAAATGAAAAAGACAAATAATACTACTATTTTTAGAGGACAATGGACCAAAAATGTTGCATCTGTTGTGCTCATATATCTGAAATTTCTCAATAAAATATCATTTCTTTTTGCAGGCTTAATAATAACAGTATCACAGAGAAAGGCTGTGCTGCTCTATCATCAGCTCTTTGTTCAAATCCTTCGCACCTGATAGAGCTGGATTTGAGTGAGAATAAACTAGGAAACTCTGGAGTAAATAAGTTTTGTGATGTATTCAAGACCTGCTGTAAACTACAGAAACTGCAGTGAGTAGATTTAAAATTACAGATTTTTTAATTAAGTGCAAGATCAGAACAGGCTAAAACCTTTTTTTTCCAAGAATAAACTAGGAACCTCTTAAGTGAAGCAGTGTTGTGCTGAGTTGAAAACTGTTAAATAGGGACTACAGAAAACAATGTGAAATGATGTAAAATAACCAGCACAACCTTAGAATTAGCTGAAAACCAATCTTGGTTTTTATTATTAGACTTCCAATTGATTTTTGTTAATGTTACATGTAGTCTTACCCACGAACATACTTGAATAAAGATACAATTGTTCTAGCAGAATTTTCCATAGGCATTCAATGTTATTCCACCTTTCTACTCCAATTACCCAATATGAGGTATTGAAGTATGTCCCTTTTCACCATAATAGCTAGGTTACGTATTTCCCTGTTATTTAATTAGACTTTCTGAGTAATTACTATATAATTTTTTCTTGCTGCCCAAAAAATACACAGCATTTTGGAGTTTTTGCCATGCACTTACCCAGTTATGTCCACCAAGGCATAAAAGGCATAAACATCTGTAGAATTCACTAAAGAAAAACTAAAGATAACCAAACGACCAACAATGCAAAAACAGAAATAACTGTTAACATGCTAACATTATGACTAATACAAACACTGTGAACAGTGAGGACACAGATAACAAAGTAAATATAAAGTCTCACACAAACAAGGGACAGCTGGGACAAATTATTAATGGAAGGGGTTCAAAGCAGAAACCAGGTGGCGAGCATGACACAAGGACAGAGGATTGAGGAGCAAGAAAAAACAAAACAAAACGAATATGACAGGCAAAGCTAGACTGAGTTTAATAAGAGGGCAGAGCTACAAGCAAACAGGGCTAAGGGAGGAGCCAAGTGCAGAGATGGCAACATATACAAACACACAAGAACAAAAGAAAGTAGAAAAGCAAAGAAAACAGATATGGAATGGACAGAACAAGAACAGACAAGAGGGGTAGACAGCATTACAGTTATTCAATATAATTACCTTATATTTTCGAGTTTATACCTCAACTTAACCTGAGTAATACATAGAACTGTAAATAAAAATGACACAATAATAATTTTTACCTGTTGAGGTCAATTTGATGAAAAAAAAATTTCATATTTTTAAAGACGTTCATTTTATTGCTTGCAAAATCCTCAGAACGTATATGGAAACTTAACTACTGATGCCAAAGGCAGTATATGCAATAATAACTTGTTGACAGGTTCTTCAAGAAAAACAAGCATTTTTTCAGGCAATGTCAGAATATATGGGCTTTCAATAGTTTTAGAAGTTTAGTTACTGGCATGTGGTGAGGGGTTCTATTAGGGATTGTGTCACACTTCTGGGTCTCCCCTCTGATTCTGTTGACTCCACTCACTACACCTCCTATAATTATCTGGACACTCATGTCACAGACTCCACCAGTCACAGACACCTACCCAGATCCACATTACCAGATTATTGTACTGTTTGCACCTGATGTTCATTTCCTACCTGCTATATAAACCTGTCTGTTTGTTACACTCATTGCAAAGTATTGCCAACCTTGTCAGGTGCATACTGATTGTTTTTGTCTTGACTGATCTTTCAGTGTTTATGACTTTTTTCTCTCATTATTACTTGTTTTTGGATTCCCCTTTTGTAATGTTTTGTACTCTTTTACAATTGTTTTACACAAACCTCAAACATATTTTTTATTGTTCAGTCAGATTTTATGTATTCTATTAGGAGTTTAAATAGATAATTTCTTTTTGCCTTTTTTTTCTAATGCCAAAGAACATTTTTTTTCTGTCTAGTCTTTCATTCTGCAGTATAACAGAGGAAGGATATGCTGCTCTGGCTTCTGCTCTGAAATCAAACACCTCATCACACCTGATAGAGCTGGATCTTAGTGGAAACGATCCTGGAGATGAAGGAGTGAAGATGCTCAGTGATTTACTAGAGGATCCAAACTGTAAACTGAAGACACTGAGGTAGATATTGTGGGAAATATGGGGGTTGTAACATTATTTATTGGTAATTCTGACTAACTGGCTATTCACTGCAACTTCTGAAGCAGGCCTGCATTAACCTATACTACTGAAAATTAGTGGATTCACTTCAAAAGACAAAAGAACTTTTTCTAAAAACTTTGCATATTCATTTTTATTTCTTACTTTATTTTTTACACGCTACACTGAGATAACCAAGGTGTCTAGCTGGTTATAAAACTAACAAAAGCTTTTATCTTAAATGTGACACAATCATGATGGTCGTTATAAAATAATGCAAGCTAAGTTAGTTAAGGTCAGTGCCTGTTGTGTCTGTCAGTAACAGATTTACACCATGGTGCTGGCTTTTATATGTTGTTCTCTCAAGGCTGATGTTAGTTGCTTATTCAAATTTCCTTTCCACCTTAAATAATACAGTGGCAGTTGCGCCTGTACAGGTTGTGAATGTAACAGCTATGTTATTTAAAGTGGAATGGGAAATGAAAATAAGAAGCTACTTTTGGCTTTACATAATCGTTATCCACTGTATGTTAGTCGGTTACAATCAACAAACCAGGGCTGTACCACTTGTGAGGTGAGTGCTGCTGTTTTAACCCCAATGACTACAGATATACACTTGGATGTAGCATTTACAGTTTATTTGAGCTTAAACATTATCTCATGGTAACTGGCCCAAATGATCAAGTCTGCTGATTACCCACTCTAGCACAGTGTGTCACTGTATACTTGGTAGTAAAGTGAGTGTCGCCTCTTCTGCTTCTCCTGTATCAGAAAGGACCCGCTGCCACTGACACTCACCACACCTTGCATTGTACCCACATGCAGTCACTGACAGGAATGAGGAATTTCAGATTGAGACTGAAAGTGCAGTACTGAACTCCATCTTGACTCATCTTTTTCTGTCCCTCTGCAGGTTTTTGAAAAGTTCTACTGCAGAGGAAGTCTGTGATTCTCTGACTCAAGTTCTAGGAGCAAACCCCTTACTGCTGAGAGAGCTGGATCTGAGTGGGAAAATACAAGGAGATTCAGAACTGAAGAGGATCTCTGATCTACTGAAGGATTCACACTGCAGATTTCAGAAACTGAAGTGTGTAATTTACTGCATTTGAATGTTATGTTATAATTTAAATTCTAAGTAAACTTAATATCACCTGTAGGTATTTTGTCACTTGTGGGTTGTATCATAAAATTATTACCTTTTTCACTATTGTAATGATATTGAATGTATATTTTTTGTTCTGTTTTTGTTTTCACAAGATATTTGCAGGCGATAAAATAACATTAGACAGACTAATGACTTTATAAATAATTTTCACTCGAGTAATAGTTTGAGTGTGGTTTCTTAAACTTTTCTCTGTCTGCAGGCTGAATAAGAGCAGGATTACAGAGGAAGGCTGTGCTGCTCTATCATCAGCTCTTTGTTCAAATCCATCACACCTATTAGAGCTGGATCTGAGTGAGAATAAACTAGGAAACTCTGGAGTGAAGAAGATCTGTTCTCTACTGAATGATCAGTGCTGTAAGCTGCAGAGCCTGAGGTGATTTGTAATTGTTAAACATTCGGTAAATGTAAAATAAAAATCTTAACATGTGAGCTCATTAGTACTGCCATGTGATGGGAGAGGCATACCTCTATATTGACCAACTGACCAACACTAAATAGATTTTCTGAGATATTTTTAAAATGTTTTTTGTTTTTAATACTGATGAACAAATGTCTTCTATCCAGTCTTCCATTCTGCTGTATAACAGAGGAAGGCTATACTGCTCTGGCTTCAGCTCTGGAATCAAACCCCTCATCACACCTAATAGAGCTGGATCTCTGTGGGAATGATCCTGGAGATACAGGAGTGAAGCTGATCACCGATAGAGTAGAGGATCCAAAATGTAAACTGAGCACACTTAAGTAAGAAATTTCTACTTTTTACTTCATCACCAACAATAATACTAGACATGTAATTCTGTAAATGTATGAATTGCATACTCACCAACAATGCATCGAATAGTAAAAAATATGAACACCATTTCCAGAAAAGTTGGGACATTTTGTAAAATGCAGTAAAATCAAGAATCTGTGATTTGTTAATTCTGTTGAAAATGTATTTAACTGAAAGTACAAAAATTTCCAGTGTGTTCACTGATCAACTTAGTTTGTAAATATAAACAAATGTTTGCCCCTGTATTACATCACCTTTCCTTATAATAATTTTGGAACTGAGAATACTAATTGTTGCAGTTTTGCAAATGGAATTTTTGCCCATTCTTGCTTGGTACAAGACTTCAGTTCCTCAACACTCGTAGTTGTCATTGTCTATCTCATTCCCTTCCTCATGATGCACCATACATTATTAATGAGACAGATATGGACTGCAAGCAGGCCAGACAAGCACATGCGCACAGTGTCTATCCAAAACCACTAGTGAACTTACACGTGTCTGAGTTTTATATACAGTAGAATGTTGATGATGGTAAAATAGTGAAAAATATGAAAAGTTTTATTTGGGGAATATTTTGCCTCACAACACCCTGCATGTACTGCTCCACCATGAATGGGTTTAATAAATACATTTTGGTCCGAAGCCAGATCAAAATTATTGTAAAACAATGTCTCAGACATCAGTTAGTTTATGTGAAACCATTTTTGTAATGACCTATGATGTAGCTTTTAGCAGCATTAAACTCTTCAGATGTCTGGTTCCTATCGTCACTGTTCAGAATGATTCTGACTTGGTAAGTTTCTCTAAAATGGCACATTTTACATCAAACCACTCATAATGACTTTGTTCATATTTTAATGATTTTGTCTTGCAGAAATGTTGATAAATTGCTGGAATTCCCCATTAATTGTACATATCGAAACTCTTTGGCTCCTTGGTTTATTTAAAGCTACCTTACTTAGTTATTCCTGCATGCTGTGGTTTGTGTGCACTGTGGCAGAAATGTCATAGCCATTTTTGATGTACTGCACATAGCTAAAAGGTTATACTCAAACTCTTACAGTTCCTAAACAATCTGTGTAAAGGTGTTGTTAGTCATGATGACAAGTGGACAACATATAATGGCAAACAGCATAAAACAGATAAAATATTAGCAACAATAAATAATAATAATAAGAATAAGAATAATAGAAATGCTATAATTAGTATCTCTAATTTCTAATGAAAGAAATTAATATCAATGATTTGATTTATGAAGATTTTAATAAAGGTGAATAACTTTATATAAATATTGGCAACAAATATTTTTTAAATGATATCAAGACAGAACTTGGAGAAAAAGTTTTGCACACTCTAAAATGAAATGAAAGATCAACAGTCAGTATATTTACATTGAATGTGAGCTAATTGGCAACTTAGCTGGTGTGTGTGAGAGAGAGCAAGAGGAAGAGAGAGGAAGCACGTGCATGATTATGTAAGAGGATAAGGAATGTCACTTGTTCTCTGAGTGGAGACAAAAATGACAAAAATTTTGAATGGTGAAACAAGGAATTTGTGAAACCATTTGAAATTTGGCGAGGGTTTGTTGCTGTTTAAGGCACTAAAACACGGACATATGATGTTGATAAGACATGCAAATGAATTTCCTTACTTTTTATATTACAGTTTTACAGTGAATTATATAGTAAGTACTTTAAATCAAAGCCTGTGCTAATAATGGAATTGTTTAGCTTGTTTTAGCTTATTAGCCTAGTTCTAATTAGGAAAATTAAGTTTTCAGCCACTCAGTTTACACAAAACTGGGTTCTTACTTTATCAGTACTCTCAGTGGTCCATGTGAGCAGCATTACAGCCAGAAATTATTCCATTAGCAGCACAAGGATTTTTCATTATGTGGTGCAGTAATACAGAATTCCATTGTTGTGAGGCAGTTATAGGCGTACGTATATCGAGAATTTTACAGCGGCTTCAATCACAGCTCAACTGATCAGATTGGAGGACTGGAACTATCTATTTTATAACAAAATTAAATGCATTTGGCACAGAACTCATGTTTTACTCATCCCACCACCTGAAAGTGTGTTTTAAAACAAAAAGTCAAAATAGTTACTTATTTTTCTTACATTTCTGATTCATTATGTGGAAATAATTTCTTATTTTCTCGAAATAACTATTTACTATTTTAAAATAATCAAAGAGCAATAACCATTTTTTCTGTCATTTAACTTCCAAAAAAGTTGGGACGCTGTGTAAAATGTAAATAAATGTAAATAAAAATAGAATGCAATGATTTGCAAATTTCATAGACCCATAATTTATTCACAATAGAACACAGAACACATATCAGATTTTGAAAGTGAGACATTTTACCATTTCATGAAAAAAATTAACTAATTTAAAACTTCATGGCAACAACGCATCTCAAAAAAGTTGGGACAGGGCCATGTCTACCATTGTGTAGCATCCCCTCTCCTCCCTCTCATCCTACCCACCCAAAGAGAGTGAGGACAATTGTGCTTTCTTGGACTACCGGTTACGAATGGCTGTAGCATCACCAGGGATCGAACTCGCGATCTCCTGATGATAGGGCCAACGCTTAGAATCTTTTAATGATACTATGTACTGTAGATGGTGCGATATCCACTGGGAGGAACACTTTTCTGAAATTGTTCCACAATTTCTAGACACAGTTTTTTTGCAGATTGGTGAACCTCTGCCCATGCTTGCTTCTTAGAGACTTTGCCTCTCTAAAATGCTCTTCCACCATCTACACACTTTAAATGGACAATGACTTTATTTACTCATTTTAGCAAAAAATAAAGATAAAATATAATTTTTGCACAGGGTAATTTTTTTCAGTATATTAGTTCCAGTATATCAGCAAATACATCTAACTGTGCACTAAAATTTGCAGAAAAATCACACATTTAAGTTTGTTCTCTGTAGAGAATATCTTTATGGAAATTTGACCAGGGGTGTTCAAACTTTTGCATATGACTGCAACCCACTAAATTGACCATGCCCACCTGGGCAAAGTGTCGGTAGACTAGCACCTCTTTTAGTGAATTTACTCTTTAACCTGTATAAAAATGTTAAGAATTGTTGGGAAACCTGCAACAGAGACAATTTCTTAACATAGGTTTGTTCATGCTGACAAATACATACTTTATTAACATTTACAAGTACAAAGTCAAAAGACATTGTAAATTTGAAATGGAATATTAATATGTATATTAAATTACAAAAACAAGTTTCTTGATACTTGTTTCCCTTCACTGTGTGTATATACACAATTGTATACAAAAGGCACCCCTGGTCAAATTGCATGCTTTGATGGTTTTTAAAGTGAAAGGGAGTAAACATAACTTCTGCAGCAAACTATTTAAAAATATATTATTTCCGCAAAAGGTTAATGCACAGTTTATATTTCATCAATTTAAAAAAAAAAATAGTAATTGTGATGTGCAAAACTTTGGTCACTGATCCAGTTGTGAAGTCTCAGAACTTAACTTATTAGACCTTAATTGACTTGTAAAAATGTAATTGAGCTTAATAAATTCTCTGACTCTTCAAATCTTGTGCTCACATTCATTTAAGATGATTAATGACTTTTAAGGGGAACCGTGGAAGTCAAGGCAAGATCTAAAAGACTAAGAAAACTCCCCAGTCAAGCTGACTGTATGCTGTCCAGAAAGGCAAAGCAAATCACCCATATGGCAGCTAGATGGGCAAGTGGAAGAAAGCATTCAGTAAACAACAGCAATTTCAAATCTGTAGGTGGTTCTAAAACATGTTGTGCATGCAAGACAGTCCATGAATATAACATAACTAGAAGCATTCTGCAAAGAAAAGTGGTGATAATTCCTAAAACATGAACAGAAAGAGTAGCTGGCTACAAACAGTGTTTGCAAGCTGCGATGTCTGCCAAACGGGGTATTGCTACATACTGACTTAGTAGCATGTCCAAATTAAATCAAATTTTAAGTCACTGCACATTAACATTCACAGAAAAATTGTATTATTTTAAATAGTTTTCCGCAGAAGTTGTGTTGCTTCTTTTCACTTAAAAATCATCAATCATTTGGCCAATCATGCCTCACTTATATTTAAGTTGGTAACTATATATTTAGGGCTATTGTCAGGACCACCTATTTTGTCCAAGATGATGACTAGTTGAGATGGAGTCAAGAGCAAGCCTAAAGGCAGCCAAGTAAAGACCAATGTTACTTAATCTTTATCTACTTCTGTTACGAATTACTGAAAAGGATTTTCTTTCAGCAAAATAAAACTGTATACAAATATAATTTAAATCAAATTAAAATAATAAAATAAAATCTCCTTTTCTATATACAAATAAAGATGAATGTCAAACTAAAACCTTTAAATTAGCAAAACAAACAGTTCCAATTAATAATGCCCCCCTTCTGACATCAAGAAGCTGTCCTGTCGTTTTATGTAATGGTTATTTTCTGTCCTACTGATGACCACTATGGGGGTGAGCAAAAGTGTCTGACTCTCCACATCCCAATTAAGTCCACCGAAAGACTGTCTCTTCCTGATCTGGCCACACCCTCCAAGTAGCATCACCTGCCCTTATCTGCCAGTGGCCCATCCAGTCCAGCCATTAGATGGGCTTAACTCAAACAAAAAGGGAGTCAAAAAGGGAGTATAAGACACATACAAACCCAAATAACCATTTTGGCTCCTACACATCCATAGGAGCTCATTGAAACTACACAACTCATTAAAATATTTAGCAATTAATCTACCCAAAG
Source organism: Colossoma macropomum (assembly GCF_904425465.1). Lineage (NCBI taxonomy): Eukaryota > Metazoa > Chordata > Actinopteri > Characiformes > Serrasalmidae > Colossoma > Colossoma macropomum. Next base: position 427,747 of record NW_023494990.1, read on the forward strand.
ACCTTTCCAAATTGTCAGGAATTAGTTTTTGACCTCTTATTGCTAAAATTAAAACTGATATTCAAAGATGGAGCTTGATTCTTTTTCTAAGCCTGAATTCCAGAGTTGAATCCGTAAAGATGAATGTAGTTTTCTCTTTCTGTTTCAAGCACTTCCCATCGAAATCCTTCCAAACATTTTTGATAAAATCATTTCAAGGTATATTTGGCATGGACGGAAACCAAGAATAAGATTTGCCGCTCCCAAAGGATAGAGGACGTATGGCTTTGCCAATTTTTAAAAAGTACTACTTTGCAGCTCAGACAAGACGCTTAATTCTTCATCATCATTGATAAAGAACCCCTCTTTCCAGGCAGTAATAGTAAATAGTGATTAAGTTAAAAGAGTAGACATCTTAGAGAATCCTCCTATAAAAACCCAACTAAAAAATTGGACTAAAGTATTAAAAGAATACAATTTAAGTGAAATGTTGAAAGTAATTAGATGGTGTGCCTATGACTCTGAATTCAGACCAAATAAGCTGGATAGTCGGTTCAAAATTTGGCTGACAAAGACTATAAAAGCTTATCTCTAAAAGAAATATATAAGCTTGAAAATCAGGACTTTTAGCATTTTCTTTGAATTCAACAACATTGAATTTGTTTATTAGACCCAATCAGTCTCACAAAGAAATCATATCTAAAATGTACGAAAGCTTAATGGTAAAGAAAGGAAGTTCGACAGAATACATTAAACAATTAACAAAAATTGGAAAAAGAGAGTAGTATTACCATTTCAAGCAGAATATGGCCTAATATTTGTGAATTTCAGTGGAAATGTACTCATATCTAATTTACATATCTAGAGAGAAGTTGGCTGAAAGTGTGTTATTCAATTACTCCAAAGCGGAAACCTACAGAAAATCAAGGATGTTGGAGGATGTGTGGGGAGCATGAGACTGGCCACTGACATTATTTGGGAATGCTCAACATTGACATTTTTGGGCACAGTTGCATGAAGTACTGAAAAATATATTTAGTTTGAATTTCCCTGTGAACCCCCTCCCCCCACCCCCATCCCAGGTATATATATATATATATATATAAAACATTTCTGGTTTTCAGGAATATGAACAGTTTTGTCTCATTTATGGAGTAATTACTGGAGTGGCAATCATGTTATGTTCAACTTACTTTATTAACAAAATGGATTTAGTGCAGCATTTTAAAGTAACTGATAGCCAAAAGCATTAATGTTTGTTGGGAATGATGCAAGCCTTTTTTTTTCCTTGCAGGCTTCTGAAGACTCCTGCTGCCGAGGAAGCCTGTTCTTCTTTGATTGAAGTTCTAGGAGTAAACCCCTTACTGCTGAGAGAGCTGGATCTGAAAGGGAAAATACAAGGAGATTCAGCAGTCAAGCAGTTGTGTTCTTTACTGGAAGATTCACACAGCAAAATAAAGAAGCTTTGGTTAGTATTACTCCGATTTATTTTATATTTATTGTAGCATCAGAAAGTAAACATGTTTAAGGTGTAGACTGTGTTTGTGAGTTTTAGCATTATGCAATACAGTATGCAAATTGTGTTTTTCAACCAAGCTATAATTGCATCAATAGGAACATCTTTCACTTAAGTATGATTAAAAGATTTCTTGGCATTATGAATGTGGTAACAGAAAACACACTTGCAATAGTTAGATTTTTTTTAGAAATGTTGTATCTTCTATAAATGTGAAGATGGTTTCCTCACAATATGGTAGCAATTATATAGCTACTTACTATATAGTAATTAGCAACTTTATATTAGGTCAAAGACAACATGTAAAATGTTGAAACTGAGAATTGTTTTCTGAAAAATGTGTCCATTTTAAATTTGATGCAAGCTACACATTTTTTAAAAGTTGGTACAGGGGCATATTTACCACTGTGTTGTATCACTTATTCCTTTCCTGTAAGTCACACATGCCATGTGCACTAATGCACCCCCATACCATCACAGATGCCAGCTTTTGAACTGTGTGCTGATAACAAGCTGGGTGGTCCCTCTCCTCTTCAGCCTGGAGGACGCAGTGCCCATGATTTCCAAAAATAATTTCACATTTTGATTCATCTACCACAGTACACTTCTCCATTCCACCTCAGTCCATCTTATATGAGCTTGGACCCAGTGAGGGTGGTGGCGTTTCTGGATCCTGTTTATATATGGTTTCTACTTTGCATGGTGGATATTTAACTTGCATTTGTTAAAGTGTTCACAGACAATGGTTTTCGGAAGTGTTCCTGAGGCCATGCGTGATTTCTACTGCAGAATCATGTCTGTTTTTAATTCAGTGTTGCCAATCCAATATTGGTTTTCGGCCTTATCCCTTGCAAACAGAGATTTCTCTGGATTTAGTAGAGGAACAATTTCTTAAAAAGTCTTAGGTTGTGAGATATATTTCAGATATTCACACCCAAGGTAGAAAAAAGCACAACCCTTTTTTTCCTCCAATTTTCTCCCACACGATATCACCAGCACTAGGAGGGAGAAAGCAAACACACCTGTGAAGCGCCGCTGAATCTTTTGAACTGCCACTCACACAATGTCACTGGACAGCTGAACGTGCTCGGAGGAAAGCGCCAGCCGCCAGATCTTTTATATCAGCTAACAGATGCCTGAACTGGCATGAGTGATGGGGGAGAAGTGGTGGGGGCATCCTACTCACCCAGAGAGAGCGAGGCTAATTGTGCTCTCTTGGACTCCTGGCCACGGATGGCTTTAACATCACTAAGAATCATGAACTCCTGATCTCCTGATGATCAAGCATGTTTTTATGTAACTTTGAGATCTTAATATTTTGATGCTAAACAAAAAACATAAACTGTGCAAATTCAGGCCTGGCTTTAAGAGAGAGTGTCTACGTTATCTCTTATATTTCAGAAAGTAAAATTCAGAATGTGGGCAACTTTAGATTGACTGTGCATAAACACACACTCTGTGTCCTAAAGAAAAGATAACACCAATATCTTTCTCCATTGTCTAAATATAGGCCCTTCAACATATGTGTACCATAGGCAAAAACTGACTTAACAATTCTGTATCAAAACTGTAATGCATACTTTTGTGCCATTAAGATAATAATAATGCCAAAACACCAACAAATGTTATTATTTTGTACTAGACATTGTTTTCTGATCATAACAATTTTTGGATTACACACTTCATCTTCACACATTAACAGCCTTTAATTCCTTCTCAGAACCAACCTGCAGTGACCCAGAAAAATGCCATAGGGGTCTATTGATTAAAATGTTTAACACAAAACATAAAAGAATACAAATTCTCATTTTCAAGGTTCTTGTTTGAATTTTCCCGTTCCACTTTAAATGGTCCCTGAGGTGCCAGAATGTAACTGCTGCACGAATGAAGATTCACGATTTCTTCATGACTTTTTAGTGTTTGACAGTTTCTTGTTGCAGATTAAACATATCAGGAAACCAGCTGGAGTGATTATATATGCAAATAATTTCATTCATCTCCAAATTATCGGTATCCATCTTAAATCTTTCTTTTTTTTTGTTAGCTACTAGCTGGGCAAGATTGTTGTCTGCGTTTCTATGGTGAGAAACTTCAGGGCCAATCTTCAGGGTTAAAGGGTGAATTAGCAATTATTCATTAATGCCAGTGTTTAAGACCATTTATTATTACAACAATCAGCAAAGCTTTATTTTACTGCAAAGGAGGATTATTTTATTTTTCTAGACAGATGCCCTTTTTATTGGGAGATTTTAATAAATGTCATGTCTCCAATTTGCTCATAAATGTTGAGCAGTATGTTAACCTTTGTTATGGTAACGTAACTAATGCCTTTATATCCATATCTCTTATGTCTCTGGGCTGATCAGTCTATAATACAGTGCATCTACTTCCTAGAAATACAGACATCTAACTAGATATAAAAAACTAACTGGCTTAATACTAGAACTGTTCAATATATGGTTTAGTATAACACTTTATGAACTTTGCATTGATTTGACAATTAAGATGTTGTCTTTGATGGACAGAAACTATATCTTATTAAATTTATTTACTGACAATAATTAATGTTCCACAATACCATAATGCCTCCATAATGAAAAATAGAACTGTTTCTGAATAATAAACCATAGATTATTGATATGACAGAATGTTTGAACATACTAGTAGTAGTAGTATTGTATAAGATTTTGCTATTCTAAGCAACTCTGAAATAATATAAGGTGGACAATGTTGGCATAAACTGGAAGAATACAGTTTCTCTAGAATCTGATTTTATGCTATAACATCAAAATTTCACCAATCCAGCCGATGCTCCCCTTTGCGCATGGTGATCTTAGGCTTATGTTCTGCTGCTATGCTATTGTAGTTATTGTATAAATCATCCATGAAGTGTCTAAAAAACAGTTCTTGGGCTGACATTGCCCCCACTAATGGTTTGGAACTCAGTAATGAGTGCTGTAACTGAGGACAGATAATTTTACACACATAAACTCTGCAGTCCTGCTATGTGAGCTTGTGCAGCCCACCACTAAGCTGTTGTTTTGCTTCTACACCTTTCCTCTTCACAGTAACAGCACTGACAGTTAACTGGGGCAGCCCTGGCAGGGCAGAAATTTGACAAATGGACTTAATAACAAGGCATCCCATGACAGTGCCACTTTAATGGTCAATCGGCTCTTCAGTACGACCCATTCTACTTAGAATGTTTGTCTATGAAGACTGCATGGCTATATGCTTGGCTGTATACACCTGTTAGCAATGGATGTGGTTTAAATAGCCAAACCCACTAATAAATGCATTTTTGGCCATGTAGTACTTTTATCAGGCACTCCCAAACCACCCACTGCCAAAACCGTCAGTGGACCATAGAACCACGGCTGACCAGATATTATTTAGGTGGTGCACCATTCTCAGCACAGCAGTGACACTGACATGTTTGTGTTTAGACCATATTGTAGGGCTGTCAACATTAACATGTTAACGCTCGCAATTAATCTGGAAACCTTAATGTGTTATTTTTTTTAAAATGTTAATAAATCAGATTAGCAAGAATAACTCGAACTTCCTCCCGTAATTACCAAGAGGACACACTCTTCCAGTATGTACTCGCGCATTGGAATTCCACTTTCGAAATGATAAAGTGGGTCCAACACAGCAAAGACACACTGAAGGCAATGCTGGCATAGCAGAAGCACAATTTAGCCATGCCTTTTCACTGCCAAACAATTCACGAATTCTTTTGTTTTCTCTCCCCCCCAAAATACAAGTAAATACTATTACAATTTAACGACTAATCATGATTAATCACAATCTATTACTGTGATTAATTCAATTAATTTTAACAATCGACACCACTACTGTGTTGTTCCAAAAAAAAAGTAAATAATGCATTCTTCGGGCTAAAGAGGACCATCTGGCTTGTTATCAGCACACAGTTCAAAAGCTAGCATCTGTCATGGTATGGGAGTGTATTAGTGCACATGGCATGGATGACTTGCACATCTGTGATGGCGCCATCAATCGCAAGTATAATTTATAACCTTAGTTACGTGTATCAAATAACTAAATTGCTATTAACAAACTACGATTAATGATTAGGTTTATACATTAAAATAATTATTTGTATGTCACTAAATAAATAGGTAATAACAAAGTGGTAGCCTTTATGAATTCATATGTAACAATTAGATATCTATGAACAACTGTTTACAAACTACAAACCCATTTCCAAAAAAGTTAGGACAGTAGGTAAAATGCTAACACATAAATGTTTAATCTCGTCAACTTGTTTTTTCACACTCATTCCTAAATTGAAGACTGCAACACATACCAAAAAAGTTGGGGTAAGGGCCATTTAAGACTAGAAACATTGTAAAATACTCAAAAATATTTTTTGCATCAGGTGATACAATCATGTTTGGATATAAAAGGAGCATCTAGGAAAGGTCTAGTCCTTAATGAGCAAGAATAAGTTGAGGCTCACCATTTCACAAAAAAATTAATCACCAAAAATACCAACAGTTTAAAATGATGTTTCTCAGCAAGGAATTGCAGGAATTTTAAACATTTCACCCCCTACAGTGCATAATTTTATCAAAAGATTCAGGGAATCTGAAGAAATTTCTATGCATAAAAGGCAAGGGCAAAAACCACAACTAATGCCTGTGACTTTTGGCCACCTCAGATGGCACTGCATTAAAAATGGGCATGCTTCTGTGAATATATCACCACATGGGCATGAGAACATTGACAAATTATTTTCAGTAAAAACCATCCTGCATCCACAAACACAAGTTAACACTGTAATATGCACAGCGAAAGTCATACACTATATGTTCTAAGTATCAAGACACCTCTTCTAATTATTAAATTCAGCTATTGAATTAGTGAAATCAGGTACACCTGTTGCTGACACAGGAGTTCAGTGGCACTCACGTAACTTGTGTAATATTTCTAGAAAAGCATTGTTAATAGAATGAGATAACTCAGAGCAGCCACACATGAATGTGATGTGTATAAAATGATGTGTCTAAAAACTTTTGGGCATATAGCATATGTCAATGCTGCCAGATTCCCTGGGCTTGAGCTCATCTCAAATGGACTGATGCAGTGTGAACTGATGAAATGTGTATTGTGGTCTGACAAGTCAATCTTTCAGATTGTTCATGGAAAAAATGGAAGTTGTGTTTTCCGGACAAAGAAGTAAGGAGGGACCATTTGGATTGTTACCAGCATAAAGTTAAATAGCCAGGGTCTGTGTTTCCGGTGTGTTACCTCTGCTGACCTGCTTGGTTACTAACAATGTGAATGTTGGTGATATATATATATACAGCTTGGCCACCTCATTTAATGCTTAAAATTATTTATTGATCTGTCAAAGTTGTGCTTTCTGACTGATTTTATATTTAGGCTTCCTGCTTGTGACTTAACAAAGGAATGCTGTACAGCTTTAGCTGAAGTTTTCAGCTCAAATTACTCCTACCTCAGTGAGCTGGATCTGAGCAACAATGATCTTCAGGATTTGGGAGTGATACAGCTCTCTGCTGGGCTAACAAAGACACAGTCTACACTTGAAATAATGAGGTGAAGTAACATCTACTGTAAGGCATTTAAATAGGTGTTATAATTATTATTGAAATTACTGCCTGAAATTAAATAATTGTAATTTAACTTTTGCTTTTGTATAAACACAAATTAACATTTAATAAAGCCTGATAACCTAAAAATATATGTAGTTCATATTATGTATCTGCACTGTATTCTGTTACATTCAAAACAATACAAAATCCATTTATTCTACTCTTTCAATCTTTCTGCAGGTTGCATTATTGTAATATAACCGAGAAAGGCTGTGGTGCTCTGGCTTCAGCTCTGAAATTGAATCCCTCATCACATTTGATAGAACTGGATCTCAGTGGGAATAAAACAGGAGACAAAGGAGTGAAGCATCTCTCTGATCTATTAAAAAATTTAAACTGCACTCTAAAAAAACTCAAGTGAGTAGCATCTATATACAATCAAAACAAACAAACAAAAAACCCTACAAAATATTGTTGATGTCTTGTGAGCTAATGTAAATTACAAAGTTGGTTTACATGGGTTTATTAAATTATATCTGTAGAACATTTGATTTAACAAAATGAACAACTGATTAGCCAAGTACGATGGATGATAAATTATAATGGGCTTTCTTGAGGACAGCTTTAGAAATGGTTAAACAAAAAACACTGATGAGTAAAATTGCTACTAATTGTATTAATATTTTTTGTAACATTAGAAATCTTAACCTCAATAAAACTCTGTGCTTACACATACTTGACCATTAGTGGTCACTAACAGTTAATCACAGCTGCAAACCTCACAATTGAAAAACAATGTTATAGCAAGGGTATTTCTTTGATTTTATGTGAGGTACAGTATTACCATCATTCATGCAATTGTATTATTGATTATTTGAAATATGTTCAAACGTTTTTTTTTATATTTAAATATTTCCAGTGTCAGCGATAGTAACATTACAAAGGAAGGATATTTTGCTCTGGCTTCAGCTCTGAAATCAAACACCTCCTCACACCTGGTAGAGCTGGATCTCAGAGGAAACGATCCTGGAGATGAAGGAGTGAAGCTGATCACTGATTTATTACAGGATCCCCAGCATGAACTGACACTGAGGTAATTTTTATAGCAGTACAAAAATGTGAGCCCTTTGTTCAGTGACAATCTATTACTTTTTGTTTCACTTGATTTTTATTTTCATTTGTATTTCCAGTTTGATTGTATGATTAGGCTGCCATGTCTTGTTTTATTGTGGCACTAAAGTTTTTATACATTTATATAGGTCCTTATCTTACATAAATACATTGCCACAAAAAAAGGTGTTAGCTGCATGTTAGAGGTTGCATGGCTTTTAATTTTCACAAGTTAACTGGTCATTCACAAAAAGTAGTCAATTAGTTGCCATTTACCAGAATGAAAAGGCATTCTAGAAATCAGTGAGTAATATATATTTATTAGTAACTTGTTAGTGTTTTTTTGAAGAGGATGTGTTCACTTATTTCACCCAGAAAATCAACAGATCATGTAATTTGACCAGGGGCACCCAAACCTTTGCCTAATGTAGGCTATTACAAACAAAATCAAACTGGACAGACAAATCACATCCATATCCCTAACACACATGCATCAGGTAACTTTTCTACTATTATAATATCTTTAATTGCAATATTCTAAAGCGTTAAAAACAGAAGACCAGACATTAGGATATGAATACAAACTACAAGCTCTGTCAGTCTCAAAGTCACCTTTCACCCAGTTTCACAATGATGGATGTACCAGGTTCCAGTTCCACAACCTTGGCCAACAGTGACAGGTTTGGGGATGGCCATTAATCTTTATCTTAAACACAGTGACCTTGTGATTCCATTTGCACTTTTCTCTAAAATCTGTCCCCAGGTTGACAACATGAATCTGAATTTACTTTTCCTGCCTAAAAGGCACATCAATACGTACATTTTTTTTTACCTTTGTTTACTTTTTCTCCATTACACTACGAGTTGACTAGCTTGGCTTGAACATTTTCATCAGCCCAGAGTGAGAGAAAGCTGTTGTTTTGGACTAAATTTAGCCTTATATATCCTCCATTTTTCATTTTCTTGTTTATACTTTTACCTATTAGTCTGAGTAAAACTGAGCAGATGTACTTAATTGTATTGCTGAAAACACATTCCGTTTACACTTGTGTTAAATCTGGTGAAGATCTGTCTCTGGCCCTCTGAGTGTGCTGTGAGTGTTCTGATTGTAGTCCAATCACAATGCATCCTGGGGGTGTTTACACCTGGCTGTTCATACAGTCAAGTGAAATCTGAACATGATCCAATTACCAAAAACACTGCTGATGAAGGTTTCAAACACTATATTGTTAAAAAAAGGGTTTTATATTTATAAAAGTATGATTAAATTGGTGTAAAATGGTGACAAGATATTTATTGTTTATAAGATATTTATGATTACGTAAAATATGTTACAAATAATATTTCTACAGTAATGTTTCTAAATATTTGGATGTTAATAAAGTTTGGTATTTTAGCTGTTTATCACAGCATATTGGAGTTGGAATTAAATAATGAATATGAGCTTAGAGTGCAAACTTTACTTTAAAGGTATTTGCATCCAAATCAGATGAACAGTTCTCCCTGGTGATGCTCAGGCCTTTACTGAAGCTGACTTCCATTCTTCCTGGTTCTTTAGGCATTCTACCTTTAGTTTTGCCTTCTTTGATGCATACTTGATTGGACTGAGGTAAGATGACTGACTTGGCCTTTGCAGAACATTTCACTTTTTTACCTTAAAAAAGTCCTCAATTGCTTTCACAGTAGGTTTTAGGCCAGTTTCTTTTAGCACTGTGAAGCTTCATCTAATGAGTTTTGAATTTTGAGTTTTGGCTAAATCTAGCACATAATATAGCCCTATACACTTAACAGTTCATCTTGCCCTTGCTCATACTATAACACTGCCTCCACCATGCTTGACAGATTAGATGGTATGCTTTGGATTATCAGCAGTTCCTTCCCTTCTCCATACTCTTTTCCATCATTCTGGTACAAGTTGATCTTTGTCTCATCTCATTCCAGAACTGCACAGGCTTTTTTGATGTTTTTTGGCAAACTCTAATCTCATCTTTCTGTTTTTGAGGCTTATCATTAGTTTCCATCTTGGGGAAACCCTTTGTATATTCTCTAGTGTCTTTTTTCTTATTGTTACCTTTCACACAGGAATGCAACCTGCCAGAAGGTGTTCTTGATCTAGCCAACTGTTGTGAACAGTTTTTCTTCACCATGGAAAAAATTCTTTACAGTTGTTCCCTATAGTCTTCTGTGCCTTTTGGTGGTTCTACGCTCACCAATACATTCTTTGTTTTTAATAATTAACAAATACTTGATCTAATGTTTTTTGCAATCTTGTTGGTTGTTTTGATTTTCAGCCTAAGGATAAATTCCCTCAGATTAAAGCTAAAAGTCTGCACTTTGAGCTCATATTCATTATTTAAATTAAAATCTAATATGCTATTGTAAACAGCTAAAATAACAATTGTTGATGCCTAAAAATGTATGGACCTAACTGTACATTTTGGAGGCTTGTCTGTGTTGTTGGAAATAAGTTTGTTGCAGGTACAGCACCTATTGTGCTCACCCTGAAGCAGAGTATTATTCTTTATTTGACATGAATTTATTCTTTCTCTCTCTGCAGGTTGTTGAAAAGTGATGCTGCAGAGAAAATCTGTAATGATCTGACTAAGTCCCTAGGAATAAACCCCTTACTCCTGAGAGAACTGGATCTGAGTGGGAAAATACAAGGAGATTCAGAAATGAAGCAGATCTGTGATCTACTGGAGGATTCACACTGCAGAACTAAGAATCTTAAGTTAGTATTTTCATTGACTTTAATAAACTATTAAACCAAAACTCCATTAATCTTTGTTTTGATATTTGCTTGAGAAGATTAGCATTAGAAAACGCTTTTGTAACACGTACTCTCTGCTCTCTTTGTTTTCAGGCTGAATAAAAGCAGTATTACAGAGAAAGGCTGGGCTGCTCTATCATCAGCTCTTTGTTCAAATCCTTCACATCTTATAGAGCTGGATCTGAGTGAGAGTTATCTAGGAGAAGCAGGACTGAAGCAGCTGTGTCGTGTACTGCAGAATACACAATTCAAACTGTTGAAACTGCAGTATGTTGTAATTTAAAATAACACCTCTTCAAAAAACACAAAAAATATGAAAATATGTTTATTGGTCTTAGTTTGGAAACAAACTGTCTGAAAATTAGTAAAGGACATATAAAATTGATGTTTTTATTTTATTGTGTTGGCTGAGTCAACCTTTTCTCTCTTCAGTATTGGTTGTAAATGAAGTACATACAAATTAATTAAATTTACTATTAAACTTAACTTACTATTATCCTTAAATGAATCTCTGTTTTATGTATTATCTCTCTGCAGGCTGAGTAACTGCAGTGTAACAGAGGGAGGCTGTGTTGCTCTGGCTTCAGCTCTGAAGTTAAACCCCTCACACATGAAAGAGCTGGATCTTAGAGGGAATAAAGTAGGAAAGTTAGGTGTGAGGCAGCTTTCTGATGTATTAATCGATTCAAATTGCACACTGGAAAAAGTGAAGTGAGTTTCCATATTCTTGAATTTGTTTTATTTTTTTTCATATAGTTGTGCATTTTGTATCGCTCATTTACTCCGATGTCTTAATTACTCACCATGAGCTAGGGGATTCTCTTAAGGAATAATCAGTAGGTAAATCCATGTGTGTTTATTAACACTAAATCAGTTTTACATTTTTATACATTATGATCTCTTGATAAAGCAAGAGAATATGATGTTATAAAGTCAGATCCCATAATGCATTATAATATCTGTTTATAAGAACATTGTACACACTGTTGTAATGCACTCTAACACTTTATAGAGATTTCTGTCGGGATATTACAGGCTTTAAGAGGAGTTAGGTTTTTTAAATGTCTTTTGAATGTTAAAGAATTTTCACTTTAGTAAATAATATCTTTTAGAGCATTTTAAGTGCTCTTTACAGGCTTTAAGTGAAGTGAAATAATTATATCTAACTGGTAATACAGAATATACAACTAATTAATTTGTACAGTGTCTCACATTATGTTCTCAACGTGTTGAGAAAAGAGCTTCATGCCATGGAGGGGTATATGTTATGCACTGAGCATTATTCATTATATTGCCAAAAGTATTCACTCGTCTGCCTTCACACGCATATGAACTTCAGTGACACCCCATTCATAATCCATAGGGTTTAATATGATGTCGGCCCACCCTTTGCAGCTATATCAGCTTCAACTCTTCTGGGGAGGCTTTCCACAAGGTTTAGGAGTGTGTTTATGGGAATTTTTGATCATTCTTCCAGAAGCACATTTGTGAGGTCAGACACTGATGTTGGATGAGAAGGGCTGGCTCACTGTCTCCGCTCTGATTCATCCCAAAGGTGTTCTATCAGGTTGAGGTCAGGACTCTGTGCAGGCCGGTCAAGTTCTTCCACACCAAACTCGCTTATCCATGTCTTTATGGACCTTGCTTTGTGCACTGGTGCACAGTCATGTTGGAACAAGAAGGTGCCATCCCCAAACTGTTCCCACAAAGTTGGGAGCATGAAATTGTCCAAAATCTCTTGGCAATCTAAAGCATTAAGAGTTCCTTTCACTGGAACTAAGGGGCTGAGCCCAACTCCTGAAAAACAACCCCACACCATAATCCCTCCTCCACTAAACTTTACACTTGGCACAATGCAGTCAGACAAGTACCGTTCTCCTGGCAACCGCCAAACCCAGACGCGTCTATCGGATTGCCAGACGGAGAAGCATGATTCGTCACTCCAGAGAACACATTCAACATATGCATTCGGCGCTTTGCATTGCGCTTGGTAATGTAAGGCTTGGATGCAGCTGCTCGGCCATGGAAACCCATTCCATGAAGCTCTCTACACACTGTTCTTGAGCGAATCTAAAGGCCACATGAAGTTTGGAGGTCTGTAGCGATTGACTCTGCAGAAAGTTGGCGACCTCTGCGCACTATGCGCCTCAGCATCCGCTGACCCTGCTCTGTCATTTTACGTGGCCTACCACTTCGTGGCTGTGTTGCTGTCATTCCCAATCACTTCCACTTTGTTATAATACCACTGACAGTTGAGTGTGGAATATTTAATAGCGAGGAAATTTCACGACTGAACTTGTTGCACAGGTGGCATCCTATCACGGTACCACACTGGAATTCACTGAGGTACTGAGAGTGACCCGTTCTTTCACAAATGTTTGTAGAAGCAGTCTGCATGCCTAGGTGCTTGGTTTTACACACCTGTGGCCATGGAAGTGATTGGAACACCTAAATTCAATAATTTGGATGGGTGAATGAATACTTTTGGGAATATAGTGTATGTGGATATATTGCTGTGCTCCATCTGCCAGTGCAGGAAATGTTTAAGGCTTAAATTAGCAAATCTACCAGATCTTAAATTAGCAAATGTTAGCAATATTTCTAGACAAAGCTGCTCTCATTTACTGTTGTTTTCTGTGGGCTATTATAAAGTTCTCTATGCTACTAATGATTTAGCTTTGGTTACCAACTGCAAACTTGTAGCAGGTAACATTTCCAGTTAACTAAAAATAAGCAAACTCTATTCAATGGACATTACATAAAAATATGCCTTTGTGAAAGCAAATTGTTTTTAAAAACAATTTGAAGCAGTGCCAGGTCCACCAAAAATCAGCCCTAATCTTGTCACTCCATACAGTATCTTCTCCAGTGTCTCCAAAAGTGGAGGTGATAATATCCAATAAATGTTTACCTGGTTGTTTGCCTGAACTTTGTTATAGTGTGTTACAGTGCATAATAACATTCATGTTTACAATATTCTTATGAACAAATATTATAACGTGTTATGTAACCTGACATTGTAAAGTTTTTTTTTTTATATATATATATATATATATATATATATATATATATATATATATATATATATATATAAAACTTGTTTAAATAAATTATTAGCAATTATACAAGCTTATGGTAGGTATTCATAGTAATACCATTATATATTCTGATTTTAACATTGTGCTTTCAGTCTCAGTTCCTGCAGCATCACAGAGGAAGGATATGCTGCTCTGGCTTCAGCTCTGATATTAAAACCATCATGCCTGAGAGAGCTGGATCTCAGAGGCAACAACCCTGGAGACACAGGAGTGAAGCTGATCACTGATGTACTACAGAATCCAGACTGTAAAATTGAGACACTGAGGTGAACTAATTTTACAGTATTACAGTATTAAGTAGACAGAAATGTTTAACAGTTGTTTTTTCACTTTGTTTAAACAGTTCATTTTTCACCCTTTTGTTAATTTACTAGGGTGGTTTTAAATATTCAATACAAATTGATTAACTCATTAAGTAAAATATTTGAAAGCTGTAAAGCCATTATGTAAACTGATACTTTTATATCTTTTATGAAGCTTTGCACTTCATGTTTGGAAATTTGCCTACAGTTTTTAAAAGAAATCTGCAGGGATATTTTTCTTCAAAGTTCAGTTTTACAAGTTAGTTTTGCATTTTCTGCTTCTCACATCTCAAATGTCAAGCTTTGGTGTCCTAGTGCAAATGTTCTTCTTTTAGTTCTTCTGTTCTTCTGCTAGTGTCTGTTTGAAGGGGAGCATAATGTGAGTGACTCCTTTGGGAACAGCTTTTTTAAAGGACACGGCTGTAACTGCTTGGGTTTAAGATTTGAAGGATGGCAGAGTTAAAGTGGCAGTAGGTACACAAAAGTAAAGAGTGGACAAATTAAATACTGATAGATTTGGTATTCTAAGAAATTGGTAGGAAGTGTCAGGAGACTGGGGCTGCATCCAGAAACCCTAAAAGGAAGTTCTGTTTCCCACTGATCTTCCTCCTGTCCTCTGTGATCCAGAAACCCTTTTCATGATGCCATTTCATCGTCTATACAAATACCAGGGCAGACAAGAGAAGCCATTCCAAACAGCTGCCAAAGTGGCTTCCATTGAAGTATAAATGAGTGTTCAGGAAGTCTTTTACAGATTTTAGAGTCATATCACAGCATGCACGCCCAGAGAAGAAGCAATCTTTAAATGTTGTGTTTTGATTTTGTTAATATATTCTCTGTGTTGTGTATTTTGTACTTGTGCTTTTAAGCTATTTTAATGAGCTGCCACCTGTCCCATTTCCCCAGTTTCTGCTTGTTCTCTCCATTCCTCTTGCTTTTTACCTCTTCTCAGTTCCTCTGCATTCTTCCAGTGTAAAAGAGGAGCAGTAGGAAGGGAGGGAGAGAAGCAGTAACAAAGGTTTCTGGACGCAGTCTGAATCTTCAGATTCTGTGTTTCCAAGGGAGATAGAACAAAAGTTGAGAAAGAAGGTGAAAGGGGAAGTTAAAGGGGGACTGGAGTCAGGGGAGCGTGAAGATGACCATATTCTTACCTCAGAAAGGGGCAATAAAGATGAAACAAAATTACGTTTGCTGAAGCAAAGAGGAAAGCACTGGTTAAAGTATATACTTTCTCTCAATATTATAGTTAGTGTTGGAGGATTTTATATAATTTACAACTAAATACGATATATGCATTTATTTTTAACATTGAAACATAAAAAACAAATGAATTTTCACATTGCTGTTGCTTAGTTTGTCAACAGTGATGTAAAGTTGATGTAACACCTGTATCAAGTAATACAGATTTTTGATAGCTAGCTAGATAAGTTTATATTTTCAGTGGGAGGCAATGTAAAATACATCTCTTTGATTGTATAGAATTCATCCATTATTTATAAATGGCTACAAACAGACATTTTTGTATTATTTGGTGTTTGTTATCAAAGTTCAAAGTGTAAAGTTTATTTATATAGTGCTTTTTACAACAGGCATAGTCACAAAGCAGCTTTACAGAAAAATCTGGGTCCCATGCTCCCATGAGCAAACCAATAGCAACAGTGGCAAGGAAAAACTCCGTAAGAGCAAAGAAAAACACCTTGAGAGGAACAAATACTCAAAAGGAGAACCCATCCTCCCCTGGTCTACACAGGATAGCAAATGAATATCACAAGCAATATGAAAGACAATGAGGTTTTACCAATAGTGTAAAATATTAAAAATACATAAAAGAGGAAAAACAGGTGAGGCAATGGCTGATTGAATAGTTAAAGTTCACAGCCCTGATCAAATGAGGTTTGTACAGCATTGTATAGCAGGAAGCTCCATCGTGGTCAAATTGATCCAGAAGGCAGACAAGCAGTGGATACAAACAAACTTGAGTGAAAGCATGAGAGCAGCAGGATAACAGCACCAACACTCCCAGTTTATCATAATACTCTATGTCCATGAACCCCCATATCTGCATCTTTTATGAAATGTGAAAAACTAATTACCAAAGGCTCGACTAAACGAGTAGGTTTTTAGCCTAGACTTAAAGACTGAGGCTGTGTCTAAGCTGCAAACACTGACTGGAACATTATAACAAAGTTGGGGGGCTTTATATGAGAAGGCTCTACCCCCCCTAATGTAACTTTATTCTAGGCACTAACAGTAAGCGTCCTGTAGAGACAGTGCACTTCTTAATTGGTAATATTGTGAAGACAGGAAAACTGTTCTAGTAATATTGGTTGTATGTGATTGAAGGACAGATCAGGATCTATCGTAACGCCAGGGTTTTTACAGATGTACCTGATAGAACTGAAACTGAAACGGTCTGTTTCTAGCAGCTTTTGGATGAAGAAGAAGAACCTCTCTTGTGCGGGTCCTTTAAAGAAAAGGAAATATATTAGAGAGAACATGATCTTTGTAATATTTGTATATACTTACCGGTAAGACTGTCATGGTTGCAACCAGGTGTATGTTACTGTACAATATGTGTTGTTTGTGTGTCTGTATTAGTTATGTACCCTGGGGTTGGGGTTTGTTGTAGGCTGGGGTGGAGCTTAGAATACAAGAGCTCCAGGCCAGCCATTCAGAAGGAGGTCTCACCTGTACTCACTACTAACTGCCCTTGTAGCTCGAGTCAGCATGTGTAGATGAGTGTGGAGTTCTAGCCTTGCAGCTGTTGCTCAAACCTACTTGTAAATAGTGTATATAATATTGCATTTCCTTTCCGTTTTGTACAGAGTTTTGTTTAATTGTTTATGTCCTGTCATTGAATAACCTCACTTCTTGCACCTATTTGGAGTATTCACATTAGTAAGCGCTGGCCCACCCACACAGACCTTAACCACAAAGCCCACGTAAAGTCGAAATCCTTCATCCGGGGGAATCACCATCATATAATTGTAGCCTGTGTTGGTGGCTTCATTTAGAGCAAAGTATTCATCAGGTCTAATTGACAATTCTGTGAGGAACAGAACATCAAAATCATAATCAGTAGTATGCTCATTTACAACAACAGCCTTACGTATAAGAAGTCTTATGTTAAGCAGTTCTAATTTTAGACAAAAGGTGCTATCATTGCAAATTGGTTTAACTTGTTTGATATTCATTAGATTAGTAAAACAAACCTTTTAATGTTTTCTGAAATTTTGTTAGGTGGAACCTATAGGTGGCTAGCAGATGTTCGGTTTAGCCACTCTTGTCTGCTGCCTGACTTTGGCCCTTGTTTGTCAGTGACTGACTGTCCAGAAGAATTCTGAGAGACTATGTGCTGTGCTACAAGAAATGAGAACAGCACCCTCCCATGAGGGGTGGATACCATCCTGACTCAAAAGACCCTCAAAAGTAGACCAATTATCTACAAATCCCACATTGTTTTCTGAGCACCACTTTGACAATCAGAAGTTCATCGACTATAACCTGCTGTAGATTTCAGTGCCACATCATACTGGGGTGGGGCCAGAGCATATTACGGCATCAGACATCGTCTGAGCTAATTTACACACCTCTTTAATATTATCTTTAGTTATTTCTGACTGCCGCAGAAAAACGTCATTAGTACCTACATAAATGACTATCCTCATATATCTATGGCTAGCTATCAGCTGCAGGTTCCCTCTAATGTCCGCTAACTGCTACTCGCACCCCTGAAGGAAAGCTATTTTCAAGTGCCATAAAATAGAAGCACCTATAAACAGAGCTCTTTCAACAGGCATCTCAGAGGGTGTCTCATTGAGTGGGACAAAGCTGTTGGAAGAGGAATGGTGCTTGTGTGAGAAAGGTTTAGCATTAGCTTTAGCTTTGTGGCTATGCTGCTGAGATGCCACCCATTGAGGGCGTGCTAGCTCTTTATGAGGCACCCAAAGCTTCTAACAGCGAGTCTGAACCCTGCTGACTCACCCTGTTCTTTTCTAATTCTGGATGGCTAAACATATTGCACTCGGAGCAAAGCAACAGCTCATGGTCTGCCATACTGATATGTTGCTGTGTCGGCTGATTTGAGTCCTTTCCAGGTGTCTTGTGAATCCAGTGAGAGAAAAAGTAACCTGTGATAGTCATTGGTTGTAATTTATTGCAAGCTTCTGTGATTGGTTTTGTGGGCTGTGAACTGCAAAAGGTTGGAACCTCTACCCCAAACCATTGCTAAAGTAACACAAATTAATAGAACATAGACTCAATGCTGTGGTATGCTTAGCTGTTAGCTTGCTGGCGAAGATACTCTTGCTCCACTATACTGTACTTGTTAGCACTAGATGCTATAATTTGCTTAGCTACCAGGCTGTTTCAAATACTACAGCATAGATTAATGCTCTACTGACACTAATTTAGAGGAAAAAGACAATCTAACACACCCAGCAGCATCATGTTGTCCTTAGCATTGTTTAATATTTAGCATTTGTGGTTAGATTGATAGATTACCACTTAGAAGAAAAATCTCAGTTCTCTAATAGAACATTTTGGATTTTCATTTTAAAAAATGAAAGAGAACAATGAAAATGTCCCATATGAAGAATTGTCAACTGCACATTTTGCTGCCACTGAGGCTAGTAGCATCAGCACTGCTACTGCAAGTGAATTGGCAGGGAAGTAAATAAACAAGTAATTGCAAACAACAGTTTATTGCTGTATTTAAATAATATTTATAATTGATTCCATTGTACAATGTCCATAAAACAACTTTCATAGAATATGCATTTGCTATTTTTGCAATGAATACAGTGCATGAAACAGTGCCAGAATGTTGACCAAAATACAACTGTACAAACTGTTTTGGCAATGAACATAAATTATACTCTGACATTTTCAATGCCATAGCATTCATAAACAATTATTAATAGAAAATGTGCATAGCTATCATTTCACAGTATTAGCTTGAAAACCATGACAATATAACCATCATATATTTGAAAGTACTCACTTTGATTAAATTTTGTAACCACACTTGGCAGGCTATATTACATCTCTACATATATTAATTTCTATTATGTCAACCTTACATACAAATTTCATTGTGGTATCATGCAGAATCATTTCCTGAAAGATGTTGTTGCATGACATCACTGTCTAATATCAGCAAAAGCCTATATCACAACACTTGTTGGAATAAGCTTGCATAAATGTTTGTGTACATTTATGGCAGTTTTCAGTTTAACTACTTGTAAACATATTAAATAGTTGTGGAAGACTAAATATAATAACAATTTCTATTTAAACATGAAATGTTGTGTAATGTGCTACCAAAATCATTTATTTTTTAAACCTTTTCTAACTTTGTTGTGAACAGAATAATAAATAAGATATTATTTTACCTGGATACTTGGATATTTATTTGCTTTGAAATGATCTTACCTTACTGAACAGAACTAAGCTAAACATGTTTATTATTATTTGTTTTCTCTGCAGGGTGCTCAAAAGTTTAGTTGCAGAGGAAGCCTGTGATTTTCTGAGTAAACTTCTAGGAAAAAATCCCTTATTGCTGAGAGAGCTGGATCTGAGTGGGAGAATACAAGGAGACCCAGAAATAAAGAAGATCTCTGCTCTACTGGAAGATTCACACTGCATACTGAATAGACTTAAGTAAAATCTTTGCTTTGATTTCGCAGAATGCAGACTAGAAATTCCCAGAATATTTACTTCTGTAACTTGTCATGTGCTTACCATTTCACCTTTTTGACCGTTACAGGGTTTAACCCACTATGATATGTGAAAATTAATAATTCTATATGCAATTTTATTTTTGCTATTTTCATTGAGCTGTTTTATCAGGATTGTGTAATCACATAAGGAAGTCCATACAAATTGAATCAGGTTTACTTAATACATTGAAAAATGTTTTCTTATGCTCATACACAGTTGTTTTACTAATTAAGGATGCTTTGTACTTGTGGTTGTGTCTGCAGGCTGCATAAGTGCAGTATTACAGAAAAAGGCTGTGCTGCTCTTTTATCAGCACTTTGTTCTAATCCTTCACACCTGAAAGAGCTGGATCTGAGTGAGAATGAACTAGGAAACCCTGGAGTGAAGAAGATCTGTTCTCTACTGAGTTCAAAATACAAACTTGAAAAACTAAAGTTAGTATTTTAATAAATTTAAACAAAGACCAATGTTATTTGTTTAAACATTAAATTGTAATTGTAAAATATCCTCTTTCTCCAGTCTTTCATGCTGCAGTATAACAGAGAAAGGATATGCTGATCTGGCATCAGCTCTGAAGTCGTTACATCTAACAGAGCTGGATCTCAGTGGGAATGATCCTGGAGAAACAGGAGTGAAGAAGCTCACTGATTTACAAAAGGGTACAAAATATAAACTGAAGACACTGAGGTGAGTGAAAACACATTCTTTGTGTTCTAGTCCATGCTGAGCTGTGAGTTTATGATGGGCAGAAGCATGAAGCTGTGATAAACAGACTGCTTTGTAGTATGCTTAACACACAACCATACACAATATCAAAATGACATGGTAAGAAAACAACTGAATAATATACAAGCTTCACTACAATAACTAAGTTCATCAAACACTACATGAAAACAACCAATTAAACCAATTAGTAATATAAAATTGACCTTTTGTAAAACAGTAATTGACACAGCTCTCAGCCAATCATAAACATCTCTTAACTTTCCTGCCTCCATCTTGCAAATAAAGAACTCCTAAGAACAAATCTGCAGTGGAGAGGTTAGTGAGGAGAGTATAATGCTCAACACTATCCTGATCATCTAGATGGTGGAGCTGTTTTTTATTTCATTACAGATATACTTAAACATATATATTTATTGCAGCATTTATTTCTATAATGTTTTTACTGTATAAAGATCATATGATGTTTAATGATAAATACAGGACTATTTTAAATTCAGTTGGCTTACTAGTTAGCCTTAATTCATCTGCTGACAGTGATTAACAGTACACTGCTCACATTAAAATGTTCTGTGCAAAGATACAGACACCCCTGGTAAACACCTTCCAAGGATACAGGCATCCCTGGTAAACACATAGCAAGGATACAGGCATCCCTGGTAAACCCCCAGCAAAACAGGCTGTATTGCTTATATTTTTTTAACTTTCATTCAAAATACTGTAGTGTCAGCTTGTAAAAAGATGTGGAACGCATAGCGCATGTAGGCGAATGCTGTTTCATTTTGAACAGGCATTTCAACAGACAGCAAAACACCCAGCCCAGTGCTATCCCAACACGAAACACAGGGAGGGGGTAAAATGAAAAGACAAGGCATCAGAGGAGGGTAGCCACTTCCAACACACTGTAACCCACCCTCCTCATTTACTACTCCAATTAAGTGAAAACAGCAGTCACAACAAACTGACCTTTTTAACCGGGAGGCTGGTGTGTTCCAAAAGCCACTTTGCATGGCCACACCCCCTAAGTGCCTCACAGCTGTGTAGAGCCTGGGGGAATACCAAAATATTAATAAAAACCTAACCTTTATCTGAAGTACAAGTATTGAAAGAAAAAAAAAAACACAGAAGTGGTAACCCTTTATTTTACAGTACATTAAGTAACTAGTATTTTATAGATAAACATGTTATCAGAAATTTTCTAGCACATACTTTCCAAATACATAGTGATTAACATAAAAACTACCAGGTATGTACAGCTGCATTTACTCAGAATTTGATACGTAAATATGAAGTACTTATAAGTACTTTGCACATACTTTTTAACCATATGAAAAGTGTTGGGTCTATAAAATAGTATATATATATATAAATAGTATATATATAAATAGTACAAGTAATAATTGCACAATTTACAAGTTTAGTATGTAAGCATGAAGTAACTAATGTGAAAAATGCCGAATATATTTCAGCATTTAATAATTCAGCATTCCTGTAAGTACATACATACGTGATAGAGAAATACAGAGTAAGATGGGGTAAGCACCTTTATTCCAGTACAGTAATTCTATGTAATACTGCAGTAATATTGTGGTAACAGTACTGTAAAATAGTGCAACTTTATACCTATTACACAGTAACTACCTATTATTTTATTATTATTTGCAGAAATTATCCTTGTGTATAGTGTTAAGGTCTCTGTAATATGATGGAAACTGGACTGTAAAATAAGTGTAACTTTGTATGTAGTAATTACACAGTAACTACCTGTTCTCCTATTGTCATCATATGCAGAAATTAATTAGGTATACTACCAGGTACATAGTGGTAAGTTCTCTGCAATATAATAGATAGTACAATGTAAATTTGTTCATCGTATTTAAACAGCAATTTTACTATTTGTTTTTTGTCTAATTCAGAGCATAACCATACATAATGTTCATAACCATACATAATATTATGGATCTGATCTAGGTTAGAGCACAGCGGTGGTAGGTGGTGTCTATGTTGCAGTGTAAAATGTGTAGAAATGAAGCAAAAACAACACAAGATTAAAGCAACAATTGAAATATATTATGCAATGAACTACAATAAACGACTAACTGGATTTCAGAGTTCAGGTTTGACCCACAGACAAAATAACTAACAGAATTCCAAGCTACTTGGAATAACAGTGGCTAACTTACTTACACAAAGAAAACAACAACAAACAAGACAAAGAAACCTCTCTCTGTGTCTGACTGCTAAACACACAAACACACACACCCCTACAGGCAGTCACACACAGAGAGACAAGCTAAATATATACTATCTATAAAACACTGAGTCACTCTGAGTTTTCTATAATGCTTAATGAGACTTAATGTGAAATTGAGATCAGGGACTGGGATGGCCATGTTGAAATCTTGATTGCGGTTAGTGAACCATTTTTGTGTTGATTTTTAGGTGTGCTGTGGATCATTGTCCTGCTAGAAGATCCAGTCACGGCTCAGTTTAAGCTTCCTAGCTGAGGCATTTAGGTTTTTATATAATGTCTGCGTGTACTTGATGAAGTCCATGATCACATGTATTTGAACTCTCCTGGATAGCAGAGATTTTCTTCTGGAAACCCTCCAAAATAACTACTGGTATTGTAATGTGCCATCTGATTATAGTTTGGGAGATGTTCTGACCCCATGTCCCATAACTAAAGTGTGCAATGATCCTTAAAGATACTTTGGTCACTTGAACCATCCTCCTCACTGTGCTTGGGGTCACTATAGACATATGTCCTCTTTCCAGCATATTCTTAAAATCTCCATCTCCATTAAAACATCATAATTATTGCCCTGATAGTGGAAATGGGAATTTTCAACAGTTTAATTTAGTCTATTTTTTTTGTAGCCACTTCCTGATTTTTGCAGCTCAACAACTTTTTGTTGCACATCACTGCTGTATTCTCTTATTTTTCTCACAGTGATAGATGACTAAGGGAATTTGGTCTGTGTGCCACCTCATATCAGGAAGTCAGGGCATGGAAAGATATTTCCCATTATATTTCACTCAGAAAAATTTCTAGAGGTGCCAACAATTGTGGTACATGTGGATTTAAGAAAAATATATATTTCATGTTAAGATTATTTTTTTTTATTTAAATCATTGTACTTCCAATAAAAGTTAGGTTTTTGTTAATATTTTGAAGGAGAGATAGAAAGGATAAGCAATGTGTAATGATATGGTAATATTATGGTAACAAGTTGTATGTACCTAAAAATTACATTCCAAAATTACATTAATTTCCCAATTGTTACTAAACAACAAGTTAGTAATTGTAGCAGTAACATGTCAATAATCAATTGATAGCTTCCACTTGATTATGAAAGTCATTTGATTCTCAACAGTATTAGGGTCAGGGTTAGGATTAGTACCAGGTTGAGGTTAAGGTTAGGGTTAGAGGCAGAGTTAGTGTTACTGTTAGGGAAAATTAAGGTGAATTTATTAGATATTTAGTAGAATATGTTAAATGCAAGATTAGTATCTACAATGTATCTACAGGGGGCTATCGAAATAATGTTGTATAATAGAGTAATAGTGTTTTGCTAACAGGTAATACAAAAGGAACATGTGATTTTCCCATCCCGGATTCTGCGTAATCTCAGTATACTTACCTCATCTGTTTCTCGGTAACAACACTTGTCTGTAGGTGGGCCTACATGTAAAAGTAATACAGCAACCATGAGTGATAATAATGCAGTAATTTAGTCATTGGTTCAGTTTCTCCACATTATTTTAAAGAGCTGATGTTATTACCTAATGCAAGTTGCAGTAACTGAGAAACAAGACGGAAAGAAATAAGTTTGTAATTTACAGCTCCAGTACCATTTTTACTGTAATTACAACCTGTAACAATGTCTGTACATCACACTGCACCCAACTGTTTAAATACATAACAGTTAATAAACAAAGCACAAATAAGTGAATCAGTATTTTATAACGGTAAGACCACATAATTTCAGCAGAACTCTTTCCTTGTTTTTGGGGTAATAACCCTAATATAATAAAATCTTAAAAGGATTTAAAAGAGTTAGAGTGATACGTTGATTAAACAGATATTACACTGTAAGAGTTGGACACCTTATCTCTAGACAGCTAATAAATAAAATTAAAATTAATAAAAATAAAAAGGATACATAGTACAAAGTAATAATTTAGTATTACTCACTTTGTAACTGTGATGGTTGCTAATTAATTATGTTTTATCAACTGGAAAATTAATAACTAGTAAATTTAGTGAAGTCGTTACAGTTTCCTACCTTTTTTGTTATATAACGTTACATACTAATAACTACAAAATTGGCATCTGATATTTAGGTTAGTACAACTTACTCATGTTTACCAGGGGTGCTTAAACTATTAATGAATTTTTACACATGCAATTTTTTTATTTTTTTGATTTAAAGTTTATTGAAGGAGCTTGTGTAAAAGATGAGTCATCTTTAGCATCTAACATCTGACTAGCTCCAGTGTTAAGTTCAGAAGGGGCAGCTTCTGTTGCAAAAGCTTTCTCTTTAGACGTGAAAACCTGCTGCTTGAACTTAACTAAACCATTTTCCTACTTTGGTTAATGTAAACATGCTTTTTTATTCAGATTAAAACATATTTATGTCCTAGTGTATGCCAAGAGTACTTTGGCTCCTTTTCATCTGTTGCTTGTAACTATGCTGTTCTTTTCATTTAGAACACAGTTTTATCGGTAACACTTTCTTTGAAGGGTGTCTACATAACACATTCATATCACCTTACATAAACACTTCATAAAATGTTCATGAATGCTTAAATCAACATTCATAAACTATACATGTTTTACATGATATTAATATGGACTACTATTTCATTTTACCGAAAGATCTTTTTCAAAATAAAAGCCCTCATTTTATTTATTATTTTCAGTGAAACTCTTTATATATAATTATTCATATATAAAATGCACTGTTCATTTAACTCTCTATACATAACTGTGGAAAATGTTACTTAAACTAAGTTTAACTTTCTTGGGGTAAATGCTAACACTGTTATCCCAATTACTTTGGAGGCTTTATTTTTAGTGATGTTCTTCCTCACGGTTTTGGAGAAGGCACAAGTATAACTGTGCATTAGTTATCCTGTGTAACTGAGGTTAAATGTGACAAGCATTGTTATCACAAGGAATGACATCAACATGAAGACACCATTCATAAGTGATTCATAGCATTTTTAAGAGATGTTAATATACCATATAGTAAAGTGACATGCAAAGCAACATTCATAAGTGATTCATAGCATTTTTAAGAGATGTTAATATACCTTATAGTAAAGTGACATGCAAAGCAACATTCATAAGTGATCCATAGCATTTTAAGGAGCTGTTAATATACCATATAGTAAAGTGACATGCAAAGCAACATTCATAAGTGATTCATAGCATTTTTAAGAGATGTTTACAGACCATGTGTATAATAGTGATAGTGATTTACAATTAAATATCTACAATTATTTTCCTTACCTTTGCACCCAATGACTGTGAAAAGGAGTCAATAAACACCACAAGTAGGAAGGTCCTTTTTTTATTGGCAAGACCTCTGTTCAGAACAGGCACTTAAACATGCCTCTCAGACTAAAATCAGGAAACTACAAACTCTTCTGAACATGGAACTGCAAAATACAGATGTGTTCAATAAAATCTTCAACTCTTTTCTAAAACGAAAAATAAAACACACCACCTCATGTGGCCATTAATTA
Organism: Colossoma macropomum; assembly: GCF_904425465.1. Lineage (NCBI taxonomy): Eukaryota > Metazoa > Chordata > Actinopteri > Characiformes > Serrasalmidae > Colossoma > Colossoma macropomum. Next base: position 454,299 of record NW_023494990.1, read on the forward strand.
AGGGGTATTGCCTTCACTTTGCTCCTTTTCTTCTTAGACTGATATTATTTTAAATTCTCTGAAAAACAAAACAAAAATATGAAGAAAATAAACAAAACGGCACAAGTCACTGCAAGAGTCTGAAGATATCATGATACTGGCACTGCTGCTGGTTGTCTGTCCTCTTCTGGCTATACAAAGATCAAACAGGAGCAGTCAGATGTGTGGAACTCTACACGTACAGGATAAGCCTATTTATACTGAAAGCGCATGAACGTTATGTTAGTGGGCTAGATAGACTGTCATAGCAGAGGTATGATATATAACTAGCAGTATAGCAGTTAAATTAGCTACTTTGCTTATGATCAGTAACTGTAGCCAAAAAACCAACGCTACCTTACATTAGCTATTAAAATGCATCAAGCTAATGTTAACGTCACCTAATTAGCTAAGGTACATGATTCAGTTAAGCCCCAAAGATTAATAGACCTTATGTGGCTCTTGTTAACAACACTCTTTTTTTTCGAACTTAAAATAACTGATACTGATTTAACTTAGCTTACTGTTTTATGACCGTGCCAGTCAAGTTGAAGTAGTCAGTGGGCCTAAATGAGCATTACTTATGACGCACAGCAGTGCGATGCGGAGTGATATGTTAAATAAGCTAGTGCCAAATGCAAGGTCCACTTAAAACACTCGCTAACGTTTGGCTAGTGACGTGGTCTGTACCAGGGGTCGGCGAAGTGTCAACAAAAATCATTTTACTATCCTGGCTGTAATGTGTCTCAGTATGTGCCAATGTGCTAGTATAGGCTAAAAGTGTATAAACGAAAGACTTACTTTGCTCTGCTTTAAGCATTAGCTCAGCTATAGCCGCATGTTTCGCATCTCCACCACGAAACTTTGCCGAAAGGAAAAATAACCTTGTAAAAAAGTGAAATAATTCTTGTAAAATGTCTCTCAAAGTTCGTTTTTTTACGAGGCTGAAGTCACTTCTCGTTCGCCAGCTTCTTGTTCCAATTTACCCATTCCACCTTAAATGGCGCCTGAGGTGCAAGAATGTAACTGCTGCAGCATTTAAGGTGGAACAGGTAAATTCGAAAAACAAGCTGGCGAACGAGAAGCTGATTTCAGCCTCGCGACTTTTCAGTATTTGATAGTTTCTTGTTACAGATTAAATATATCGGGAAACCAACTGGAGTGATAATGAATTCCATTCGTATCCAAATTACCGATGTTTGTCTTAAATTTTTCCCTTCGCTTTTTTAGCTAATTTGCTAGCTAGCTGGGCAAGACAGTTGACTGTCCTGCTGTGACCAGAAGTCTGCACGCCTGCAGGGTTAAAGGGTAAATTAGCAGATATAGGCTATATTAACTCCAGTGTTTAAGACCGTTTATAGTTGAAACTGTGTTGAACGATCAGCAGAGCTTTATTTTACTGTAAAGGAGGATTTTTTTATTTTTGCCTATTTTGCAGTTCCATGTTCAGAAGAGTTTGTAGTTTCCTGATTTGAGTTTGAGCAGCATGTTTAAGTGCCTGTTCTGAACAGTGGTCTTGCCAATAAAAAAAAAAAAAGGAAAGTTAAACTTAAGTTTAAGTAACATTTTCCACAATTGTGTATAGAGTGTTGAATGAACAGTACATTTTATATATGAATAATTAGCGTAAAAAGCAGAAAAAATAGCATATTGCCAAATACAAATGCTTGAGAAAAAAAATTAAAAAACGTTGAAAGTCTAGGCAAAAAGTGTCAAAACACTTTCTGTCCAAAAGGATAAAGCCAGGTCATTTTATGCTGACAGTCCAGAAAAGAGGAGTTTCACTGAAAATAATAAATAAAATGAGGGCTTTTATTTTGAAAAAGATCTTTCGGTATAATGAAATAGTAGTCCATATTGATATCATGTAAAACATGTATAGTTTATGAATGTTGATTTAAGCATTCATGAACATTTTATGAAGTGTTTATGTAAGGTGATATGAATTTGTTATGTAGACACCCTTCAAAGAAAGTGTTACCGTTTTATCTTTGTAATGATTAATTATACTCCTGTATAAAGCACTTTTAAAATTTTAAAAAGTGCTATACAAATATAGATAAATAAATAAATATAAAGATTTATTGTTATTATTATTATTGTTATTATTATTATTATTATTTATTATTAAGAAAACTTTAGTGAGTTAAAGCATCACTCTGAATTTCTAGTACTTTGATGTCAGTGGGTGATTATGAGGATTATGAAAACAGATTTATGTCTTAAACATCAGGAAGCCTTGATATGGGTTTTTAATAGTATCAATTTTCTTGGTTTCCCTCCTTCATGCTAGATTCAGCTCAAGAAAGACTTCATAATCTGCCAATGGTATGACTAAATTTTGTTGAATCGTCATGTAAACAATGTTATTATTTGAGCTGGAACATCTCAGCAAAACAATGGCTACTTACACAGCTCCACCATTAAATATCCGAAGTATCCAGAAAGCCTTTCTAATGAGTGATAATAGCTACTTTAAGGTTCACCTATTGCTGACATGGGTGGTCAACTTGTGTGTGCACAGTGCTTGTATAATGTCTGGATGCTCTGGAGCAGCCATACATGAGCTGAAGGTCACCATGCTCAATGTGAAGTGTGGGCTAGAGACAGGATCATCAAGTTATTGGCCCCTGGGTACAAATATTTGGTGGGTCCCTAACTGGCTACTTTTTTGGGGTGGTCAGTGAATGCTTATGTCATAGCAGGTTATGCTAGGCCTATGCAGCTGCATGATGGCAGCATACTAACTACATGTTGGGCATGTCACTGAAATAAGTGAAACCATGGCAAGATTATGCAGACATTAATGAGAACACAGTTGAAACAGCCAAGGTAACATTTCCCTATAAAGCTTGCTTCTGCTCTTGATAAGCAACACATTTACATAAATTAAAATCAGACAACTGAAATGTACAAAAGATAGAAAAAAATAGCAAACTTAAAAAACCATATCCTATTCCGTCCCAGCTAAACTATACTACTACATCAAGCATTTGAATCTTACATCTAATGACAGTTCACAGATCTCTGCCGACAAGGAAACAGCAACTTTTAGGTGACAGACACTTTATATTTGGCTTTGGAAATGGGCATCCTCTACTCTATCAAAATATCAGGTCTCACTTTCACAGATTCCCCAGACACATCTTTTGTATACCTGAAGCGTAAAATTCAGAGTGCATTCAATAGAACACTAGTTCAGTGCTAAAAAAGCTGAAAGCTTGGCCAAAGTAGTGGTGGATCATGTAACGCTTGCTAAGCAGTTATTGAAGAAGAAAATTAAGTGGACATTTATCAAAGATGTGGAGAACATCAGGATTATGATCGGCCATAACACAGTGACCACTAAGTTAATATTGTTCCCACTGTGAGTCCAGACTGCTGTAGTAGTATAGTTCCCACTGTGAATTTAGACCGCTGCTTAGATTTTCTAATAAGTCCCCCAGCAGTAGTGGAACTACGATAGAGCTTCATCCAATACCTTTGGGATAAGTTGAAGTGGTGTTTGTGATCCACTAATCATTCAACATCAGCACCTGACCTCACTAATGCTCTTGTGGCTGAGTAGAATAAAATCCTTAGAGTAATGTTCCAACATCTAGTGTAACCACTTCTGAGAAGACTAGAGGCTGTTACTACTGCAAAGGGAGACAAACTCCCTATTGACACCCTTGATTTCAGAAGGAACACATATGAGCAGGTGCAAAAAAACATTTGAAGACAGTGTAGAAGCAAACCACAAATTTTAATAATCCTTTCTGGCTAAAAACACACAATAACAATAAATCAATAAATGAGAAGAAGACAGCAAAAAACACAAGCACAGGGATTCAGGAAGATGATTTAAGTTGCTGTAATTTTAAGCCGTGTCATACTAAATGCTATCCCACATACTTTGTTCCATTAAATTGAATAGTTGGGCTAATTTATTTCAAGCTAAATGTGTCTTCACTAGTGAATATGTGTAATTAATAATACACTTGCTGTAATATGAAGATGGATGACAATTTGTCCCTTCACTAAGCCCTACCTCTGGTTCAAAATTATAGAGCGAAGTAGATAAAAACACTAGATACCTAACATTGAAATCTGTCAGCAACTGTAGAAGTTTTTTGGGTAAATTATTACTATTAAATAATATATTAGAATGTATTATTCATAATAATAATTTTAATAAGTAGGGCACAAGTCCAACAGCACAAAATGGGCTCAGAATGAGATACACTAGATGGTTAACCTTGAGGAGACCCTATGTTCTAGAGTGTCACAGTATCTCAAGATTAGTCAGCATGCCAACACTGGGGAAGTAAGCAGAGAAAAGCTTTATATGTATGTTTCAGATTGTCCTTGGGTTGAGAGAGGCTCAGTCTAACTCAGAAGTTGGTGAATGGAAATCAGGGGACCTCCCATTCACAATTCAAAGAGAAACTTGAGGTGCTGAGATTTAAAGGTGTTTAGGTGTGAAGAGTGTCCCAGTTTCTTTCACATCTGATCCTTAATGCTGATTGTTCCTTCTGGATGGCAGGTGTGTGGGGTATTTTTTTTTGGACTGACAGTGCAAAAGACAGGCAACTGACCCAGTCACACATGTTCTCTTCTTCCTTGGAAAATATTAGAGTGCATTTGTACATTTAGTCTTCAGGTGGGATAAGTTAAATTGCAGGTTTGATAAGTTAAGTAGCAGTTTATGCATAATTGTTCTTTCTAAGCACTTGATATTTAGGTTGAAACTGAAGAGACATTTTTAATATGTTGCAAAACAGGTAATGGTTTGTTCCTGTTTTTTTCCATTTTTCATTTTCATTTTCCAGAACATCCAATTGAAATCAAAGATTTTTTTTACAAAAGAGACCTATAAAAGGAAGTTTTGACAGAGTACAAAGAACAAGGAAAACTCACGTGTGTCTGTGAATGTGTCATTCTATAATTGCGGGTTTTGTTTGTGTCATGTCTATTTGCAGACTGTTGAAGACTGCTGCTGCAGAGGAAGCCTGGAGGTCTCTTTTTTCATCTCTGGGAAAAAATCTCTTACTGGAGACAGAACTAAAACTGAGCAGTAATCCAGCAGGCATTTCAGGGGATTCCAGAGTAAAACAGCTCACTGCTTTACTACAGGACTCACACTGCAAACTGAAGAAGCTGCAGTAAGTAATTTAAAGAATTTCATAATGTGATCAATTGAGTTCATTTAAAATTTTTCATGAAAATTTTATTTTCCAACCTCAGATTAAGATTCTATATGAATTCTATATTTCACATGCACACGCACACACACACACACACCCCATTGTCTCTGTGCATAATAATGGTATTCTTCTTCATTTCTCACACTTTTTTGTTATTTATATGCTCCATTGAGATTATCAAGGTGACTAGCTAGTGATAAAATGAACATTATCATGACAGCCAATATGCTACAAACTAAGAAAGTTCTATACCACCATTAATTATTCTGACTCTCCTGATTACCCACACTGGCACTGGCCCCAATTTTTATGTCACAGATAAAAATATTTGACTTGTTATCCACACACAAAAGCCAGCATCTGTGATGGTATGGGGGGGCATTAGTGCACATGGCATGAGTGACTTGCACATCTGTGAAGGCACCATTAATGCTGAGCGATATATACAGGTTTTGGAGCAACGTATGCTGCCATCCAGACAGCATCTTTTTCAGCGAAGGCCTTGCTTATTTTAGCTAGACAGTGTCAAACCACATTTTGCACATATTACAGCAGCACATATTATTGCAGGCACTAAACTAGCCTGCCTGCAATCCAGACCTGTCACCCATTGAAAACATTTGGCACATTATGAAATGAAAAATATGACAAAGGAGCCCCTGAACTGTTGAGCAGGTGAAATCCTGTATCAAACAGGAATGGGAAAACATTTCACTTTCAAAACTACATCAATTGATCTCCTCAGTTTCCAAACACTTACAGAGAGTTGTCAAAGGAAGAGGTGATGTAAACATGCCTCTGTCCCAAAATTTTTGAAACATGTTGCTGGCTAACATGTTAATAGTGTCTCAGTTTCAGAATTTGATTTGTTGTCTTTGCACTATTTTTAATTAAATATACGGTTTAAATGATTTGCACATCATTGTGTTCTTTTTTTTTACTCACATTTTGCACAGCGCACCAACTTTTTTAGGAATGGGGTTGTATTGTTTTGATGTGGGGATTGCAAGACAATAGGCACTGTAAATTGAACACAATGACATTTTATTTTATAAAATATATGACACCAGAAATCTATAGTTTCTATAGTTCTATTTAACACAATCCATGATATTCCTGAAAGTGATTACCACAAGCACAGCTATTAGAACTGGAAAAAAATGGGTTTTTTTTTAGCCTACCTTGAATGAATCTGAAGTTATCTTCTTATCCAAATTTTCCCTTCCACCTTAAATGGTACAGCAGTAACATTCTGGTGTTTGAGAAAAAATCTAATAAGAAGCTGGCAAATGAGAAGCTACCTTCAGCTTTGACTACCTTGGATGGTTGATTAGCCAAACTGTTTGAAATAGCGAATGGAGAAGTGAAGTTTTGATCATGTTTATCTCCTGTTTAAGAACACTTCAGTTTCCAAGTTGTTTGCAATAAAGATGGACAAAGAGTGGTAGACTGAACGGGGCCAGTGTGCTGACAATACACAGCAATCAGTTACCCATGTACAAGTCGCAGGAGCTACTTCTTCATACAAGATTTAAACAGCCCATTCTGAATGGGTGAAACAATTAACTCCACAGGGATATTTATGTCTGTGAATAAACTTGTAAAGCTCAGTTTGTGTAATCTAAAATGTAGAGATGCACCCTTATAGTCCACACAGGTTTTGTTCACTTTTATTATTGTGAGTCATAATAAAGCGTGTTTTGCCAAATGCACATGTGCAATGTGTAATATACATCTTATACATCTTATATATACATCTTATCTTTTTTCGGTCTTCTAAGAAACTTCCTTGTGTAATTACAGTTATCTTTAATAACCATTGTTGTCTTTTTGGAGACAAAAAACAGAATTTTCAAAAAATAGATAATAAAATAAATAAAAGCAAAAGTTATGTTAGCATTTCTTTTCTAATTCTGTGTCAAAAATGCATCGTATCACGATGCAAAAATGGTGATATGTATCATATTGTTGCCCCCTCTGTTAAATGTAATGACAGAAAAAAATTTCACCATTCTGTCATGATCATTTGCTTTTAGGATCAACAGTGATGATCTTACAGAAGAAAGCTGTTCAGCTTTAGCCACAGTTCTCACCTCATCCAATTTGAAAGAGCTGGACCTGAGCCACAACAATCTACAGAATTCAGGAGTGAAACATCTGTGCAATGAACTGAAGAATCCTCTTTGTAAACTGGAGATTCTGAGGTAATATCTGTTATGAAGAGGACTTTTCACATAATCACTCCATAGTGGTATCGTCTGTCAGTAATGAAAGGTAGCCTTTACAGTGCAGAAGTGCCAGAACTTTGGGTTTAATTATTCAGTGGTCAATGAGGTTACAATCCCAGCTGAAGTCATGAGATGGGTTCGTTGTAAAATGATGTCACTGTGCCCATCACTGTGATATCCATCGCAGAAACATGCCACTTTTTAAATGCAGTTTCTGTTGCTGTTTTTTTGGCCTTTTTATTTATGCATAGAGATTGCTTTAAATTCCCTGAATCTTTTGATAATACTATACACTGTACAGGGTGAAATACCTAAAATTTTTGCAATCCCTGGCTGAGGAATGTTTTTTAAAACTGTTGGATCTTTTTGTTTATTCATTTTTGGAAAAGGACTCTGCTTTTCCTGGATGCTCCTTTTATATCCAAGCATGATTACATCACCTGGTTAAGATGTTTTATTGAACATTTCAAAATGTTTAAATTGCCCCGTCCCAACGGTTTGGAACATGTTGCAGGCATCAATTTCAGAATGAACACACACACACACACACACACACACACACACACACACACACACACATCATCTAAACGGCTTATCCCTCTGGGTCACGGTGGGGTGCTGGAGCCTATCTCAGCCGTCATTGGGCGGAAGGCAGGATACACCCTGGACAGGTCACCAGTCCATCGCAGGGCAGAATGAACATTTACTTACAAAATACAGTTACTGTAAGTTGATAGGAAAAAAAACATAGACATATTCTCTTTGTGCTGTTCTACTTGTTCAAATGCCGGCCAAAGTAAATTTATGAATCACAGCATTCTCTTTTTATTTGCATTTTACCTACTGTCCCAACTTTTTTGGAATTGGGTTTGTAGATAACTATAGTCAGAAATTCTAAAGTGACTGAGAGATTCAAAGCCAAGATGCATATGATAAGGAGTTAAAGTAGTCTATGTGTGTATCCAATTATAAGTGGTTGATACTTGAGCCAGTTTCATTTAAGAAATGGGCATAGTTGGAATGTCATCAAAGTGTGAAGGAAGAGGTTGAATTTATGAGTGTAGCCTCTCATCATATACCTAACCTTTTCAAATTTTAAGGACATTAATTCTAGCAGCCATTCAAATTCAAAAGGAGGCCTATAACAGTTTTTCTTTTGGTAAATAGAGGTCTATTAGAGAGAGTCTGTTGGAACACCAAAAATCGCTATGTAGAGGAAGGGCTGTAAATCAATGTGCAGTACTTTTGAGTTGCTTCCAAAACAGGTGATCAAGAAGTTCATTAACTTCTCACATGTCCAGAAACTGTGTGTTAAAATAGCTGGTGATATTGAACAATGGTCTTTCACATTCTGAAAAAATTTTGCTTGCTTGGTTTTGCTTAGATGAATTATGTCAAACAACTTCAATTGAATAAGGTTAAAGTAAGCACAGGAAGTAGAGTAGTTCACTTGAGACACAGCTTTTTCCTGCCACAAATCTAGAAAAGTAATCCCAAGCTCCTTCTCCAAATTTTTTTTACAATCTTTAATTTCTAATTAAAGAAAGTATTTGTACCTTTAGTTCCGAAGGTTTCCTAATAACATTGACCTCGACCTTGTTTCTTTGGTCCATGCAAAATTGGTCCATGTTGTTGTTCTGTTGATCACACAATGATTTTATTGTAATTCACTGCAATTTTTTTCTAGTAATATTATTTTGCCAGAAATTATGCTTTTTCCCCCTTTTTTTCCATTTTCCAGACTTGCATTCTGCAGTATAACAGAGAAAGGATATGCTGCTCTGGTGTCAGCTCTGAAATCAAACCCCTCATCACACCTGAAAGAGCTGGTCCTCATGGGGAATGATCCTGGAGATACAGGAGTGGAGCTGATTATTAACTTATTTGCAAATCAGCCTTACAAGCAAAAAAGACTGAGGTAAGCAGAAATATTAAACAAATGCATTAGCAATCTAAGTTGCCTCCACTAAAAAATCTGATAGTTTTTATGTGTTTATTCAACTTTCACCATTTTATTTTTTCATGAATTATTAAATTGCATTGAATGAATATCAATGCCCATGATCCTATCTGGACAAAACGATTAAAGATGATAATGATCGATATCAATGCTTCGATAATAGTATGTTATATTGTAATAATAAGCCCATCATTTGTTCTGTAAACATTCTAGAAAACTGCTGAATAAATAAGAAAACAGGGAACTAAAATAAGGCTTTAAATGATTCAATGGTAAAAATGAAAGTGTGTTGTGTAATACTCTTTTCCTGAAAAAACATTATGATGGTGGAGGGCTGGTTGCTATAACAGAAATAGCCTTTGATTACACACTAATAACACTAAGACACTGGATGAGCAGTTTTTTTTCTCATTACACAGTTACTAATGTAACTGTACTGTTCTTCTATCTACAGGCTTTTGAACAGCAATGATGCAAGAGATGGCTACAACTGTCTTAAGAAAATTCTGGATAGAGACCCCTTGCTGCAGAGAGATTTAGATCTGAGTAAGAAAGAACCAAAACACATTAAAGTGATGCAGCTGTGTGCTCTACTGGAGGATCCACACTACAGACTAGAGAAATTTTTGTAAGTAGTTGCATTAAAAAGTATAGACTGGTTTTCTGGATGCACACTTGCTTTGGACTGAATTCAGTATCCATATCAGTCCTCTGGTGGAAATCCTATTTTGTCCTCCTATTTAGTGGGAGTCACCAAAAATCCCTTTTAAAGGATTATCTTTTTAAGGGAAAATTTGTTGTAAGTTGTAAATTTAAATGAAGGCTACCAAAAACACAAATTCAACAAGACTTTTGTTAAAAGTCTTTTTCAACAAGAATCTAACGAACAAGAAAATTTCTTGTTTTATCAAACTAAATGATTAATTGGTTAATTATTAAATGATTATTTTAGTAAAAGATTATAGGTTTCTTTGTTTGATGTATGCTCTGTTTATGTCCATTCAAAATAGGGTATTCAAATGAGGTGTGATTTAAATATAAAAATGACAAATTTGTACAGAAGAATTTGAGTTTAGACTTCTATACCTTAAAAAACACACGGGCATATACCTTTTTATATGTGAGAGACTTTTCAAATATATTATATTTTTATTCCAAAATGTTTCAAACACTACAGGACATTAAGCAAATTGTTTTTGCCATTTTCATACATTTTCAAATGTTTTAATATACCTACAAATAAATACTTTACATATATTTCTTTTCCATATGAGCGTTTATGCTCATGAGCAGGGAAAAGAGGACAAATTCAGAAATTAAGGCATAGTTACTAGGAGAACAGTGGAGTGATTTCAAGAAAATGAAAAGTTTTGGTACACTGATACTAAAAGCTCTGAGACTATAACAAGACAATTGTAGAATGTATCAGTGCATCGAGTGCTTAAACACACAAATGCAATACAGTTAAATTGTTAAAAAATGTGTTAATAAATCTGTTGCTTACCATATCTATGTCAAAAGATCAATCTGGTAGATCAATCTGGTAGCTGGTTTTCTTTTGAAATGTTTTCATCATCAACAACAATTATAAAGAGAGGCCATTCCGAAAACTCTAAATGGCTCTAAATGGTTGTGTTTTATCTGCTAAAAGGCCAGCACTGATTCGTAACATGTTGGTGTCATGCTCAGACTTTGTTTATGTAATTTGTAGACACTCTCTAAGCTTCCAGCATCCCGCAGAAATCAATGTGAAATCAATAAGTTCAAAAGCCATTAATTTCACATGAAAAAGTGGGAACTAACTGCCTTAAAATTACATTCAGTTACATATCATTTACAGAACATTCAAAGCTATTAACATTTTGCGCCAATCTAAAGAAAGAAATTGCAATGCAAAAATGAAACCAAATTTTATACACATTATACAAGCGCTTATGGATAACTGAATTCACATGCATACTGAAAGTCCTGCTAATATAAGAACAACAAACAGTTGTGATATGTGAACTAAATCACAAAATGTCCTAGCAGCAGGACCCTCCCCCAAAATTAAAATCTCTTCAAATCTAAACAATACAACAAGACATACATCGTTCAAAATATTGAAATTCATCAAAAGGTGAATGTTGCATTTATGTGGTTTGAATGTAATCCTGCTAATCACCCTATTTGTATAAGGTACCTGTAATCTGAATATTTTTTCTGTAACAGAACTGAATATGTATTGCCGTTACATGCACTCTGTTATTATCCAGTCCTGTTAACAGCTGTTATGAATGGAAATAAAATCAATGAAAAGAGGTCACTGACCTTACTGCATGTCTGAGATTGTCTAACGTGTTTGTATTTTGTCTATAAGAAGACGTTACACAATCTCAGACATAGGGGTTATGGAGAATAATACTGAACAACTTTTAACAGGTTGCACTTACAAACCAAATTCCAATAAAGCTGGGAGAATAGGTAAAATAGGTAAAACAGCTTCACTGTTTTTTATAAATATATACTCATTTTGGAATTAATGCCTACAACATATTCCAAAAAAGTTAGATCATTTTAAGACTAGAAATTTTAAGAAATTTTCAAAAAACATCTTGAAAAGATAATGCAATCATGCTTGGATATAAAGGGGGTATCCTGGAAAGGCAGAGACTCACCACTTTGCCAAAAATACATCAGCAAAAAATTCCAATAGTTTAAAAATAACCTTCATCAGCCAGAGACTGCAAGAATTTTTGGTATTTCACTCTCTATACTGCACAACATCATCAAAAGATTCAGGGAATCGAGAGGAATCTCTGTGCCTAAAGGCCGAAAGCCACAACTGAATGCCCATGACCATTGACCCCTCAGACAGCACTGCATTAAAAACCAGCATGCTTCTGTGATGGATATCACACATGAGCTTGGAAATACTTTAACAAACCATTGTTAATAAACACAGTCCATCACTGCATCTACAAATGTTAAGACTGTACTATGCATAGCTGAAGCCATCAATGAGTCAACAGTGTCCAGAAATGCTGCCAACTTCTCTGGGTAAATCTGAATTCGACTGATGTACAGTGGAAGCTTGTGTTGTGGTCTCATGACTCAGCCTCTCAGGTTAAGGCAATAATGGACATCATGTTCTGCAGGACAAAGAAAAGGAGCATCCAATATATTACCAGCATGCTTTTTAGGAACCGTCCTTTTCAGGGACATCCATGTTTATTTTAACATAACACCAAGCCACATTCTGCAAATGTTACACACGGATGCTTAATTAGAAAGTGCTGGTACCATACTAGCCTTCCTGTATCTTCAGCCCCTGAGCCATCAAGGGAGAGAGCGCTGCCTGCAAGGAGAGAGTAAACATTGTCAGAGCCAGAAAAAGGCCAAAAGGAATGACTTTGAACTGGTAAACCATGCCCTGTTAGGCAACCCACAGGAACGATATGTGGTCTGGTGCTATGGGCATTTTAAAAAAAATGCATCTTTCAGGTCCACATAGATGAACCATTCGCACCTGAAAAAACTCCACCACCAGCTGGTGTCTGTCATCGGTGGCTGACTCCTGTCAACTCATTACGACATGGACACTGGGTTGTATGCCTTGGGGATTATGGTTTCAGTCTTTTTGGGTGCATATAGAGCCTCTGAGAGGATCCCGGTATTGGTTTAGAACCTTGTGGGGCCTGATTACAATAGGAGAATGAGGGAGGAGAAGAACGAAACCCCGGTGGATGAGAGTGGGGTCAGCTCTGTGCTCCTTCAGCCTTGCAAGATTCTGCTAGGGAGAAGCGGCGATTCAGTGCCTCTTTTACTGCTGGTCCTAAGACATGGCCCTGCAAGAATTTAAGAGTGGGGTTTGAGCCAGCCAGATTTCATGATGACCATGGACAAGGTTACAACCTGCTCACCTGAGATCCTGTGTAATGTATCCCAGTGTCTGAAGAGCTCCCATCCACACTGGACCGTCCACTGCTGGCAAAGGGCCAGGCTGTAGTACTCAAACGGCAGAGCCTGAATGGGGCCTATACGAGCTCCTTTGAAAGGCAGCCAATTATATTTGTCCACAAACAGTATTGGCTGTGGCAGTTATCCCAAAAAAAGGCACTGGACTTTGTTGGCAGAGAGCCTGGTGTATCCAAGGAGAGTTTCACCAAAATTTAGTTTATGTTTACCAAGGAGTGCTTCAGGTGCTCTCAGGGGGGACACAGGGCTAACAAACTTGACTGTGCCCTTCCCCAGTGTTTCACAGAGAAATCTAATTTCAATCTCAATTTGAACTAGCCACATCATCACTCAGTTCATGTACGGAACAACTAAAGCTTCATGGAGGTGCTCCAGGGCACAAGGCACAATAGGCACAAGTCATCACCATCAAACAGGGCATTGTGTGCACCTGTTTTCAGAAAACGTGGTTACCACTTTAAGGCTGCCGAGCCGCACTCCATCTAAAATTACCAGTACTTGGTAGTCCATGAAAACAATAGTCTGTCTAACTCACAGGGCACACAGAACAATGCATAGCCTAAACTGGTAGTTTAGCTAGCGGCTGGTGTGTGAGTTGCTAGCGGCATGCCCACATTGAGTAGGGCTCAAGGAGCAGTGCTTTCACTCTATATCTGTGGCTAGTGGTTAGTAGCAGGGCTAGATGTGCAGCTGAGTCACGCTCCCAGGAGCTGCACTCTATACCAGTTGAGTCAGGCAGGGATAAGAGTTGGAATACCAGCTGATCTCTGAGCATACTTGAGGAGAAGGTGGATTATGGCACTCAGGGAGGCAGTTTGGAAGGAGCATAGCTAGCAGCAAAGCTAGGCCACTCATAGCACATCTGTGGCATAACTGAGAGATAATGGCTATTAGTACACTCTCACAAAAGCCACCAAGCACCTACCAGTCAAAAGCCATTTGAGTCGAGTGAGTGAGGACATTTCCAGCTGACTCCCATAGGGATATGGGATAGTCTGAGTCCTGAGTTGAGTGCTAGTGGAGAATCTTTAACTAGTGCACAACTAAATTCCAGCCCCGACCAAGCAGGCATAAGATGGACCATGATATCTAGAAAAGGAATTGTCTTCCAACAGTCCATGGAGGACGGTCTGACAAAAGTGCAAAGCTTTTGCGAGTGAGTGTCAAACTTACATATGCTTGCTGTGTCACTTGCTATGTCATATATGACCAACTTGTATTCAGATTTCTAGGTCTGCATTTGGCACAGCAGAGCATTATCCACTTGTAAGTACCACCCTGTCAGGAAATACATACTCCTCCAGAGCTGAAGAGAGTAAGGCTGCACCACATGTCATGCAATACATTCGCAGAAAATAGTGCCCACTGCAACTCCCTACCACTTCAGTCCCAAGTAGCCACCTGCAGAATTTCTGGAAGCACTCAATACTCCTCAGTACTTCAGAATGAAACACAAACCCTGTACAGTGTCCATGGAACAATAAACAATCCATTACAACTTCAAAAATGCTCCCAAAACCTGAAAAATCGCTGAGCTCATTCCAAAAAACAGAAGAGAACTCACTGAATTTGCAGTGAAATAGTAATGCTTTTCCAGGGCAGTACATTTAGAATAATGGTGGATCACACCAGTGCTGCTTATTACAGTCTTGCTGATTTTATACTGGACTTTTAAGGCTGCTACAGTCTCTTCTTTGAGAAAGCAAGGGAAATATGCTTTCTCTGCTCCTTACTGCACGATGAGACTGAACACAAGGCTGAACACACACAGGCAGCTGATTTCAGTCTGTAGTAATCTCCGCTGCAAGATGCAGGTTTTCAAAAAAATAAAAAAATCCTCAGCTCCAAAGCAAGCTCTGAAGTAGAGTTACTCCCGGTAGCTGTTAAGAAGTCCACAAATGAAACAAACCACTATAAGCTCAATTTTTAAGTCCTTGTTTAAGGATTTCAACTGAAAATTTAAACTTAAAATAAAAAACCCATGAATACTTTGTGTCTTCTACAGTTATTAAGATTGAAATACAATAATAAAGGCCCTGTACAGTTGCACAGCTGAAGACTTGTATAACAGGAGAATGGCAAAAGATTTTCTGCTTTCAAAACTTGACCAGTTTTTGTCTTTAGTCCCTAAATGATTATTCAGTGTTGTGAAAATTAAAGATGATGTAACACAGTGTTGCAAACATCTATTTTAGAATGAGTGTACACTTAATTCTTAAGGTAAAATCAACAATATGTTTTTGTACTGTTTTCAATGTAATACAGGTAAGACAGAATGTACTAGTCACTGCTTTCTGTTTTTTATTAGCAGTTCACATACTGTCCCAGTTCACACACTGACCTTTTTGGTCAATTTTACTGTCTACTAACAATGCAAAACAGTAGCTATGGATACACTTGCATACAAAAAGTCCTGATAATATAATAGAAACAACAAACAGTGCTGTGTGAGTAAATGAAGAAAAAAATGCCTGCTGAAAGTAAACAACAACAACTTTAAAGAAGGAGCCATGCCTATTACGTGTCCTGCTCTGAGTGTGGAGGAGGTGATTGAGTGAGACCAGGGGGATAACAATAACAGTAGTCATTGTGAGACCTTGATCTAAAGATGATGCCAGGAGATGACTGTTAAAATACAGAAACTGCACCAAATCAGGGCAGAAAGGAAAGTGTTTCTGGTATGATCCTGAAATAAGGTGACTGAAGTATTTATGCTCTTTGGTGACAGGACTGACATTGGTATCAGAGCATATTTAGGCTACTACTTTGTATTAAATGGAGTTTGAGGGAATTTTGAACCATTACACTTTGTCACAGTTAATTAAATTTAAAATGAACCTAAATGGCAGGATAGTAGCTTGTCTGTTGTATTGAGTTAAACATATCACTAAATAAAAGGAATATTAGTGTTGTGTGCATAAATATATGAAGAAAAAATGTAAGTAAAAAAAATGTTTTTTCATTATTTTAATAACTGTATAATTTCATTGTTACTTTTAGCTACGCTGATGTTTGTCTACTTCTGCAGGCTGTATAAATCAGACAGTCTTAAAAGTGAAGACTGTGCTGCTTTGGTTTCTGCTCTGATTGTACACCCTTCACACCTGAGAGAGCTGGATCTGAATAAGAATAAACTAGATGAATCTGGATTGCAGAAGCTCTGCAATCTACTGAAGAATCCTCACTGTAAACTGGAGAAACTGAAGTGAGTAATGCTGTCTACACAAAGGGGTTCTCTTTTAGAGTAGTAGATTCAACTATGAAATTATTGAAAAGTGTTATTAAGAATATAGTATGTATTGTGGGTGTCTTTGGAAAATGTCATTATTAGCTGATAATACAAGCACTCTCACTGGGGTGAAAGTGTCTTTATTTATGAAAATGTTTTTATGAAAAACAAATTTTCCCCTTGGAAAGTGAATGGTGTGTATCTTTGACATTCATGTGTTGCTGCCATCGAATATAATTAATTGTATTCTGTTTTTCATTACATTTTGCACAGCATCACATTTTTGGAAACATGGTTGTAGTATTCTCTAGCATAGAAAATTAAATGTAAATGTACATGAACACTCACTGACACAAAAATGTATAAAATAACATGCATAACCTGGTGTGGTGCAGTGGGTATATTTCCCTCAGTGCAGCAAACTTGGGTTTGATTCCCTACCTAGGCCACCACACCATGCTTTGCCATTAAGAGTCCTTGAGCAGGACTACTAACAAAAGTCACCTACCAGTTTCACCCACAATTCGCATTGGATAAGAGCATCTGCTGAACAAATGTATTGTATGTACATGTAACTTTCTACAGAGAACATAATTGTACTTTGAAACATATCACAAATATAATTAGAAAGGATTGTGAATGGCTGAAATAAGTACTATCCTCAGCTGGATACAGAGTTATTAGCATCTTCCATAAGACTTCAGAAAAACAATGACAGCTCCTGGTTCTCATATTGCAGAAGAGATGAACAAAACATTTACTGTAATGTTACAGCACATTTTATGAACAGTACAGAAATGTATCATGTACAAACAGTTATTGTAATTTGCATTGATTTTGTATCTTTATGAATACTTTACATAAAGACTTTGAACAATAATGAATCTAATTTAAATTTCTCTTAGTAAGACCTACCATGTGTTTAGTATTGCAGTGCTGTTTATTGCATGAATAAATTGTAACTTATTAGCATATCATGAAGTATAAACTAAACATCACTGAGTTTTTTCCCCATTTCATTACTCATTACTTATTAATGAATGTATTTAATGAATGTTTGAGTGAGTAAATAATTGTTATTAAATGTAAGAAAAATGTAAGAAAAAAGTATGGATTACAAATTGACTGTAAAATGCATGGTAGCTTGTTAAGTACCACCATTAGGTATGCATAATACATTGCCTACTGAGAATGCTTGTGCAATAAATTAATAAATATAGCGCAGTACAAAATCCTGACCTGGCAAATGAGGCTTTGAAGTTTACCATAATGCCATGGTTTCATGTATACTGGCTGGTGTATACAAAACTTCATTGCTAGTCCTTGCAAATAACACTGTAGTGGCTCTCATTTTGTGTGGGTAGAGAAATGAAGGAAAAATTCATACAGTCCTCTAATAAGTAATATTTCATCTTTGAACTTTCAGTCTCTGTGGTTGCTGCATCTCAGGGGAGGGATATGCTGCTCTGGCATCAGCTCTGAAATCAAACCCCTCATCACACCTGACAGAGCTGGATCTCAGAGGGAACAATCCTGGAGATAAAGGAGTGAAGCTGATCACTGAGCTACTAGAGGACCCAAACAGTAAACTGAAGACACTGAGGTGTGTTAAACCTTTCCTTTTATCACTGTTTAAGCAGTTAATTTTTGCTACTTTATTATGTCATCAAGCATTTATTGTTTGCTCCATTGTTTGTAAAAACAATGCTTTCTAAAAGCAAGTGATCATGGTAGGTGTTTACAATCTAGTACTGTTTGAACATGCAGCTGTAACTTAATAATGAATAATTGATTTTATTAAAGTACAGGCCCTTTACAGCAGAGTTAGTGTTGTTACGCTTTGGGTATTTCAGTTTGGAGGACGAGCAAGACTAGAGAGGGGATCAAATCATGGCATTGTCTAGTGGAGTTAATCAAATGAACAGCTATTCATTGTAATGATGTTTTGGAAAACAATAACACAAAACAGAAGAATAAAAACAGAGATACAAAAACAATCCTTATGGTAGAATGAATGGCTGACCTTCGGCCAGCTGTAATCTTTAATGAGGTTGGGCTGTACATACTATTTTCCAGTTGCACATACACTGAAGAAGAGCTGAAATATTGTGTCTTATGTCTTGATTGGTATTTTAAGAATAGTTGGGGCAGAGAAGGTCTTGTCAGGAGTTCTTCAGAGAAAAATCACAGCTAATAACCAAGGGCATACAAATGAAATTAAAGTCACCTCTGCTCAGCACTTAACATCTTGTTCTCCAGGATTATGGCTTAGTTCATCTTAAGGTGTATTATTCAGAAGAAACAGAAAATAGTTTTTATTGTTTTTTTTATTTAAAAGTTAGATTTCATATTTTCTTTGAGCTAATCTGACCAGTATGAAGGACTGAAAAAATGCTAAGATATAAATGTTTTTTTTCCTTTGTTTGCAGGTTGTTGAACAGTTCTGCCACAGAGGAAGTCTGTGCTTCTTTGACTAAAGTTCTAGGAAAAAACCCCCTACTGCTGAGAGAGCTGGATCTAAGTGGGAAAATAAAGGGCGACTCAGAACTGAAACAGATCTCTGATCTACTAAAGGATTCACACTGCATACTGAAGCGACTTAAGTAAAGTGTTTGACTTGTCTTAATTTTGTCAGAAAACAGAAATATTCCTGTAGTGTGATATCTGATTAACACAAATCTTTCTTGAATGTTACAGGGTTTGACCCACTATGACATATAATTTTTTTATTGTAGCTGTTTTTTTTTTAAACTTTGTTACTGTTATTCTATTTTATTAGTAGCATATTCTAATAAGGAAGTCCATACAAATTGTATAAAGTTTAAATAAATGCAGTTTGTTTTTGTAGATCATTTAAATAATTTAACATGCTTCATGCTCTTTTTACAGGCTGAATAAGTGCAGCATTGCAGAGGAAGGCTGTGCTGCTCTATCATCAGCTCTTTGTTCTAGTCCTTCACACCTGATAGAGCTGGATCTGAGTGAGAATAAACTAGGAAACTCTGGAGTGAAGCAGATTTCAGATCTCCTAAAAAATTCAAACTGCAAACTTGAAAAACTAAAGTTAGTGTTATAGTAAATCTAAATATGGAATAAAGCCAATTCTCAACTTAAGTTGTTCACTGCATTTCTCTCATCTCTCTAGTCTTTCAGACTGTTGTATAAGACAGGAAGGATATGCTGCTCTGGCTTCAGCTCTAAAATCATCACACCTGATAGAGGTGGATCTCAGAGGGAACGATCCTGGAGACACAGGAGTGAAGATGCTCATTGATTTACAAAAAGGTCCAAAGTGTAAACTGAAGATACTGAGGTAAACATTTTGAGATGTGGCAAAAACATGAGAAGTGAATCTGCCTTGGTTAATGACAAGACTGACAGTAGTGATGAATATCCCAGAGAGAAAGGACAAAAAAATTGATTAACAAATATGCCAAAATATGGCATCAGAGCTAACTGTCACTCTTACAAAAAAAATTAAAGATATCTAAACTCAGTTTTTGATACAAATTCCTGTACTTTTGTTGTATAGCAAACCAAAATACTACCTACGCATGTATATTCTGTATGATATTCTTGTTGTGCTGTTTCATAGTAATCTGTAATTCTTGTGTAGCATCCTGTAGTAAGCTATAGTAATCATCAAAATGTATTACTCCTTGTCTTAACAGCATTAATGACTTGGCTAACTCAGCAAAATTTTGGAGCTAAATATAAAATAACAACTTGGAATAGGGCAGAAGTTGAGTTGAAGTGTTTGAGGTTAAGTCTGATGTAAAATATTGCTTCTGTTCATCTAACCTGTTTACTTTTCTTTAGATGGCTTCATTTAGAGTATTTATTTGAGGTTAACATAAACAGTTAAATTGGTTGTTACCATATTAAGTTATTTTTTAAGGTTGGACAGACAAACCAACTTTTTTCACAGTGTATTTCCTTATTATAAGGCATTAGAGTTAGAGGCAGAGTTAAAGGTCATACATCCCCCTTCTTTTGTTCTTTTAGATTAGTTTCACCTCATCCATTTTTATTGAAGTGGAATATCACTGCAATGTAATGAGAAAAATAAAAAGAAGGCGTTTGTCAAAAACATAACACACTAGCTCTCTTAACTCTTAGCTTTGTTTTGTCGTTGTTGCTCACTGACTGCACTTGCTGTTAGAACAAAGTGTTAGGACAAGGGGTTAGACTCTAATAGGAATGTTACAGTAATTTCTGCAGTTTTATTCTGTTTCATAATGTACTTTATTCACAAACAAATTTAAAAAGGTTTGGCATACCTTCCCTAAACTAAATCGGTTTTATCAACTTTAATATATGTAAAATGTGTTTCTGCAAATTACAAATATCAGTCTCAGCATTACAGTACTCAGAACAGATTGCAGGAAAAATACGTGGTTGAGGCATGCCATAGTATGACTTTTGATCAAAAGCTATATTTGTATTTAAAATAAATCAATAGTTTAGTGCTCTAAATATAGATTATGTGACAGATGGTTTATTTTTATCACTGTGAATTTGTGGATTTGCCCACCCCTTGCTTCCTTCAGTAGTTAAATGTAGTAGTTAGTAAAAATAGTAGTTTGAAATTATCATATTCAGTCATCAGCATCTTTTAAGCTCTTAAACGCTATGTCACTGCAGCATGTAAACTGGGCTTGGAATTACCTACATTGTTGAAAATAAAGATGGAAGAGTTTTTTTAATCTGTCTGTGCAGGTTGTTGAAAAGTTCTGCAGCAGAGGAAGTCTGTGATTCTCTGACTAAAGTTCTGGGAATAAATCCCTTACTGCTAAAAGAGCTGGATCTGAGTGGGAAAAAATATGGAGTTTCTGAAATTAAAAAGATCTCTGATCTACTGCAGGATTCACACTGCAAAATTCAGAAACTTAAGTAAGTAGTTTAATGTATTTTGATTATTATAAATGTGTAAGTTATTTCTAAATAGAAAAATGAAAATTTAACTTAATATTATGTCTATATATTTTGCCACTCATAGTATTGTAAATTATTATTATTACTCATATTGTTCACATAAAATTTGCTGAGGATGATTAATAAATATCATGCATCAAACTTCCAACATATGTTCTCTTTCTAGTTTTGCATCCTGCGGTGTAACAGAGGAAGGATATGCTGCCCTGGCTTCAGCTGTGAAATCATCATCATACCTGGAAGAGCTGAATCTCAGTGGGAACAATCCTGGAGAGAAAGGAGTGGAACTGATCACTGATGTATTTGTGAGTTCAAGGAAAAAACTGAGGTGAGAAATTAAAACTTTTCATTAATTAATTCAGAAGGGCATATTTACCATAATTCTACATTTGCCACTTATTTCTGAAATATTTACTCAGCTGTTACCTGGAAGTTTTTAGAAGTGTCTTAATATATTTAAATATTGGAATAAAATACTATGATGTCACTATAATAACATTGAAACAGAATTGGCAGCATGCTAACAAGCTAAAAGACTGCTTCAATAGGCTGTAGGGTTAAACGTTATTGAAGAAGTCACTGTAAAACTACTTTAAAACTGTAAAAGTAGGTGATCAATTCAGCATGTTTATCTTAGTTAATGAGCCTATTCAGGAAACCTTCACAAACACATGAGCATATTATGAGTAAAATAAGCCGTATGCCAGATTTATGCATGCCATGCAAACACAAAATTTGTTAGTACAATGTATGTTAATGAATACTGACTGTTTGGTGTGTTTGCATGCTCTTGACAATTAGTATACCATTGCTATAATCTTCACAAATTAATTATAAATAACTGCCATACAAAGGAAGCCAAGGAGAATGTCTCCAACATGTCTGAACAGCAGACATAAAAGAAAAAAAATATTAAAAACCTTTTTAACAAATATATTCTTGACGGAGACAGTTATATGCTCCAAATGCAACTGGACAAATGTCCTGAAAAATCAGACAGCAAAGTACTTTAAGTGCAATTTTTTCTTAAGAATTTATTTATATTATTATATATTACATATTTATCTTTTTACAATGGCCACTACAGCAAATACAAGTCTAAGTCCCAAATGAGTAAGTCAAGGAAAATCTCCCTTAGAGCAAGAGGAAGAAAGTTGAAGAGAGGAATCAAGATTCAAAAGGGGAACAGATCTTTCTTTGGTTGACACCAGATAGAAGAACAATAACACAAGAGCAATAGAAATAAAAATAAGGTTTAGCAATTCGCTGTTGTTGGAAGAAAACCTTGCATTTCCAAAAGGATAACTTTACAGGAAAAAGAAAAAACCTACTTTACTTTTAATGTAAGTCAATGGAACCAGACTTTTTTCCAAGTAGTTTTGGGTCATTTATTTTGGTCCATTCTTCATGAAATTTACAAACAATGTAAAGGACAACAGGCCTCTTTAAATTATGCCAAAAAAGAAAAATGACAAAAATGGAGATACAAGGTTTTCTTACTATATAATGTTGAATATAGAAAAAATAAAACAAGTCAGCCCGTCATTGGACAGAAGTACTTTGATTGATTAACCAATGATAAACAATGACTACTATTAGAAGCCTATCAGAGTAATAAATTAGTCACTGACTAGCATCAGTGTTACTGTCACAGGTACCATAACTGTCACTGACCACTGTTAGAGGCCTATCAGAATAAGGAATGAGAACTATAGATCTATAAAAACCAGGGACTATTGTTGGAAGCATTTCACAGTGCAAATGAGAGTGAAACCCGTGAACATCAATGCCTACTGTTTGTAACATATAATGACGATATATCGACAATATATATTAATGATATGTATAAATAGTTTAAATCTGTGTAGGTACCAGTTTAAGTCTGTGCAGGCACCAGTTCATTGCACATAGACAATAGAGTAATTATAATAGGCTACAATTCAACACTTAAATTTACTGCTTATCACTATTGTATAACATTTGATCAGAGAAATTTATTTGCCTATAGTCAGACAAATTGTATTTAAAGTACACATTCAAATGCAACATATTTCTTTTTCATCTTCTCCCTTGTGACTACCAGACCTGCACACCCAATTCCAAGCTTAAGTGAAGCAGTTGCTGAAGGAAAGAGATAATTTAGCAGTGTCAGGCGTTAAAGATCCTGATTAATTTTAAACAATTTTAAAAAACAATCAGTTAATTAACTGCTGCTGTGTCCAAGAGCTAGCAACCCCTCAGGATCTCATTTATTTATTTAATAATGGTCTAGGTTCCTGCATCTCTATGCACAACTGTAAGCCAGCAATTGTTGGTTTGCTCAGTGGCTTCACTACAAAAGTCTAAAAGGAATTCTTTTATAAAATTATTTCTAATAGACAATTACTATGGATACAGGCTATAAATAAATAAAAAGAGAAGCCAACTGCTACAAGGGTCTGGCCTGGAGCTGGGTAATCTGCTAGGCTGACTTTGGCTACCAGAGGGAGGCCCAGAGCTCCTCCTTAATAATCAGAGGGAACTGGTATCATCTGAGCCTGGCCTTATGTCAGGGGAGCGGTCTCTCAACTCTATGTTTGACCAGCCATGTGCGTGTCACTAGATTGGTAATCTGGTAATATATGTTTCTTACCGTTCAGTGGCTGCTCTGAATGAGCTCAAACAATGCCAGTGCTAATTGACTAAATCAAGCACAAGTAAAAGCAATGATTTTGAGTTTTAGTTGCTTGAGTCAGTGTCAGTGTACATTGGTAACAGATGAAAACAAGACAAAACAAAAGGTTTTATACTTTTAAGCATTAGTTGGGAACCAGAGACTAAATTTAGCAAGACCAATGGCTAAGACCAAGACAAGTCTGATTTCACATACTATCAAGTTTACGTCAAAAGAAAAATGTCTTGAGATGGGGCATAATCAAAATAAGTTGCTTCATACCATGTTTTTGTTTAGTGTAAGCAGTGTGTGTGTGCAAGATCCATGTGTTTGTCGTCAGACAAATTTATCTTTTTTTTTTTTTAAATAAATCATGGTTTTGTGTATGATTTTTCCAGCTCCAAATAAACTTCCAAAAAATCTCCAGACACCTACATTTTGCAAACCTGCGTTGTGTACGTTGTCCAGAATCTTCATCACAATGCATGTTCTGTAGTGTTCAGAGTGTAGTGCATAAACAGGATTAATAAATAGATGTCCCATCCACATCAAATTTCATGAGAATTGTGCAGGTCCTTTTACTCACAGAAATGTCACTTTTAATGACATTGATACTATAAACTGTACTGGGTAATTTAGCAAAGTCAAGACTGGGAACTAGTAAAGTTTTCAGTAGTTTTGAAGGTTAAAAATAAATGCATATATTATGCAGGAAGTAAGCTGAAGTAAGAGTTTGTCAAAACAGATACAATGTGGTGGATATTAATGACACAAAGACTAGAGCAGGAGACCCCCAGCTTTTCTCATTATGTAGTTTTAAGTATCTGTACTGTTCTCTCTACAGGCTGCTGAAAAGTGATGATGCAGAGGAAGCACTGAGATATCTTAATCAAATTCTGAATAAAAACCCCTTACTGCAGAGAGAGCTGAATTTGAGCAAGACAGATCCAGGAAACCTCAAAGTGAAGCAGCTGTGTGCTTTACTGGAGGATCCACACTACAGACTGGAGAAACTTAAGTAAGTAGTTAAATTGCACATAGTGTCAAGTAGTACAAATACACATAGTGTCAGTTCAATAATTATTGGTACTCTTGGTTAAGATGGATAAAAATATCATGTAATAAAAAAAAGGCTTTGTGGTTAATTAGCTCATTCTTACACTGAAAATATGAGATTTAACATTTAATTGGAAAAAAATTTAAAACCAATTTTATTTTTGGCCAAAACCACATATAACACAATTACTGCCACTCTTAGAAATTGTCATAAACAAAGTGTAACTGAAACGTTTATATTACTCTTTTTTAAGCCCACCCGAGCAGTCACGAACTCTTAGGCAGGAACTTAACTCTTAAACCATGACTTTCTGTTTCAGTGGGCCAAATTCTCTTCATTATTAACATGGTGAAGATCAGAGAATACACAAATGAAATGATCCCCTGTTAGGGCAATAATTCATCTCATACACAGTGAGGAGGATGATTAGAGAGGCAGAAATTTCTCCAAGTATCATGGTTGCAGATTTGCAGAAGATGGTAGTGTTTCGGGGTCACCAAGTCTCCAAAAACAGTATACTCAAAATAGCATTTAGAAAGTGTGCCAGAAAGCTGTTTCCTTCATCTAACCACAAATGTAAGTGCCTGGAGTTCACACAACGTTACTCGAACATGGAACCGACTTCTGTGGTCAGATGCGACAAAAATAGAGGTTTTGGTAACTAGTTTGGTAACTAAAACTCAAGGTAACTAGTAAACTAGTAACTAGTAAATAACAGATTTATAATAATTAGTTCATAATTAGTCAATGTAAATTCACACCTATTGAATAAAACTTTCTAAATTGTTTGTGATCATGCAGTAATAGATTATATGTACCATTTTAATATACATTAACACATTAACACTTCGTTTTTTGTTACTTACTATACATCTGGTACTATTCACTTGAAATTTACAAACATACTGGCAGATTAACTGACATTTTGCATCATTTCAAACAACATTTTGCCATTGAAAAGTGGCTCTTGCCGTTTAGTAAACAGGTACAATGGCACTTCAGCATCATATATGCATTTATAGGACTTTTCCTCTCAAAGCACAAAATATTGGGAGGAGATTATTATACTGAAACACATACTCTCATTTACTAAATCTGAGCAAATATTGACTGTGCCTCATTTAATGCCCAAGAAAAGATCAGCTTTTCTTTGGTGCCAGTATGGCTGATATTGTTTGTGCTCAGAGAGAAAAAAAATTGTATCAAAAGTGTATCCGAGACAGTTATTTATTTTTGATAGAAAAAGCACATGTACATGTCTGCCATGCATGTCACATTATTCTTAATTAATAGTTTTAAAAAAACATTCCCCAAATTTTAGTACAAAATACAAAAATTCAGCACTCTGTTTACTAGCTTTTTTCTCCATCCATCAGAAAATAAGGAACATGCTAAAAAAATTGTTTCAGTAATTTTATTATTTATTAATTTAGATTCATGTAATATTTTTTCATGTATAAAATTGAAGTAATACAAATAGAAAAAAAATAGACATTAAAAATATCCATAAAGTTTGAGAGAATTTCTAAAGGTCTTTTTGATTTTCAAAGTTCAAGGCTTAATAGGTAAAAATTAAGCTAAACAGCAGCAAGCTGTTGGATTAGAGAAAAACTGTTACCTTAATTGATAGAAAATTTTAATTCAAATATTATTTTAATTATTTGATAATATTATTTGAAACTACAAAACATTTGAGAGCCAACTTTTCCATTTGGCTAATCTTGTCTTCCTCTCTTTGTCCTTCTCTGCAGACTGTATAAATCAGGCACTATTACAGAGGGAGACTGTGCCAATTTGTTTATTGCTCTGATTTCGAACCCTTCACACCTGAGAGAGCTGGATCTGAATGGGAATAAACTAGATGAGTCAGGAGTGGAAGAGCTCTGCAATCTACTGAAGAATCCTCACTG
This sequence comes from Colossoma macropomum, assembly GCF_904425465.1. NCBI lineage: Eukaryota > Metazoa > Chordata > Actinopteri > Characiformes > Serrasalmidae > Colossoma > Colossoma macropomum. The sequence continues at coordinate 481,432 of NW_023494990.1, forward strand.
TAAACTGGAAAAACTGAAGTAATAATTTTTTCATAAAGAAGATAATTACATGTCTTTTACATTAGCAGGTCAGCTAAACATGTTATGGAACTAGTATCATAGAACAATAGTGCCTTCAAATGCTAAGTAATTTTTTTCTGATGATCTTTCTAAAAGTCTCTTTAAGTAATTACGTTTGTGAGTCTCTTATGGAAATATTATTCATTGCTGCATTACTGGTAACACTCTATTTAAAGGCTACCTACATAGTGTTTTCATAACACATGCATAAGCATTGAGCAACATATTTGTAAAGCAATACTGGAGTGCTTATAAACAGTTTATACCAGTAATCGCAAGACTGACATAAAAACATAACTATTTTGTTGTAATAATGTTATGAAGCTTATTAATAAAAATAATAAAAAGTAATGGATCATGGGGCCTAGTTCACCCAATATCAGTTCTACATATTTCAACTCCTGTTAAAGTACAAAAGTACAGTTTCCATTAAGGAGACCTGTGTGACCATAGCTAACTCAGGTACTTAATCATTTTTCACATCTGCAGACACACAGATCACTTTAATAGAAACACAGCTCACATTACTTTTACTTTTGATTCTTAAGTACATCTACAGCCAAGTAATTTGTGTTTTTGTACTCAAATAGAAAATAGAAGACTTGTACTCAAGTAAGGTTTTTATTTTGTCCACCCCTGGTATTGTATGTGGGAAAATATGTATGAAAAGTATGACTTAAGTTAGAAGGCATTAAAATCTTTCACAAAGCTGATAAATGCTCTTAAAGGGGCACTCCATCAAAAAGGGAAACCTGAACCATCGCTGCATATGTTGTTTCTAAAACAACAAGCATTTTGGGGTAGATACTTGAAGGTGGGTTGTTTTTTTTCACAATTATTTTATTTTCGATAAAGATACAAATGAAGAGGGATGCAATGTTACGTTACAGAATATTACATGAAATAACAAATACCTTGAAATACTATTTTTGGGCTGGAATTTGCCTTTAACTAAGCCTCTGCCTTATAAGGCTCCATTACCTTGGAATGATGCTTCATAACAGTGTTATAAAAGGAAATTGTCTGAGACTTTAGTATAAGGACCCTTATGTTAATACATTATATACATTAATATATTATATTTGATTTGCTATTGCAAATACTGACATAAGTTATTCATAAATACTCAGGTTTTGCTTTTGAATGTGTTATGAAGTCTTTGTGTAAATAAAATGTTACCATCATCATCATGATCATGATCATCATCATCATCATGATCATGATCATCATCATCATCTTAACCTGATTGATCCAGTTAGGGTCATGGTTGCAATAGGGAAAACAGAGAAGCCCAAAAGACCCTGTCCCTTCAACTTCCTCCCAAGCTGCTCCCAGGCCAACTTAGAGATATAATCCCTCCAGCCGGTCCTGGGGTGACCTCAGGGTGTTGTCCTAGTTGGCTGTGCCTGGTAAACATTCAATGGGAGGTGGCCAGGGAGACTGAACCACTTCAACTGGCTCCTCTCAATGTGGAGGAGTAGTGGCTCTATCTTGAGCTCCTCCCGGACAACTGAGCTCCTCACCCTGTAAAGTAGGGTGTACCCTGCCACACTGCGAAGCCACCCTCGTTTCCAACACATGTATCTGAGATCTCATTCTTTTGGTCACTAGCCTTATGGCTCAGCCCCCTTTTCACCGCTAAAGTCTGGTACAGGGACTGCATGACTGCTGACACCTGTTTCAGCCTGCAGACAATCTCACGATCCCTCTTAACAGTACTCGTGAACAAGACCCTGAGATATTTAATCTTCTCCAGGTCCTCTCCCCTTACCTTTTCCAGGAGAGGACCATAGATTCAGACTTGGAGGTGTTGATCCATATATCAACTGTTGCACACTTAACTACAAAGTGCTCCAATGCTCTCTGGAGCTCTGGAGGCATCCATGCAATGGAGCCAAAAGGACAACATCACCTGCAAAAAGCAGAGACGCTGCCTTCTGGCCTCCATACTTAATGCCCTCCTAACTTTGGCTATGCTATGACACCCTGTCCATGAATATCATGAACAGGAGTGGAGACAAGGCACAATCTTGGTCCAACACCCACACTTAACGAGTTTGACTTCATTCCGAGTATATGAACACAGTTCTCATTCTGGGTGTACAGAGACCAAAAGACCCTGGTAGTGGTGGTTGGACCCCAATGATTGTTGCTTGCAGCTATATTAGAGTATTATTACTATGGGTGTTCACCTTAACATAAAAGAAAAATTCATGGTATTTTCTGATTCAGTACATTTTCTGATTTTATCTTTGTACTTTCAGCCTCTTTGGTTGCTACATCAAAGGAGAAACAGGACTGAAGATGATTACTGATTTACAAAAGGATCCAAACAGTAAACTCAAGACACTGAGGTGAACCATAATTTGTGTGCAGGAGTTTTGTAAATTGAAATGGTGTTTATCAGCTGTTTTTCCAAGCTTGTTTAGAAAGTCAATTTTTCGTTTTAATAAATTATTATTGTTTTACTGTTTGCATTGTTTGTTATTGTGTATCAAAGGATAAATTAACTACATTTGTTTTACAGTTAAGATGTTTAAATAAACAAAAAAAATGATACATTGTGCTACCAAAACTATATAAGATTTGATGTTTTTTTTTTTCAACCCTGATGAGATACTGAATGCAATAGTAATTAAGTATATGTTTATTTTACCTGGAGACTTGGATACTGACCATTATAAGGAGCCAAAACAACAGTAAAATAATAAATGTTCATTGTAATTATTATATCTGCAGATTGCTGAACAGTTCTGCTGCAGAGGAAGCCTGTGGTTTTCTGAACAAAGTTCTAGGAACAAACCCCTTACTGCTGGGAGAGCTGGATCTGAGTGGGAAAATACGAGGAGATTCAGACATGAAGAAGATCTCTGCCCTACTGAAGGATTCACACTGCAGACCAATGACAATTAAGTAAGATGTTTTTTGTTGTTATTTGTGTATTATAGATTTATTTTCTGACTAAACAGTCTATTAATTGAACACTATGTGTATTATTTTATTTGAGTATGTATTTCTATGTAGTGTGATATTAACAGTATGCCACGTGAAAATGAACAGTATTATACAAGGGAAAAGCCTCCACCTAAAGCCTTGTATACAATATACTTTTCAAGTCCTAACAGATTATAAGGGCATCTCATACTATCTGATTGGTTTCTGCAGATTCTTCTGGCAACAGGAATATTGGGGATCACACACCAAACAATTTGTGATCACACACTACACAACATTTAAGTTGTTGCTTAAGTGAACTGAATTTTCTTTTTTCACTTGCTGTATTTTCTTCTTTTGTGCTCTCAGTTTTCATTGGCTGTTGGAAGAGTCTGTTCAGATTGAGTTGTTGACCAATGTACACTGCTAGATTACACTCAGGGTCAGGTCAAAAAATTGAACATTTGATAGAATCCTACTGGTCTGAAATCTGATCGGGGGGCAAGAAAATCTGAGTCTGTGCCCTTCACACACTACTCGATTCTCTTTTCCAACTGTTAACTACAACTGCCCCAAAATCTGCAGACTATAGCCAACAACATGGCTAAATCAGGGTAAAGGTGACCCTGGTTTAAGTCTAAACTCTGCCCTACACCACATAATCTGCCCCAAATCAGTCTGTATGGCTAACTAAACATGGTGGAATCCAGCTAGTGAACTGTGCAGGTTGTAGTACTGTGGGGGAGTTGAACTGTTTGAATGGTTGACTTTACATAATGAATCAACAGGGTTAGGAGGGTTACTTTAAAAATATATTCTGTTACAGATTACTGATTTAAAAATATAAATGTAACATGAGGTAAAGGATTACTATATTAAGTAATTTTACTTTTGGATTACTTGTCTTTAATAAAATATGTATAATTAAAGAAAAAAAAATTCAACAAGATGTTTTAACAAGAATGTAACGTAATACACACCAAACACAAAAACTGCACTGTTTTACAAAACAAAATGATAGATTATATGTGTATTAAATATTGCGCCTCACAGAAATGGTCACTGATCACACATTTAGTGAACTGGACAAATCTAGATGGAGTAATATATGGAAATACTTTGACTATAAAGATGACAAATTTGTATAACATTAATTAGTTTTAGGTTAAACATGTAAGGCAGGAAAGTTAAAAAAATGATACACTGAGACTAAAAGCTATTAGGCTAAAATACAGTGGAACAAGTGATCAATATGAAATTATCCAGTACATTGGATCAAATGCAGTATAGTTAAGTTATACTGTTCTCCTGGGATTTTTCCTTATTTGCCTTATTTGTTAAAAATCTGTTGTTTATCATTATAAACAACATGATTACGTTGTTTATGCCAAGGTGAATAGACCAATCTGGTATAAATCTTCTTTGAGACTTCTCATTAACAACAATCATAAATAGAAGTCATTCTAAAAACTCTGGCCATCATGTGTGTTCTATCTGCTTAAATGCCTGTACTGACTCATAAAGTTTCATATTGGTTTGTTAGCTCTCAGCAGTTCCACAGAAATCAACATATTCTAGGAATTTCAAAAGACATTAATTTCACTAAACTGAGCGGGAGCTGATGGTCTTAGTTTCAAACAATGATAATTTACAAATATTCACATTTAACACCCATCATTCGAAAACTACTGAAGAAATCATACATATCAAAATGAAAATAACTTGCTGCTGTAGAATCTTGCGGTGTGTAAGATCAGGTTAAATGACTTATTCAGATATTTTCAGGAAAACGCAGCAGATTTCAGTTCTGCCAATAAAACTACTAAAAATTGTGTAGATTGGCTGAAAAAAAAAAAAAAACATGAATTGCTGCTGTGCAGGGAATTTTTCAGAATCCTGTCCTGACAGCAGGATTTAACTCTTTTAGCTAGGTTCCTGAAACAAGCAAAACCAACTAAATAAGCTTATAGCCATGCTGTTCACTGTTATTAAATTATCTTGTGATTGTTGAATTGCTGTTTTAGCTATGAAAAGGACCACACTCAGTGGGCTATATTGAGATGTACGATTGACAATCGTATATAACCTAGATTTATTTCCTCTCAACATTAGCATAATGCCATACGTTTATCATATACATGATCTATATTTAATGATGCAAGGCAAATACCCTTATTAAACAGCCAACCTCATTGTTAGAAAGTGAAGTCATGATAAACCCTGGTAATGCTGGCAGACTAAATGAACTTAATGCTGGGAAGCATTGATTCTGCAGGCATGCTTTGTGTTGATGGGTGGAAATGGGAGGCAGATCCAAAAAGTAAAAAACAAACAAACAAACAAACAAAAAAAAACATGTAGTTTGAGTTTTGTGTTTGTAGTTGAGGTTTTAGTTGTCTTAGACTATGTCAGTCTATTTATTGCATTTATTTTGTTGTTTATATATTCAGTTATTTGCTTATTTTTACTTTAAATGGAAGTTTGGGCCATGTAGCTAGTGAGTATCCATATAATCATCGTTCTGGTTTACTATTTTCTGTTTTCCTGAATGTATTGCTGAAGAGAAAAGCAGATGCTACATGAAAAACTAACGTTGTAAAGACCCTTGAGATGGGTGCACTTTTTACAGATTCTAAGTAGATTAAATGAAATATTTGTAAATGGAATTTTACTTACATTTCAGCTTTTGGTAGGTCTACAATATGATGTAGGCCTACCGCTTAAACAATATACACTTAACAAAAAAAAATCCATTCTGCAGCAATTCTATAGAGAAATTCCAGGATTTTTCCTAGAAATGTGTTGCACTGCTACAGGCAAATTGTGGTCATGCCAGATGCTAATGTGAAAAGTCTGTTTCATGATGCACTGTTATTCATGAGATTTCAGTAATAATATTTTCAGTAAGTGTTGCATTTATATTTTGTGTTGAATTTAGTAGTTTTTGTTAAATTGTATCCAGACATGCTCAGAAAGTGTCAAGTGTCATTTTCACAACATATATAGCAAAATGAAAGCCGTTCTTTAAGTTTCAAAATAGCTTTAACTTAAGTCAGCTGAGAATAAAAAAATATTTCACCCCAAATATCAGATTTCTTTTTCTGTAATATTTACAATTGAGTGTACACTGTGAAAAGCAAAGCCAAGAGTAGACAACCTTTTGATGTGAACCATGTGCCTGAACACCCAACTCATGTCTGAACATAAAAAGAGATCAGCCTTGTTTTATTTGTAGACATTAAGTAACATTTTGAATCTCTTGACAAATGCCATAGATTTGCATTAATAATGGTAACAATAAACCATTTCTCCATGAAGTAGAATTAACTTGGCTGTAAGGTTTAGCCACAACTGTGTACCATTTAATTGCTTCTATTTAAAAAAAAGACCAAAGTTATAGTTTGTACATATAACAAATTAGTAAGTATAAAGCTGGACTGCTTCATTTTAAACTATTGTATTGAGTTTTCAAATATTTATTTTTATGTAATAGCCCAAACTATCCAGACGACTGTTGGTCATGTGACTAAGCTATCTTTTGAAATGGGTCATATAAGTAACTATTTTAGAATTTTATTATTGTAACTATGTTAGTAAAACCATTATGTTACTATATACTAGTCTAGTATAGAAGTCATTCCAAATGATCTGCAGTTTGAACACTCCCGAAAAGACAAATACATGGAAATGATTTTCTTAACCTCTTGCTAAGGTAAATAATTAATCATGCTTTGTGTTCTGTTTTCAGGCTGAATAAGTGCAGTATTACAGAGGAAGGCTGTGGTATTCTATCATCAGCTCTTGGTTCAAATCCTTCACACCTGATAGAGCTGGATCTGAGTGACAATAAACTAGGATACTATGGAGTGAAGCAGATCTGTTATCTTTTGACGAATTTGAAATGCAAACTCAAAAAACTAAAGTAAGAATCTAAGCTAATATCACAATGGATTTTGTAGTTAGGTTTTCTATTCATTTTTCTCCTTTCTCTAGTCTTTCATTCTGCAGTATAACAGAGGAAGGATATGCTGATCTGGCTTCAGCTCTGAGGTCATCACACCTGGTAGAGCTGGATCTCAAAGGGAATGACCTTGGAAACACAGGAGTGAAGCTTCTAAATGATCTACTAGAGGATGTACATTGTAAACTAAAGACTCTGAGGTAAGTCTTTTTCAGCTGGGTATTTTCAGCTCATAAACATCCAACCTGTGTTTATAAAAATATATATATAAATATAGTATATTTATTTTTTTTCTTAGTTGCCATGCTGTGCTTTTGAAAAAAAAAGAAAATGTGTGTATATATATATATATATATATATATATATATATATATATATTCATATTCTATGTATATATATATATATATATATATATATATATATATATATATATATTGATACTCTCCTTTTTTGTCTTTCTCTGCATTTTTTAACACAGCAGCTCCCTTTACATTTTGTATACATTTCATATGAACGGACCAATAGAAATGCTCCAAAATTGCTTGATATAAAATATCTTTATATGAACTTAACAAAAATGGCAATGTCTGCCCCATATTTCTTAAGAAAGGTGCCGAGGAAAAGGTCTAACTGGCAATAGGTTTAATTAGAAGCTTAATTAGCAACTGAAATTTATATATTTGGAGTATAGGATGAAAGTGGAGAGATAATGTCAAGTTAACATTCATTACATAAAGCAATATAAAGTTATTATGTAACTATGTAATTACATTTAAATAATACAGCAACATACTGAGTGACACAATGTTTTTCTCTCTCTGCAGGTTGTTGAACAGTCCTGCTGCAGAGGAAGCCTGTGGTTTTCTGAACAAAGTTCTAGGAACAAACCCCTTATTGCTGGGAGAGCTGGATCTGAGTGGGAAAATACAAGGAGATTCAGAACTGAAGAAGATCTGTGACCTACTGAAGGATCCACACTGCAGAACTCAGAAACTGAAGTGTGTGATTTTTTTTTTTAACCTTGAGTAATTATTTTAAATATAAATAAAAAACATTGCTTTTCATTATTCAGTATCAATTAATGGTATTGTGTCAGTTCTGTCATAAGATTGCATAAAAGTATTACCTTTGCTCTACTGTAATAACTGTTTTGCTGAATGAAATGCATAAACATAAAGACAGTTTAAATTTTAATTTATGAGTGAAGTTTCTTGAAATGAACTTTTCATCGCCATTTCTCTTTGTTTACAGGCTGTATAATTGCAGTATTACAGAGGAAGGCTGTGCTGCTCTATCATCAGCTCTTTGTTCAAATCCTTCATACCTGATAGAGCTGGATCTGAGTGACAATAAACTAGGAAACTGTGGAGTGAAGCAGATCTGTTCTCTACTGAAAAATCAGTACTGTATACTGCAGAAACTAGGGTAAGTTCTAGGTGTTTCAAAGTGAAAAAATAGCATATATTGGAAAGATAGATTAACAAGACATTCTCCAGGGTAAACCCACACCCAATCTCCTAAAGAAATGATTGGGCCAAATCCCAGCTCGACAAAATTACTGAATGGCTGATGTATAATTTCTTTCTTCTAAATTGTCTTCATGATTCCTTGAGCTTATTCTCCTGGTAATAAGTTTTCCTAGGAGAAAGGTACATGTTATAAATATTGTGCCCTTTAAGAACACAATATAAGAAAACAAAAAGCCTTGAGATGAGACAAAGTGTGTGGAGTCAATACAACTTAATCAATGGAATATTGTATATTTATGTTCCCTTGAGGGTATCACCCTAGTGATGAGGGGTACTGCCCCAGTGTCAGTTTAGTACCTTTTTCCTAAGAGTGTAGGAGGACTTCTTATTGCATACAGGGGGACGTCAGACACCAGGTAGGGGGCTTCTGACCCCAAGTACGGGACTTCATAAGGCAGGTAGGGGGACTTCTTATCCCAGGTACAAGGACTTCTTATTTTGCTCTGATAGTAGGACAAGATTCCTAAGATGCCCCACTTTGCAGTTCTTTTTGTGTGCTATAAAAACAGAACTGTCTGCTGTTTTAGTTTATTTTCTTGAGCACATACATAGACTAGACAGATTTTTCCCCATTTTCCCCCATTTTCTTTACTGTGTAATTTAAAAGGAGAACAAAAGTACATGATTATTTTTTTACATGATATGTTTTATATGTAGTATAGAAATCATATGTTCTCTCTCCAGTCTTTCATTCTGCAGTATAACAGAGGAAGGATATGCTGATCTGGCTTCAGCTCTGAAATCAAACCCCTCATCACACCTGAGTGAGTTGGATCTCAGAGGGAACAATCCTGGAGAGACAGCACTGGAGCTGCTAAGAATCCCTTTTATAAAATCACATATTGAACTAAGGTGAGAAGTATAAAGGTTTAATAGGTTTACTGATTCAACAGAATCAACAGTTTATTCAGTAAAAATCCATATTGCTCATATATTCTGCACTGCAATCAGTTAAACGGAGACCTTAAATTTTAAGCTTTTTTTGTTTAATTTTATCAACTTATGTTATTAGGTCTACAATATAAAGTTTAAGCTGATCCAACTAAAAAAACCTGAAATTGAGTAATCCTTTGTTCCTAACTAATTGACTAACTGCCTGTTGGGCAAAAATTTAACTATATTGTTGACGTAACTGAGATGCAGTAAAAAAATCAGCTGACTAAACTGAGTTTTAAAAAAGCAATGCAGATAGTTGCCAAAGTTTCAGGTTGACCTGACTTTTGTTTTTTTAAATAGTGACAATTCAGACAATGTTTATTCACCCCTAATGTGCATTTTCTAAGTAAGGGGCTGCTCTGACTCAACTCCAAGTTACTATGCTAAGCATTTAAAGCTAGGTTCATGATTGCAGTATCCTAGAAACCCAGTTCCAAAAAAGATGGGACAGTATGTGAAATGCCAGTACAGGCAGAAACCAATATACTTAACATCCCAGGCTTATTACATACAAAAGCTTATTACTGAGTAACTACAGGACTTCAATGCAAACTGGTTGAGCTATCCTTAAAAAAACTGTTAACTGTTAAAACAACAAATAAAACCTGTTAACAGACTAAAAACACTTTGATCTGTTTTGACTCAACACCATGGCAAACCTTTCAACTGCTGTTGTAGGAGTACAGAGAAGAAAAAGAATAAAAGACTTGGGGGGGTTGTTGCCCTCCCCCCCCACTGCTGGTGCCTGTGCTTCAGTGTAAACGCTCTGTCCATCAGAGCTCACATATGAACATTTCACTGTCTACAGGCTGCTGAAAAGTGATGATGCAGAGAAGGCCTGCAACTGTCTTAATGTAATTCTGGAGAAACACCCCTTACTGCAAAGAGAGTTAGATCTGAGCAAGACTGAACCAAAAGACATTGAGGTGAAGCGGCTGTGCGCTCTACTGGAGGATCCAAACTACAGACTGGAGAAACTTAAGTAAGTAGTTGGGTTAAATATATTTAGAGTGTTACACTGTCCATAAAAGCCATGAAATTGAAAAATGAACTAAACAGCAGTTCACAGCTATTGGTTTAGAGGGAAAATATGGGGTAATAGCTTGTCTGTTGTGTTAAATATACCCCTAGATAAAGGGATTACTACTACTACCAATAAAATTACTCCTGTCTTTTTTTGTCTCATACTGCAGGCTGTATAAATCAGGCAGCATTAAGGGTGAAGACTGTGCTGCTCTGGTTTCTGCTCTGATTGTAAACCCTTCACACCTGAGAGAGCTGGATCTGAACGAGAATAAATTAGGAAAGTCAGGAGTGCAGAATCTCTGCAATCTAATGAAGAATTCTCAGTGTAACCTGGAGAAACTGAAGTGAGTAATGCATACAGGGACTATAAAAATCTTTTAGCAGCAGGTCCATGAATCAGCCAAAGGTGTTGTGGAACTGCCAAATGTTTGCAGAATAGTACATTTGTATTAATTAAAAATTAGTTGCAGCATATTTATTAATACATATTTATTATATTAATATATTTATTATTAATATACATCCTCAGTTAATTGGTAAAGTGGTTAGGTATCCTTCAGCGGGCTAAAATATCAGTATATTAGTATGAATCAGTACATTTGTCCCTATATGACCTAAAAGTTCATTGAGATTCTTTGTATTTTATGTTATCAAACAAAGGTAAGTAATGTCTAGGGCTGGGGTGGCAGTTTTAAAAAATCAATACATTGGGACAAAATTTTCAATAAATATCTTACACCTCACAATAATAATAATAGAATATGTGATTGGTACATGCAGCAGAAGCTGTTAAAACATTGACACAGCAAGGGTTTATAGTACTTCTTTTTAGTGGTCTATGGCTGCATGTCCAGACACACCAAAAGCCTGTTTTTACTTTGACAAGAGTTCAAAACCTCTGTAGTGTGACAGAGGGAGGAGGTGCAGGATTTCAATTCAATGCAGATAAAGGCGTTGTTATGCGTTTACATTATGGGCATATACGATTACAGTCATTAATGCTCCTGAAACGCCCACCAATGGAGGCTTATCAGTGTAAACTGAAGTGCCATACAAACTCTTCTTTCATTTACTGTTTGGGTCATTCTACAGAAACATCCACTATTCTATCTCTCCATAGGAGTCACTGGTGTTACCAATCCTCATTGGTGTTGAACATAATAAAGGAACACCAGTGACATTTTAAATGAAAATGCATTTTACAAAATGGCTGTTACAGAGCATCAAACCACATGTTATCAACCATGGAATATGCACTAAAACTTCACAACTTTACAACTTTTATTACATATTTTATAATATTTATTTGGCATTTGTTTTCATTTAAATAATATATTTCATAGTCATGTACAGATTATTGTAGTTAAAATCGCAAAAAAACATGTTTCTTTTTCTTTAAAATATGACCTCACCCTTTACACACGATTGTGGGGACGAGCTCTTCTGTGGTGCTTGGAATTATAGATAATTGATTTAAAAACCAATATTGCTAAATTGATGGCTGAAGAAGGTGCAATTGTTAAAATAACTGTTTTATCTTAAAATATTTAAAAAAATGTAACCCTAACATGTTTTTTAAGTGTAATATATCTGTAAACGCTTGGGACACAAAAATGGACGTTTCTGTCGAATGACCTGTATGGTTATATATTACAAAAAAAAAAAAAATCACACTATAATGCCAAAAGTATGTTGACAGCTGACCCTCACAGCTACATGAGCTTGTTGGACATCCCATTCCAAAACCATAGGCATTAATATGGGATTGGTCACCCTCTGTGGCTTTCTACATGATTTTGGAGTGTGTCTGGAAATTTGTGCCCATTGAATCAAAAGAGCATTTGTCAAACCATGTCTTTATGGAGCTCACTTTGTACACAGAGGCACAGTCGTGCTGGAACAGGGCCTTCCCCAAACTGCTGCCACAAAGTTCAAGCATATAATTGTGTAAAATGTGTTAAAGGCTATAATTTTGGGCTGACAGTTTGAGCAATCAATCAGATTATGATTTTTAATCATATAGGGATGCTCTGACCTCTCCAAAGTATTCTAACTGGCCCTTTTATGTCAACACCTTGTGCCTGAATGCAGTGTTAGCATTTAGTGTGCTGGCTAGCTAGTAACTAGCAAGAAGTATCATAATAGAAAAAGTTTTTACTGAAATTATAGAATCACTTGATCTTTCTCTACAGCCTTAAAAAGTGTGGTATAGAAGAGAAAGGCTGTGCTGATCTGGCATCAGCTTTAACCTCAAATCCCTCTCACCTGAGAGAGCTGGATCTGTACAAGAATAAACTAGGAAAGTCAGGACTGCAAGAGCTCTGCAATCTACTAAAGAATCCTCACTGCAAACTGGAGAAACTGAAGTGAGTAATACTGTCTACATTAAGGAGCTCATTAAATGTCTTTAGTCCAGCAGATCCAGGTCTGCTAATCACCTTAAAGGCAAATGTTTGATTTAAAGAGAGAGGTTTTGACACAATAAAATAAACCATGCCTTAAAAGCAACATATAATAAAAACCTGGCATCATCAGAGGTGTGAAATGCACACAAGTAATTTCAATAATCTAAACTTGATGCCCAGAAAATCAACTTAAGCATCTGCTTAACACAACTCCAAATATAGCAAAATGAAATCACATCATTAAAATATCAATGTGTTTATGTATGTTCATATGTTCAAGTATATTTTGCAGTGAAGAAGGAAGGAACTTGTCTCTGTCTCTGCAGGCTTGAAAAGTGTGGTATAGATGAGGAAGGCTGTGCTACTCTGGCTTCAGCTTTAACCTCAAATCCCTCTCACCTGAGAGAGCTGGACCTGTACAAGAATAAACTAGGAAAGTCAGGACTGCAAGAGCTCTGCAACCTACTGAAGGATCCTCTCTGTAAACTGGAGAAACTGAAGTTAGTAATTCTGTCTATGTTAAAGATGTTACATTACATGACTTTCAGTGCAGTAGGAGTTATGGGGTGGACATTTCTTTAGCCGCATAGAACATTCATATTCTATATAATTTATGTAAAACTACTACAGGATTTACTGTTTTTTATTCACTCTCACTGTGTGCTGAGATCAACCAAAGTTGATAGTTAATATTTAGTAGATTTTATTACTTAATCATTAATATTTACTGAACCCTGGTAAAATATTCTGGTATATGTTGTCAGCAATTTCTTTAGCATTTATTAAGTATTTTTGTGCTCAACAAACCTTCTCTTACTTCTCCATCTCGTTCTACAGACTAGTTAAGAGTTTAACAGAGAAATCTTGTGCTGATCTGGCTTCAGCTCTCTGTATAAATCCATCATATATCAGAGAGCTGGATCTGAGTAAGAATAAAGTGGATAATGCAGGAATGAAGAAACTCTGTGATCTACTGAAGAATCAGGAGTGTAAACTACAGAAACTACTGTAAGTAACTCCATTATTATGGCATGAAAGTAATGAAACAGCTTTATATTGACTGCAGTACATTTAGATTATAATGTTAGAGTTTTGTTTGCTGTGAAACCCAGATTATTGCAGTTACATAATAATAAAATAGACATGAATTTCAAGATTTTAGTCATTTAACAGCTTTGCTAATGTAACATGAGCTCTACATTCAGCTCATGTTGAATAAAAAGTTGCCAAAAAAAATACTTTACCTAGTTTGGCCCTCCTACTCCCAAGCTCACATTTTTACTGTTACATAATAATCAAACAGACAAGTACTTCATAATTATAGTCATTTAACTGTGAACATGAACTGTACAGTCAGCCTTAAATGAATAATTCACTGAAAAAAGTTCCCCCAGTTCCCCCTCTAACCCAAATATAGTACATCAGCCATGACATATTTAGGGTTTGAAGATATTGTGTGACTTTGACATTTTTGTTAGCTACGTTAGCCTTGTAGTTCCAGTTGAAACTAACGAAGCAAACTTCAGACATCAGACATGTCTTGGCTGGAGGGAAGAACTGTGTAAGTTTGTTTTAATGAGCTATTGTTTTTACAATATATGACTAAAACCGTAATAGGTTTATGTATGTATTCTGTCTGCAGGCTTAATAAATGCAGTGTAAAAGAGGAAAACTGTGCTGCTCTGGTTTCTGCTCTGAATTTAAACCCCTCGCATCTCAGAGAGCTGAATCTGAATGAGAATAAACTACATGAGTCAGGAGTGCAGAAGATCTGCTTTCTACTAAAGAATTCTCACTGTAAACTGGAGAAACTAAAGTGAGTATTTTTTTAATTACATCTTTCAGTGCATTATAATGTCTATTCAGCTAATGGTGGTATGGCACAGGCATTAATTTAACAAAATTCATAATATACATTTTTTTCTTTTTAATCATCAATATTTTATAAATATGTATGTAATATTCTGGTATGTATTTTATAATAATTTAATTAATACACATTAATGTACCTTCTCTTCCCTATCCCCCTCATTCTACAGACTAGTTAAAAGTTTAACACAGAGAACCTGTGTTGCTTTGGCATCAGCTCTTTGTGTAAATCCCTCATATATCAGAGAACTGGATCTGAGTAAGAATACACTGGGAGTTGCAGGAATTAAGGAGCTCTGTGTTCTACTGAAGAATCAGGACTGTAAACTACAGAAACTACTGTAAGTAACTCCATAATTATGGCATGAAAGCAATAAAACAGCTTTATATTGACTGCATTAAATTGAGATTATAATGTTAGAGTTCTGTTTGCTATGAAACCCAGATTATTACTGTTACATAATAATAAAATAGACAGGAATTTCAAGATTTTAGTCATTTAACAGCTTTGCTAATGTAACATGAGCTCTACATTCAGCTCATGTTAAATAAAAAGTTTCCAAAAAAACTACTTTACCTAGTTTGGCCCTCTTACCCCCAAATAAATAAATAAACAAATAACTAGTCCATTAGAAAAAGTTTGTTTATTTAGTTTTGTACTGGAGCTACAAGGCTAATACAATAGAAATCATCAATGATTTTGAGTCACACAGACTATGTTAACCTCATTGCTGCAGTACAAAAGTAAATTCAACTGTGTATGTTTGATTTTTTTTGTAAACTATTACTTTAAAATGACAGTTACAGCATTTAGCAGATGCACATATAGAGAGTGACTTACAAAAGTTTTTTATTATCCATAGAGAATGTGTCCTAGACAGTACAAATAGGTTAGAGTTCAAACTACCCTTAAGTTAAGATACTCAAACAAGAGCCAGTGCGTAGAAAGAAATACAAGATACAGAATTAAGACACTGCATAAGCGCAATACAAAACATTTCAATAAGTGCTAGATTAATGTTCATTAAAATGCTACACAAAGAGATGGGTTAATCTGGAGATAGGACTTGAACCACTTCCATACAGAATGATTCCAAGGTTGGTGAGGATGGACAAGAGGATCTTGTGATTGAATTGTTGAAGGCTGTAACAAGTCAAGAAGAATCAGGACCAATGACAGTTTGACTGATCTTGCAGCCTGAAGCTTCTCAGGTCACTGCCATAGGGCAGTTGAAGAGAGAAGAAGAAATGATGAAGAGTTTGGGTGAATAAAATGCTGAGGCTCCTACTTTCTGTGTGTAGAAACGATGACAGCAGTTACTTCAAGTGAGGACTTGGAAAAGAGATTGGTATGAGTGAAGATCTGGTTCTAATTGTGATTTCCTCCACTTTCTCTCAGCCATTGTTAGTTCTCTTCACTTGCTGCACAGGACATCTGTCACCAGGGGGCAGATGGAAAAGATCTAGTTGGCTTGAAGGAGAGACGGGCACAAAAGGTTAATTGAAGAGGAGAGTAAAGAAAGGAACGTACCTGTAGCTGTTTCCAAGGAAAGAAAAGATAATGAGTCAGGGTGTGGAAGTGGTAGTTAAGGGATGAGGGTGGGAGTGCAGGTTTCTGTATCTAGAAGAAGAACATGATGAGGTAATGTGGACATGAAGAGCAGGGATGGAGAGAGTGAAAGATAGAACGCCGATATCTGAGCAGTGTGGTACAGTTACTGTGTTGAAGATCAGGTCCAATACACTATCTGCTCAGCACTGCAAATATCGTTTGGTGTCTTAACATAAATTTTACTACAGCATGGTTACTTATGTTTTTGAGTTCATTAAACTTCAGATGAGCTAACAGAACAAACAAGCACATACACACATATTTTCTAAACTGCTCGTTCTTCTGGGTCATGGGGGGTGCTGGAGCCTATCCCAGCCAGCAGTCATTGGGTGGAAGGCAAGGATACAAGGCAGGATACACCCTGGACAGGTCGCTAACAGAACATAAAACACATATTGCTGTTCTGCTAACTTTTTATTAAAGTTAAATGAATTCAAGTTTTTTTTTTTGTAGCATGGCTACTTACATTTTTGTAATACCAACTTGTTTCTACACCTGATATTCACCAGAGGAGCCTGGTTGAGGGTTAGTTTCATTTGGGAAAGAATAAGAAAAATGTCTAGCTCATCTATGAAGTTTCTTTGAGGACGAGAAGGGCAGTAATTGACAATAATAAGTTTAGTGGGGAAAGATACAGTAACAGCATGATACTCAAAAATTAAAATTGAAAGATGTAGGAAGCAGATTGAAACGCCACTTTCTAGACAGAAGCATACCTGTGCCACCACCCCTGCCTATCTTTTACAAGGAATGGGAGAAAACAAAGGCTGCTGGAATTGAGTTCTCAGGAACAAAGTCTTTGTCAGAGCCAAAAAGTAGAGTAAATGGAGGAATGCTAACGGTGAGATGAGGTCTTTTTGGACCATGGATTCACAATTCCAGAGCCCCTTTGCCACCATGGTCTGAGATTGTGATGACTGTGGGGGGTTGATTAGATTACTGATATTGCGGTTCCTGTGATGGGTTCTTCAAGTTCTGTGGGATGTGTAGATCAGTATTTCAAAACACATGTTGTACTGTTGTAAGTGAAAGAATACAAGAATGAAAGGATGAAACACAAATTAAGAATAATTGGTATTTGATATTTGGTTGAGAAGTGCAGTCTTTGTGTTAATGATGAATGGAAAAGGCAAGACTGAGATGTCCACCTCCCTGCTACAGACCTAAACCCTACAGATTCTTATACAGGTCTTATACAGTTCATAATCGATTCGGTAACACTTTCTTTTACAGTCCCCTAAGTTCTAGGTATTAACCAGGTAAGTGTGGGGTACAAACTCCAAAGTATTAGGTAATTATTTTAGGTGACAAGATGATAAGTAGCAGAATAGACTAAATTAATTATACTGAAATGTCTCACAAGTTCTAGGTATTACCCAGCTAAGGGTAAGGTATAAATTCCAAAGTACTGGGTAATTATTTTAAGTAATTAGATGGTAAGTACCAGGATAGCCTAAAAGAATTACTATGAAATGTGTCAGAGGTTCTAGGTATTACCCAGGTAAGTGTGAGGTAGAAATTCCAAAGTACTAGGCAATTATTTTAAGTAATAAGATGGTAGTCTAAATAAATAGTTATGAAATTATGTGAAAAGAACTAAACAGCAAGGTGTAGGAATTAAGACATTCTTGTACAATATTGTACACTGTAATGTACAGGAATTATTGTGTCAAAATACAGAGTTCTCAAAAGGTTTTAATATACAGGTATTACTATTGTGACAAATCCTGCTTTCTCTTACAGTCTGTTTACAGTTGCATAACAAGTGGCAATTTTTCTGAACTTTGTGGTAAGAACCCAGTAAAACTATAGAAAGAGTCCCTGCTTTCTTTTACAGTTCAGATTCAGTTTAGTATCGAGGTAATAGATACATACTATTTAAGACTCTACAGATTCGAGTGAGCTGAGCTCCGACTTACATCCTGTTTATTCTTTTGAAGTTCCAGGTAAATACATTATAACACACAGATACATCCCTCTAACATTGACAATCTAGTACCCATGTGTCAAACACAAGGCCCACAGGCCTGATCTAGAACCTGTGAGACGTTTCATAGTAATTCATTTAGACTATCCTGGTACTTAATATTTTCTCACCTAAAATAATTACCCAGTTCTTTGGAGTTTGTACCTCACACTTACCTGGTAATACCTAGAACTTAGTGGACTGTAAAAGAAAGCGTTACCATAGATTCCTGCCAAAGACATATAAAACCCTAAATCAGGGGTGTCCAATCTTATCCACAAAGGGACGATGTGGCTGCAGGTTTTCATTCCAGCAAAGCAGAGCACACATGATCAGTTGTGTAAAGACTGAGACTGACTGATTAAATTAGTGAAATCAGGTGTGCTCTTCTTGTTTAGAACAAAAACCTGCACACTTTCAAGGCCCTTTGTGGATAAGATTGGACACCCCTGCCCTACATGGTTTATCAGAGTGCCCACTCTAGGATTGTGGTTTTATTCTTCATCTAACTGTTTTTAATTCTTCTTATTATTATTCTTCTATTATTATTTAAAATTGTGTATCTAAAACTTCCTGAAGTAAAGAAATAAGCAATCTATTTCTCTGTTTGCAGGATTAAGAATTGCGGTATAGATGATGAAGGCTGTGCTGCTCTGACCTCAGCTATAAATTCATATCCCTTACAACTGAAAGAGCTGGATCTGCGTGGAAATAAACTAGGAAAGTCAGTGAAAGAGCTTTCTGAGATAATGAAGAAATCAGAAAGCAGTCTAAGGTAAGAAAATGTACCATTTAAACATAATGTAAAAAAAAGTTTGCCTTATCCAATAAGATACATTTTGTAGCTCCACCTTTGCAGGGGCAGATTTAGTGTTCCTGGGGCTCTAGGCAAAAGACAAAAATGGGGCCCCCTATGGAGTCAGTGGCGCACCCATCTACAATGCTAACAATGATATTGTGGCAAGTGAATTAAATCTTGCCTATATATCTTATTTAGATATCTAATATTTTAAATGTTGAGACCGTTGTAAGAATATTATGATATTATTTAAGTAATTTCTAGACATGTTTTACTTAAGTTAATTTATCAAATGAAAATAACTCAGAATACTGACATTTTTGCTTTTTTAAAAAAAAATTATGCTTGAAATAAGCAAAGTTATCTGCCAATAATAGTGATATAATTTGGTACAGAGTATCATAGTAAAGAATAGAAATGGGATTTGATAAGATCTTATTGATACCAATGCCATTATCGATTCTGCTTATCGATCAGATTCTATATCAATTCTCTTATTAATTCCCAATCATTTTTATTTTTGAAAAAACACAGGTTTTCAGCATCGACACAGCACGTTTATTATCTCGGTACAGCATTGTTATTTGTACAGCATTTGTTTTCATTTAGGTTTTATTAGTCCAGTGGTTCCGAAACATTTTAGTCTGGTACCCCTACAGACATTAAACCTCCTGCTACACACTGCCTCTTGCTCTTTGTACACATATATGTATTGTCATGATGCATATGTGAGACAGTTAGAGGTATAAAAATCAATCCACCTTAATATATATTTTATCCACTCTCAGAAAAAAAGATACTAAACAGTCACTGGGCTGGTACTCTAAAGGGTATGTCATTTAAGGTACACAATTGAGCATTAAGATTGTTGCTCTACCTTTGAGAATAAATAAATTACATTGTTTGTAACTTGGTGTGTGTTTATACAGTACCTTGTATACAACAGACATGTTAATGTTTACCTTAAGGTAAATAATACATAAATAAATAATGTCAGGGATGTTTCTGTACTACTGTATTCTAGGTGTGGGGCACTCTGTCAGAGCTCAGGGTAGCAGAGGACTGAACTAACTTTCTACATTTGTAATTATAAAGGCTGCAGCATCAATATGAGGGTACATACATATATGTCAGAGAGTCCACAGCTGTAAAATGAACAGCGAGTAATAAAGTGTTTACAGCTAATATCTGCTCAGAATTTAACACATAAACAAGTGTCTGCCTGGAGATGCTAGCAGCTAACAGCTAATGCTAATGGCTAAGCACTCATCACAGCAGCTACAAGCTCATAATTTAGAAAAATCTAAATGTGTCTGTGAAAGAGAAACTAACTCAAGTACACAACTAACAAGCATCACCCAGGCCTTAAAGACAGTTAGTAAAGGACACCCACTTCAGTCACACACGCAGCAGTGCATGATAAACTGAATTAACTCTGTTACTGTTGTGAGTTTCTCCTTAACGTGCAACACTCAAAAGAGTCTGGAGTGAATCGCTTTCTTCTATAATACAATCTTTTATGATCAAATTAGTGAATCCTTCTTGTTGCAAGTTTGCAGCAGTGCTGACAAAGAGTTTGACGTCATGACGCATACGTTTTTGCAATGTGCAACTGTCTGAAAAACATGCCGGTATTGATCAAATGAATTGAGAACCTTGGAGGTTACTACAAATATTGGCACCCCTGGTAAACATAAGCAAAACAGGCTGTAGAAAACATTGTTTATTGCTCATTTGTTTGATCTTTTATTCAAAATATTAACAAAAATCTAATCTTTATTTGATATACAATGTTTGAAAGTAAAAATGTAAATATTACTATAAAATGAATATTTTTCTCAAATCTATGTGTACCACAATTGTTGGCACCCCTTTATTTAATAGTTTGTGCAGCGGCCCTTTGAAACGATAACAGTGCTGAGTTTTCACCTATAATGGGCCTGAAGGGACTGGATAACACTGATCAAGTTATAGGAGACCATTTCCACACAGAATCTCTCCAGATCCTTAAGATTCTGAGGTCACACTTGTGGACTCTCCTCTTCAGCTCATCCCACAGGTTTTCTATAGGGTTCAGGTCAGGGGGCAGGGGTAGCCATTGCAAAACCTTGATTCTGTGGTCAGTGAACCATTTTTTGCATTGAGTTGTGCTTTGGATCGTTGTTCTGCTGGAAGATCCAATCATGGCCCATTTTAAGCTTTCTGGCTGAGGCAGTCAGATATTAATTTAATTTAATTTCTGATAACATGAAGTTCATGATACCATTTATCCAAAAAGGTGTCCAGGGCCTTTGGAAGATAAACTGCCCCACAACATCACAGATCCAGTGCCATACATTATAGTGAGAATGAGGAACTTTCCTGCATGGCTATCTTTGTGTCTACCCCAAATCCACCTCTGGTGTTTGTTGCTAAGCTCTATTTTGGTCTCATCTGATCATAGAACATGTTTCCACTGAAAGTTTCAGAAGCATCTGGCAAAATGTAGTTTCTTGATTTTGTTGGTTCTTAACAGCAGAGGCTTTCTTCTCCCAAACAACTTGTGGTTATGCAGGTGGTGTCTAATTCCTCAATCTCCTTGGAGATTCTTGTGCCACTTGAACCATCCTCCTTACTGCGCATGGGGTCAGTATAGACATATGTTCTCTTCCTGGCAGAAGCTTAACATTTCCATTTGCTTTAAACTTCTAAATTATTGCCATGATAATGGAAATTGGCATTTTCAACTGTTTAGCTATTCTTTTGTAACCATTTCCTGATTCGTGCAGCTCAACAACCTTTTGTCACCGAACACTGTTGCATCAGTTGGCCTCTGTGTCACCTCATGTTTATAATCCACAGAAACAGGAAGTCATGGCTGACCATTTACGTGATCCTAATAAGCCAGGTGAACTTTAAAACAAAATATGAATGGGAATATATTTCAGTTAGATTTCACTCATAAGAATATAAGAGTGGTACCAACAATTGTGGCACACACAGATTGTACTTCAAATAAAGGTTCAATTGTTAATATTTTGAATGGAAGATCAAAAAGATAAGCAATAAAGAATGGTTTTTACAGCCTATTTTGCTCATTTTGCTTTACCAGTGGCGCCAATTTGTGGAGGGCACTGTATGTATATACACACGTTAAATAAATAAATAAATAAATGCATGGATTGGCAATAAGCAGCATGTTAATGATGAAGGAAAGTGTGCAAACATTGTCAACTTTAAAACTGGTAAGGTTTCATAGCAGCATTGAAATAATTAGGAATTTAAAGTGCAGATGAGCAAGGATGGTAAAGAGGTGTGTGATCAGTCTGTGGTGGATGCTGGAAAGGATCTAGATTAGTCTAGGTGTATGTTGGTTGGCATCAGTGCACCCAGTAACCTGACTGCCTTGGGGAAGTAGCTGTTGCGGAGTCTAGTGGTGGTGGTACCTCAGGTACCTTCTGCTATATGGCCATGAGAGGGATGGGAGGGGTTGCCCACAATGCTGGTGGCCTTGCGGATGCAGCGCTTGAGGTAAGAGGTGTGAATGGTGGGTAAAGACACCCCGATGATCTCAGCTGTCCTTACAATGCACAGTAGGGTCCTGTGGTCTGAACCAGTGCAATTCCCATACCAGCCAGTGAGACAGCTGGTCAGGACACTCTCTACTGCCCCCCTGTAGAATGCAGTGAGAATGAAAAGGGCGGAGGCTTGCTCTCTTCATCCTTTACAGGAAGTAAAGTTATTGCTGGGCTTTCTTGGCTAGTGTTAAGGGTTCAGGTGAGGTCATCAGTGTGCACACCAAGCCATTTGGAACTTTTGCTGTGGAGAGTGATCACCCCGAGTCCTCCTGAAGTCAGCAGTAATCTCTGTTGTTTTATCAACATTAAGATAGAGATGGTTGTCTCTGCATCAGTCTGCAAGCTGCTCCACCTCCTCCCTGTATGCTGACTCATCACAGCACAGGTATGATGACAGTTGTTTTGAAGCACTCCGGGACAACTGCCTGGCTCAGAGAGATGTTAAACATATTGGTTAAGACATCCAAAAGCTAGTCAGCACATCCCCTGAACACCTGGCCAGGTATGTTGTCAGAGGGTTAGCTCTGGAAACAGTAGTCTTCATGTCTACTGTGGACAGACTAAATACTTGGTCGATGGGAGGAGGGGTGGTCTTCCTCGCTGGTCAGTTATTCTGTGCGTCAAACCACATGTAAAAATCGTTCAGAGCGTTTGGGAGCGAGGCATCACCATCGAAGGCATGTGATGTCACTTTGTAGTCAATGATGGCCTGTACGCCATGTACGCCATGCGTCTCTGGTGTCTAGAAAGTGTCCGTAGATTCTCTGTGCATAGTTGCACTTTGCCTGTCTGATAGCCAGGCTTGACTCTTGTTGTGCTGAGAGCTGCCTTGTTTTCTGACTTCAAGGCGGCCATCCAGGTGATCAGCACTGCACACACCTCTGCAGTCATCCATGTCTTCTGGTTAGCATGTAGTGATGATCTTGAGGGATGGTCTTGCGAGAAGTCAGATCATATCACATCACTTGCTAATGTAGCCCATCACTGTTGCTGTATATTCCTCCATATCTGATGAATCATTAAATATGACAGCTTCCTTGAAAACATTCCAGTTCATGCTCAAAACAGTTCTTAAGTGCTAAGGACAATAATAAATGCTTACAGATCCAGACTACGCTCACTTGGGGAAACAACACAGTGCCTCCAACAATAAAGAAACCCAGTCGTCAATGAGCATTGGCACAAGATATGTGTACTTGATAAACTGCAAATCACTAAATATGCTAACAATAAATGGCATAAATCTATTCAAGAGCTTACTTTATAATGTAGTGTAATGTAATGGATTGCTAGGGCTTGGGTCAGTCATACACTTTCACACTCAGAATTAAGCTGCAAGCTGCTGGGTGACAAATAATAATTTTCTCTAACTGTGCACTTACAGATTGGATACTTCTCTACTGCAGTGGGGCTCATGGGTCTCTTCATTTATCTGGAATGAAGCGGAAACAGATGAATCATCAGGAGACGAGGATGCACATCTAGTACATACGGATCAGGATGACCAGACTATGGACAAGATTGCAGAGGATCAGAGTACAATGGATGAGGATGACGACAGAGACCATTTCGGGGGTTTGAGTGGAATGGGTCAGAATGACGATGTCCTCAATTTTAGGAATGTATACCATTTTTGAAATATGGGCATTAAAAAGCTTAGCCTAGTGAGAGGTAGCTGCCCTCTCAGCACTGTAGTGTGAATGGTGGGTTGTACGTTTAAGTTACTTAACCCCCAAAGACGGTCACCAAGTGAGAGGAGAGAGCACGAGGAAGAACCACTGAAAGAAACCAGCACTCAAAAAGAGGAACACAGACTCTTCTGGGCTACACAGATAGTGAGTTATGATACAAAAAAAAAGACTTATGAGAATTATTGTAAAATAAATGAGATTACACAGGCACTCAAACCACAGTGGTTCAGTATTTGTTTGAACTGGCGTCATTGTGTTAGATGTGGTCATAATTTGAAATCTGGCTGATTTCACCATGTGTATAAGGATATATAAAGAGGAGAAATCAAACAGAAAAAAAACTTGGAGAAAAGTAAAAAGTATTGCTACAATATTAAATTAAATTAACTTTAAAACATGGGATTAGAGAACATAGTATCCTGGAAAAGTGGACACCTTTTAAAGATATTTTTGGTATATTAAGATTATTTATTGTCACATTTTGAGTGTTTAGATGTAATGACCATTATGACTTGCAACAGTTATTAATGTATTTAAGCCAGGATGATTCATAATTATGTATGTATATTGGTACCATCATTAGGGTGCTAATGATAACCTACCTTATTAATGTTTCTGTGGTGTAGAGAAGTCTGCAGGCATTATTACATAACTCATAGGCTGCATGAATACACAAAACTGACAGCTTAATGATTTTGTTACTTTTTTTGTGCATGTGTTTAAAGATTGCAAGTACTGTCTTTTTATCACCGGTGTTACCTATTTTTCTATCTCTAAAGCACTTGTAGTCAAAGGTACAGAAGAATAATAATTCAACAAATCAGGAGATCGTTCTTTTATTTATTTTAATCTGGTTTGTTATAAGTGTGATGTTTGCTCGGTTACGCAACCATGTTTTTGCTATAACAATAAAAATATGAGAAACAGTTACAAATAAAGATGCAATCTTTTAAATCTTAATGAATATAAAATTATCGTGTCAAATGTGATACATTTTATTTAATGTGACAGAAGAAACACAGAACCACAATGAAACATCAGTTACATTTATAAGACCCAAGATCCCTCAACTCTCAAAAGTAGATCAGACTGTTAAATTGTTACATTTGGCATGAAATCAAAGACTATCGCTGACAGTGAAATCACTTAGTTAAATATCGTAAAGAACAGTTTTAAGTCCATTTGAGATTTTGAGATAAATGAGAAAATTTCTGATAACTGAAGAGACAGTGCGCTTACCATTTGTCTTTCTTCATAGATCTTAAGGATATAGGTAAAATGAAGTCAAGTGATGTGATGTGAAGTGATTTTTATTTCAAAACGAGATTTTATGCGTTAACACTAGTGACACAGTTCCAGGCGACCAATACATTCATTATATATTTTATAACATTTATTTGGCATTTTTTTCACTTACATCATATATTTGATAGTTATGTGTACCTTATTGCAGTTCAAATGGTAGAAAAACATGTCTGTGACCTATGGCATTCACCCTCTGTACATCACTGTAGGGCAGAAGTGGCAGAAGTACACAAGTCCCTTACTTAAGTAAACTAGTAATCTAGTAAAAAATGTTCAAATAAAAGTTGATGTATGGCTCAGATTTTTTAAGTAGACGTATGAAAGTACACGCTCCTAAATGTACTTAAAGTAAAAAAGAGTATTGTACAACACATGGCAACATTTTGCACTTCAAAAAGAGTGTGGTACTGTAGTTCTGTTTAACTAGGTTTACTTACAAGCTAATCAATTATCTACACTAAACACTAAAAGTACATCCATACCCAGTTTAGCTATGCAATTGTAACTGCTAAACCAAAGGCACAAAAAACAGGTAAAACATTTGATGCAATAAGTGCAAATTTGACATCTCTGCAAACAGTACAGCAAGGAGTATGTGGATCCTTTTTCAAAGTGGCCAGAAAAAAAAAACACCTGTAAATACTCTGTCTTGTTAATTTGTTTTTGTGTGATAGTCTCAAAATCTAATAATAAAATCCATAATTGGTATAGCTGGTGGTATAATCAGAGTCATACCCTGGAAGTTGTGCTATACTGTGAGATATTAGCACTGCTATGCTGATCTACTTGGTTATTTTGCTAATATCTGATGGTATAGCACTCCCTCTCCTGTATTATTGCATTAATATCTAAGTTGATCTCCAATCTATCACTAGGAGCTATATATGTATATAGCAGCCTCCTGGGAATGGGAATGTGGGTATCTTAATCAGCCGATATTGACACTGAGATGCTATGCTTATCACAGGTGCTTATAGACTTCATAAGGAGAAGAGACCACACAATGAACTTGATGCATGCCAGTTTAGGTTCAGCTTTGACAGGTGTCTGATTTTATATATATATATATATATATATATATATATATATGGCTTATATTATAATCTGTAAATTATTCCAGCAGCCTCCAAGTGTATATATACATATTTAATGTAATCTAATTATACATATATATATATATATATATATATATATATATATATATAATATATATATATATATATGTAGTATAACATGTAGTACAAAATCCGGTGCAGATCAGGGGGGAAAAAAACAATAAGACCAAGACCACCAAAGAAACAGAAAATGCAGAAGACAGGTAGTAGGTCAAAAAGACAAACACAAAGAACAATAAGTCACAAGGCTTAGAAATTGAGAAGTAGGCTCAAACAAGACATCACAAAGACCATAACGAAATACAGGATATATACAGAAAGACAAATGACAAAACAGGCTTCAAGTAAGCAGTCAGCAGATTAAAACTTAGGAGAGAGTGACCTCTGCAGGTGAGGAGGGGAATCTCCAGCCAAGGATGTAACACAAATAAAAAAAAGTTCTACATAGAGTTTAAATACACTAAAAATAAAGTCTAAGATAAAGCTACAAATATTTTTGCCATAGTCTTCCAGAGGAAAATAGTTCCTGGGTGTAAGCCACAAAAAGTACAGTTTATAATAATGGACACCTTACATCTTGACACCAAAAAGGATTTTTGGATAGATTTGTTGAACAACCTTGTAAGAAACCAATTTATCTGCAAATATTTATTGGAAAGCAAATTACATGATGTAATGTCATGCAGCAATGAACTACCTGCCTGATCTAAATGAATCTAATTGAGTGCGTTTACATGCACTTAATAATCTGATAACTGCAGAAAATCAGATTTTGTCAGTAATCCAATCACCGTGTTTTTATGCATTTCAGTAATCAGATAATGGGGAAACTCTGGGTCTACATGAGTCAGACAGTAATCAGATTTCTGCTTTGCAACGAGGCAATAAACTCACAGAAGGACATGACGTAAACTTCAAACTTTTTATAAATATGGACCCACTTTCCCAGCAAATATGGAGCTTCCTTTTTTTATGGGTTCAAGTAGTATGCAATGCCGTCCTTCTTACTGCTTTCTCCATCTTGCTGGGAAGATGATCGCAAATCAGTTTGGCGTCCACAACTCAACAGTCATGAAGTTGTCTACATGTTCTGTAAAGGCATGGTCAACCAAGTAATAGAAAACTTCATCAAAGTTCCTCCAGGAAGTCTGTGCCATAGCCCAGAGATTTGAGGGAAAGTTTCATATTCCTCAAATTATTGGCTGTGTTGATGGAACCCACATCCCAGTCCTGGCACCTAGTGATGGTTACAGGGATTTTGTGAACAGAAATGGATGGACATCTTATGTTCTGCAAGGAGTCGTTGACAACAAGTAGTGGTAAGTTTAGTTTAGGATAAAAGTGAAGTTTAGTATGTAACCATTTGTTGCAATAAAATGTCATGAATAAACAGGTTAGCATTGACTGAGGCAGTATTGTTGCTTTTGGAGTGCTAGCTGTAAGGTTCCTGGAAGTGCCTATGACACCACAGTGCTCAGACAATCCCAGCTATACAACATGGCTCACCTTTTACCCAAGGTGTGTACTGCCCTACACACTTAGAAAAGATGGTTCTTCAAAGAATCTTTAGTAATTACAATGGCTCAACACAGAACCATGAATACCCAAAGAACCAATTACATGCTTAAATTGTTCTTTGCATCATGAAAATGTGCTTTAGACACATGGAAAATGTATTGTACATGGCTCTTAATAGCACCAAAAAGGGTTCTGCTATTGTTAAAAGCTTGACATTGTAATAACAGAAGAACCCTTTTTGGTGCTATATAGAACATGTAGAATATATCAGTCTGAAGCACTGTTTTCACAATGTAGAAAGAACCATTTAAGCATGCAGTATATAAGGCATCTGTATAGAACCATTGTCATTACTAAAGAATACAAAGAACCATTTTTTGTACAGCGAGTTTGTACCTCTACTAAAATGTTATCATTAGACACAATACTGGAGAAATGACTACTTTAAATAAATATCCCTTTGTAGTTTTGCTGTCATGTAAAAGCATACTTATTAATACATATCCAAATACATTAATGTACATCCCAGAAATAGTATGTGTGTATGTGTGTACACACACATTCATATGTAAATACTATTTAAGAAATTGGTTTTATGACAAAGTATTTACTTTATATAAGAAAGAATGACCTGTTACTAAAATGAATCTGTGCATCATAAAACAAATCCCAGAAATAGTATTGTGTATGTATATGTGTGTGTACACATACAAACACAATACTATTTCTGGGATTGGTTTTACGACAAACACCTGCTTTTAGAAAATCCAACTCTTGTTGAAAGTAATGTACAAACTATTGAATGACTTCACTGTTTGGAAAAGAAGGTTGTTTTGTCCTTGACTCAGTATCTGTAACTTTCCAACATGCTCGAGACATCAATGGCACACCTGTCAACTTTCTTGTGTTTGGTGACGTAGACTACCCCCTCTTGGAATGGCTCATGAAGGGATATACCCACACTTCTACTCTAACCCCCCAGCAAAATTCATTCAACATCTACCTTAGTGGTGCTAGAACGGCAGTGGAAATTTAAATCAAGATGGTGGGTTCTTCTCACCGTATGTTGCCCTCACTTGCTGTGCTCTACAGAATTTCTATGAGAGAGAAGAAGAGTCTCTCAGTCCTACCTGGATGGAAGAGGCAGGCTCTTTGGAGAGAGCTATACCCCAGCCAGTGACACAGGCACATGCACATTCAAACAGTGCGGGTGAAGCTGTAAGAAGAGTCTTTACAGAATATAGGGCCAGCAAGTTCCCTCTTCGCATGTGAGAACAATGAACATGTGAACTGTTGTATCCACAATGAGAGGTACTTTTTGGTTTTAGCTTTGTTTGGTTGAATGAACTTGTGCAGAGGTTCATATATGTTGATATTATTTATACACAATTATGGATTTCTTTAAAAAAAATAAAGCTGTGGTAACTGAACTCTGATGACTGGCTTTAATGTGACGATGCTAGTGACGATCAAGGGTTTGAAATCTGGTTCTGAGGAGGATGTTAGAAGCCAGAGAAAAAATGAGGGGGTGGATTTGGATTTTACCCTTCCTGGATCGGGGCCTTGTCGTGGCGGAAGGGCTTGTGTGGTCTAGGGATCTTCAGAGCTAAGTCGTCGGGAGCAACATGCTCCTGGTAGGGTCTCCCAGGGCGAACAGGTCTGGAGTGAAGACCCAGACTAACTCGATCCAAAAACCTCCATGAAAAACGGACGCAAAACATCGTGTACCCTGCCCGGGAGAGGGTCACCGGGACCTACCCCTGGAGCCAGGCCTGGGGGTAGCGTCCCTCGGCGAGCGCCTGGTGGCCGGGCAGCCCACGTAACCCGGCCGGGCTCAGCCCGAAGAGGCAATGTGGGGGGACCATGTGGGCCCACCACCCGCAAGGTCCAGCATGGGGGAGTGGTGCAGTGCCGTACAGGCAGTGGGAGATTGCGGGGGGGCCCTTGGTGGCCTAGGCCCCTGCGGCAGAAACTGGCTCTTGGTACGTGGAACGTAACCTCACTGGAGGGGAAGGAGTCGGAGCTTGTGCGGGAGGTTGAGAGGTACCAACTAGATATAGTTGGGCTCACCTCCACCCACAGTATCGGCTCTGGAACCAAACTCCTGGATAGGGGTTGGTCCCTCTCCTACTCCGGGGTTGCACAAGGTGAGAGGCGCCGGGCGGGTGTGGGGATACTCACGAGTCCCCGGCTGGCGGCAGTACAGTTGGAGTTTGTCCCGGTGGACGAGAGGGTCGCCTCAATGCGTATTAAAATCGCAGAGAGGAAAACTCTGACTGTTGTGTGTGCTTATGCACCGAACAACAGGTCGGAGTATTCGGCCTTCTTGGAGCAAGTGGGCGGGGTTCTGGAAAGGGTCCCAACTACAGACTCCATAGTCTTACTGGGAGACTTCAATGCTCATGTTGGCAATGACTGGGAGACCTGGAGAGGCGTGATTGGGAAGAACGGCCTGCCCGATCTAAACCCGAATGGTGAATTGTTATTGGACTTCTGTGCCAGGCATGGATTGTCCATAACGAACACCAAGTTCGAACACAAGGATGTTCATAGGTGTACATGGTACCAGAGCTCCTTGGGTCAAAGGTCAATGATCGACTTTGTTGTCGTTTCATCTGACTTGGGACCATATGTTCTGGACACTCGGGTGAAGAGAGGTGCTGAGCTGTCAACTGATCACCATCTGGTGGTGAGTTGGATCAGATGGCAGGGAAGACTGAGGGTTAGACCCGGTAGGCCCAAGCGAATAGTGAGGGTGTGCTGGGAACGACTGTCGGAGGCCCCTGTTCGGAATGATTTTAACTCCCACCTCCGGGAGAGCTTTTCTCATGTCCCGGAGGAGGTAGGGGACATAGAGTCTGAATGGACCCTGTTCAAAACCTCCATTGTGGAAGCTGCCAGGCGCAGCTGTGGCCAAAAGCTTGTCGGTGCCTCTCATGGCGGTAACCCAAGAACCCCCTGGTGGACACCGGTGGTGAGGGAGGCCGTCAAGCTGAAGAAAGAGGCCTTTAGGGACTGGATGGCCCGAAGGACTCCCGATTCAGCAGATAGGTACCGACATGCAAAAAAGGTGGCAGCTGCAATGGTGGCAGAAGCAAAATCCAGGGCGTGGGAGGAGTTTGGTGAGGCCATGGAAAAAGACTTTCGGTCGGCCTCGAAGAGGTTCTGGACAACTGTCCGGCGACTCAGGAGTGGTCGGGGTGACTGCGCCCAGGCTGTATTCAGCAGGGGTGGAGAAACTCTGACTTCAAATGAGGATATTGTCGGTCGGTGGAAAGAGCACTTTGAGGAACTCCTTAATCCGGGTGACATGCCTCCCTCACGGGAGTCAGGGCCAGAGGCCTCTGGCGTGTCAAGCTCCATTTCCCTGGTGGAGGTCACTGAGGTAGTTGGCAAGCTCTTCAGTGGCAAGGCACCGGGGGTGGATGAGATTCGTCCGGAGATGCTTAAGGCTCTGGATATTGTGGGGCTGTCGTGGCTGACACGCCTCTGCAATAGTGCATGGACCTCGGGAACAGTACCCTTGGACTGGCAGACCGGGGTGGTGGTCCCTATTTTCAAGAAAGGGGACCGGAGGGTGTGTGCCAACTATCGGGGTATCACACTGCTCAGCCTCCCTGGGAAAGTCTATGCCAAGGTGCTGGAAAGGAGACTTCGGCCGATAGTTGAACCTCAGATTGAGGAGGAACAATGCGGATTCCGTCCCGGCCGTGGAACAATGGACCAGCTTTTCACCCTCTCACGGATTGTTGAGGGGGCATGGGAGTTTGCCAACCCAGTCTACATGTGTTTTGTGGATTTGGAGAAGGCTTACGACCGTGTTCCCCGAGATATCTTGTGGGAGGTCCTCCGGGAGTATGGGGTGCCGGGGTTAGGAGGACAGGGTGTCAAGGCGTAGCCGGGGTCAGGAGGGCATTATGTGTGGATGCCGGAGGGTGGCGTCTCTGCTATTTGCAGATGATGTTGTTCTTTTGGCTGGATCACATGGATGCCTCCAGCGCACACTGGAGCGGTTTGCAGCTGAGTGTGAAGCGGTTGGTATGCGGATCAGCACCTCCAAGTCTGAGTCCATGGTCTTAGCCCGGAAAAGGATGGTATGCCCACTCCAGGTAGGGGGAAAGGACTTGCCCCAGGTGGAGGAGTTTAAGTATCTCGGGGTCTTGTTCACGAGTGATGGGAAGAAGGATCGTGAGATCGACCGCAGCCTGGGACAAGCGGCAGCAGTAATGCGGTCGCTGTACCGGACTGTAGTGGTGAAGAGGGAGCTGAGCCGTAAGGCGAAGCTCTCTGTTTACCGATTGGTCTACATCCCGACCCTCACCTATGGTCATGAGCTGTGGGTAATGACCGAAAGAATGAGATCGCGAATACAAGCGGCAGAAATGAGCTTTCTTCGCAGGGTGGCGGGCTACACTCTATTTGATAGGGTGAGGAGCTCGGCCATCCGGGAGGAGCTCGGAGTAGAGCCGCTACTCCTCCGCATTGAGAGGAGCCAACTGAGGTGGTTCGGGCATCTGATCCGGATGCCCCCGGGACGCCTCCCGGTGGGGGTGTACCAGGCACGGCCTACCGGAATAAGACCCCGGGGTCGTCCTAGGACCCGCTGGAGGGATTATATCTCCAAGTTGGCCTGGGAGCGGCTTGGGGTCCCCGGGAATGAGCTGGAGGAAGTTGCGGGGGACAGGGTCACCTGGGATTCTCTGCTCTCCCAACTGCTACCGCGACCCTATCTGGACTAAGCGGTTAACGATGATGATGATGATGATGATGATTTGGGGGGTCACCATCCCCTGGAAACCTTCCAGCATTAAGGCAACAGCTCATTCTGTGTCTTGTGCATTGGCTTCCATAAGGGATGACATACTAGGCTCTTTCCTTGCCTGTTGTTGTTCCATCTGAATTACCATCCATGCCTGATGCTTTCGCTGTAAAGTCTCCAGATATTTGTAGTGGTCATGGGTACTCCTTTGCCTTTTTTTTCTTGGTTGTCAGTACTGGAACAAGAAAGAAAGGCTGGAAGGTTAGTGCACCACACCAATACCAATAATAATAATAATAATAATAATAATAATAATAATAATAATAAAAATAATGATAATAATAATAAAATAATAATAATAATAATAATAATAATACACTGTATTGCCAAAAGTATTTGCTCGTCTGCCTTCACACACATATGAACTTGAGTGACATCCCATTCTTTATCCATAGGATTTAATATGATGTCTGCCCACCCTTTGTAGCTATAACAGCTTCAACTCTTCTGGGAAGGCTTTCCACAAGGGTTAGCAGTGTTTATGGGAATTTCTGACCGATCTTCCAAAAGTGCATTTGTGAGGTCAAACACTGATGTTGGACGAGAAGGCCTGGCTCGCAGTCTCCGCTCTAATTCATCCCAAAGGTGTTCTATCAGGTTGAGGTCAGGACTCTGTGCAGGCCAGTCAAGTTCTTCCACACCAAACTCGCTCATCCATGTCTTTATGGACCTTGCTTTGTGCACTGGTGCGCAGTCATGTTGGAACAGGAAGGGGGCCGTCCCCAAACTGTTCCCACAAAGTTGGGAGCATGAAATTGTCCAAAATCTCTTGGTCTGCTGAAGCATTAAGAGTTCCTTTCACTGGAACTAAGGGGCCGAGCCCAACTCCTGAAAAAGAACCCCACACCATAATCCCCCCTCCACCAAACTTTACACTTGGCACAGTGCAGTCAGACAAGTACCGTTCTCCTGGCAACCGCCAAACCCAGACTCATCCATCGGATTGCCAGACAGAGAAGCGTGATTCGTCACTCCAGAGAACACGTCTCCACTGCTCTGGAGTCCAGTGGCGGCACTTTACACCACTGCATTCAACGCTTTGCATTGCGCTTGGTGATGTAAGGCTTGGATGCAGCTGCTTGGACATGGAAACCCATTCCATGAAGCTCTCTACGCTGTTCTTGAGTGAATCTGAAGGCCACATGAAGTTTGGAGGTCTGTAGCGATTGACTCTGCAGAAAGTTGGCGACCTCTGCGCACTCTGCACCTCAGCATCTGCTGACCCCGCTCTGTCATTTTATGTGGCCTACCACTTCGTGGCTGAGTTGCTGTCATTCCCAATCGCTTCCACTTTGTTATAATACCACTGATAGTTGACTGTGGAATATTTAGTAGTGAGGAAATTTCACGACTGGACTTGTTGCACAGGTGGCATCCTATCACGGTACCATGCTGGAATTCACTGAGCTCCAGAGAGCGACCCATTCTTTCACTAATGTTTGTAGAAGCAGTCTGCATGCCTAGGTGCTCGGTTTTATACACCTGTGGCCATGGAAGTGATTGGAACACCTGAATTCAATGATTTGGATGGGTGAGTGAATACTTTTGGCAATATAGTGTAGGTGGCTAATAATTTTTGCTGTACATGTTTTGGAGATTAATTATTGTTAACTACTACTTCTACTACTACTACTACTACTACTACTACTACTAATAATAATAATAATAATAATTAAAAAACAAGAAGCTTGTCTTTTGAATGACTGACCTGGGGAGCACTGCTGAGGTGCCAAGTGGGAGACGTTGGCTAAGGCAGCTTCAAATTGCATGTCAGACTCTGTGGCCCCAAGAAAAACAGGAGTGTTCTTAGTTAAATGATTCCCTACATGTTTTCCCAGTTTGTAAACATTAATCATGCTCTTGTTATCTAGCTAGCTGTCTGGTAATAAAATGAAGCCATTCTATCTACAATAAATTATGTAATGCAACGGAATGTTTATTAGCACTTGATATTACTTACGGCAATGTATTGGTGGCAACACAGCTAGCTAGAGATATTATCTGCATGAACTAGATACTCATTCCAATAAAGGAACATAAAAAAGGAATACTTATACCTACCTGGTGATGATACAGGTGAGCTCACATCATTGTCAATTCGGCCAGAAGTTAGCTCTTGAAAGCCCACATCGGCGCCTCCATCCTCTGATAATGGTCTGTGACCCAAAAGCTCTTTGAGTGTGTCAAAGAATGGACATTCTACTGGATTTGCCCTGCTGGTGCCATTTTGCCATTTGAGCTTATAATAGGAGAGCCAGAAGGGTGCGGATTTGTCCAAGGCTCCTTGAAAACCCTGCCGAAGCCATTTTATCAGAGAGCTTTTTAAAAAATGTCTGTATTAATGTTTTCTACCATCCAGAAAATAAAGAATATTTAAATTCTTAATTGCTTCAAGCATGTACTGCGTTTCAGAGTCTCCTCAGAGGTGTTGGGTAGCCATTTCACGGGTACTGCATTTAATTCTCTAGGTGCCTTTGGAACAGCTCTAACTCTATCTGGTTACGTGTGTGCACTTGCACAGACATAGAAATAAAAAAGAAACCCAAGTAAGACTATACATGCACTAAGAAATCTGATTACTGAACTAAAATCCAGCTCTCTTTATCGGATTTCTTAATTGGATTTCTAGACCGGACTATGGTTTTGACATGACTGTTTGAGAAATCGGATAACTGCTGAAATATAATTATGATCAGATTATTAAGTGCATGGGGTGCAGTGGAGGAGCTGGTGGATCTCTAGGTCAAAGAACTCCAAGTCCCAGAATCCTCAGTGCTAATCGGCACTGACCAGGCACACCTGCCTTTTTACCTGTAAAAGCCCACACCAGCATCAGGTCAGTGTCGCACCTTTGTAGAGGGGCGAACAGTACATTAGACAGCAGTTTGTATTTAAGAAAAGAAAACAAAAGACAAGAAAATCCTGTTGAGGACAAAGAAAAGAGAAAATAAGCTGGAAGCAGAAGAAACCTGAAAGGAACACAGAAAAGAAAGCTGAGCTGAACTGACAGGAGCTCAGCTCTGATCTGTAGTTACATCACAGTGCTCTGTTCTTATAAGCATCTAAAGAAAGTGTTTCCCTTTGTGAGTGAGGGTAGATTTGTATTTGCTTTGCGTTTGTTTTTATAGCTTTTTTTTTGTTTGAGTTTGCTGGTTTTTGGCATCTTTGATTTTTTTTTCTCATGAAAACTCAAAGAACAAAAAGAACAGAGCATAGAAAAATCACAATCTTACATTTTAACTTTTAAATTAATTCTATAAATTAAGTCCACAAGTCTGTGTCCTGAAATAAAATGTTCATGGTCTTTTCAATTGCGTTTTCATTTTCTTAAACATTTTCACTTGTTACAAACTGTTGATTGTCATCCTTCATCTTGTTTTCCAGAGTTTTGACTTTACACTATAAATAACTAATCAGAACAAATCATGTTTCTTCTTTGTCATTTTCATATCCCATAAAATATGGATTTCATATTTATTTCAACTCCAGGCTTAAGATTAGCCTCTTAATAGGAACCAAACTGATGAAAAGTAGCTGGGCTGATTGAGCTTGTTTGCCTTAAAGTTTGGGGGTTACCTGAATGCCCCCTTAACTCATCTCTACACTTTGTGTTTGCTTTGTGATTGTTGATAAAAAAAGCAAAAGGTCACTTTGTCATTGTATACTGTGGTGATTTAATCAACAGTAGAGAATCCCAACAAAGGAGAAGTACAGCAGCGAGGAGTTGTGCACCTGTTTGATTTTAAGTGGTGGGAGAGAAAACTGACAGCTGTCTGACCTTGCCCTAAATTTCTACTCACCGTAAACCATTAAGTAGAATGGTTTTCCTTTAGACTACATGCATTCAGTGTGTTTGGGAGTTGTCAGACATGTCCTTTATATATGGATTAGATGTACCTTGAAATCTGGCCTGCCAAGTAACAAAGTTATGACATCTCAAACTGCTTTTTGTTTGTTCATGTATTCCAGTGAATTTTACATGAAAGCCCCAAAGGTTTGAGGGAAACTGATCACTATTTAGCAACTGACCTGTTTGAGTGGTCATCTACATCATAATTTCATGTGACTGTTTGCAGGCATAGCCATTTTAACCAGCCTAAAGCTGTCTCCTTCTGTAAGCCATTTTGGACAGGTATGTGGCAAAGATATGCTTGTGTACTGTTGTGGTTATAAGCGATTTAACATTGTTGTTGTTATTGCTTTGACCTCAGACGAGATGTTAGAGTAACCTGGATTTATTTAAAGCCTACAGACCAGAGCAAGAGAGACAAATGCTCGCACCAAGTATGCTTCAATCAAGAGGGAATTTAGGTGTAAAAGAGTCTCTAGAGAATTAACCTAAGTAGATACATCTAAAAGGGGTTTCTTATTGAATGAATTGCTGTTAAACCTTGACTTAACATATGAAATAGCTAAACTTCTGTTGGAGCTCACGCACTGGGGTCTCTTCACTGATGATGGAAGTAGAAGTAGCTGTACAGGCAAACACGCCGTAGTCAGCAACTAGGCATAGGCGTCTCGAGGCTGCTGAAGCTTGGAGCCTGGGCAGTCTTTCGTTGGTCAGTCTGCTCACAAATTGAGGCGTGGCTCTGGGTGAGATCACGGGGTCTCTGCATTGATTTAAGCTACCTCGACTTACAGGTGGCAGTTGTGGATGCAATCAGGCTTTGAGGCCACCAACCTAACAAACTGCTTCTCTTTGTCCAAGATGAAAACTTGAAGGAATCCCTTAATTGGCCACTTAAGAGACCTTTTCACTTTCCTCCTCTAAGAATGGGTTGAACTTGATGTACAAACTGAGAGATGCACAAAGAATTTCAGATCTGATTTTAAGCGTTCTAACTTTTTAACCGCGGACCCTTTGGAGACTGAGCCAGTGCACTGAAATGTTCTTTTCACCTAGCAGTTAATTAGCTATTCATTGTTTTCAACTCTGATTGGTAGTGCATACTCTACAAACACCTTCCTACGAACACTTCCTCCTTTGTTCCAACTTGATCTGCAAAAGAAAACTAATGTAATAAAAATGGTTTATTATTTTCCAAACTTCCAAAACCAACAAACAAAACTAATAGGACATTCTTATATGTATCACAATACAGCTTTAACCCATGTTACCTGAAAAACAACCATTTTAAAGATGCAAACAATTTTGTAGGCAATCTCTGGGTATCATTTCGTTAGTAGTAAATTTAAACACAGTTATCACTTGAGCAAATAAAACAAAGTAAAAGAAAAACAAAGTAAAAGAAAGGAAAAACACCTTCAGGATACATACTTAGTGTTCTAAACCCATTACCTTAAGAGGTTACATCAGTAAATTATCAAAGTGCTATACATGATCCTAGCATCTAACAGGGAAAAGATACATATTTAAGTAATCGACTACATAACATGCAAGTAATATTACTTACAGATCATGTAATGTTGATTCTCATGCATATGCATAAATATACTTTCCTTTATAAGCAAATGTACGTCTGCGCTA
Source organism: Colossoma macropomum (assembly GCF_904425465.1). Classification (NCBI taxonomy): domain Eukaryota; kingdom Metazoa; phylum Chordata; class Actinopteri; order Characiformes; family Serrasalmidae; genus Colossoma; species Colossoma macropomum. Next base: position 520,022 of record NW_023494990.1, read on the forward strand.
TA